>NC_142338.1:30410000-30780000 GCF_054954075.1 Amborella trichopoda
GAAAAATTTTAGGCCCACTTTTCCTTAGTGATGTTACTTTTTTGAGATTTGCATTAAAAATTGAAATTTAGGTTCAGCTAATTAAATGCCAAATGACCTTGATAAGAGTATAATTCTTTATTTTGTGCTTTTGATAGAACATATGTTTAAAGAAGCATGAAACCCTAGAATTAGCTTCTAAAGTTTATAGATGTAAACTCTATTTTGGTGGAAAGTTGAGAGTGGGATTCTTAATGTGGATATTTTGTCGTGGTCCTTTGACCCTAACCACTGAAGCCGAGTGAATGAATCCCAGTTTGACAGATGTAGGTTCCTAAATAAAAGATTGTCGCCTTCAAGAAAGATCTATGCATCTTTAGCCGTACTTGTGAGCATTTGAAAGGTTTTTCACCATGTTCACCTTCAAACCCAAGGTTCTACATCTACATTTGAATTTGAAAATGAATTCATATATTTTCTAGAGTTCATGTCAGCGGCTTCCATAATTGTTGCATAATCATATTACACAAATGACTTTTAAGATTTTCATCTTCGTATAGTTCCTCCTAATGTATGCATATTGCTCAATAGCATCTTGTATACAATGACCAAATAACCCCTCTTTGTAAGAAGTATTGGAAGGTTTATTTTATGTATATTCTGGCGTTTAAGAATATGTATTTGTACAAGGGCACTTTTTTAATGTTGTGGCTTTAATGTAACACCACTTATTCGAATATGCGTATCCATTGCCCAGGATACGCCTCCATTGCTTAGTTCTTTTCATGCCAAAAGTATAATATGCTGCCCTCCTTGTCTTCTCTCAGCATAAGAAAAAATTAATATGGTATCAGAGGAGGTCTGCATAGCCTCTTAGCATGATCTACTCTAGACAAAGTAACCTATATTCCCTTCTTCTCGAAGATCCATAATCTCTTCATCTTCTAAACCTTCATCATTTTTTCTTCAATCTTTACCCTCTTTCATCATTCTTATTCTTCTTTTCAAATCTGTCTCTCATATTTCCTCTGTATTAAGCACGCTTATTGTTCATGCTACTGTTCATGTCACTGTTCACTATACTGATCATGTCATTGTTCACATCACTGTTCATGCTACGGTTCTTGATCTATTTATTGTTCTGCAGTCGAGCCCCTTTCTATACACTCTTTTAGTCTATCTCTAGATATTTTTGTCCTCTATAGAGCTCCATTTATTTTCCTTTTTTTCCAGATTTCATGCGATTATTATTCATGCCCATTTTCCTCACCATGGCATGATCATCAAGTTCTAATTCTTTCTCATTCCCAAATCCTCAATGTCTTTATCAAACTCCAATTAGATAATTTTGTTGTCTAAAACAAGGTTTTGTTCCCTTCATTAGAGGCCAAGTCTCTATGGTCATTTGGATGGATCCACTAGGCTACCACCAGAATATATAATTCAAGAAAGCACAAATTCAGATGAAGAAAGAGATCACTACAATGGTCAATCCTGCATATGAAGAATGGCTTGCTAAATATTTATATCTTATTGGTTGGATTAATTCAACCTTGTCTTAAGAAATCTTGATTCAAGTTGTGAATCTCCCTACATCATATGATCTTTGGACAACCTTCAGAGTCCTACTCTTAGGAATCCGAGGACAGCCTTCAAAGTCTTACTCTCAAGAATCTGAGGACATCCTTCAAAGTCTTACTCTCAAGAATCTGAGGACAACCTTCAGAGGCCTACTCTCAGGAATCGGAGGCTCGTGTTATGCAAGTAAAATCTAAACTTTAAGATTGTAAGAAGGAGAAGATGTTGGTGTCTGAACTTTATGACAAGAAAAAGGGAAGTTGATTGAGCCTGATAACCTTTATAGGGAAAGGAATCATGGCCTGTAATACGATAAATCCTCCGGGAATGCACCAAATGAGAGGATGAGCAACTTGCCCCGAGAAGAAGGTGACTTGAACCGATGATAGGTTCCCTTCTAGTAGAAAGAGCATGGCCTTCCCTCAAGGTTGCAAGAGAAATCGCTCTGTTGCCCATTCTATCAGCTCGCACGGACCAAAATCATGCCAAAAAGTCAGTGGCACACCTCAACCCCTAGAAGCAAGAGGTTGAGATGAGGGATGTGGTTCATTCTGAGTGATGAGAGGCTCTTCGTCTTTGAGGGCCCTTTTTTAAGAAACCTACATTCTGGGAGCTTTCGAGGCTCTGGCTGACTCCCGGGAAGACCTCTATTAAAGGGATCTATCTAATCACCAAGGCACCAGCACAAGGCTATCACAGTACTTGAAAGGCGTTGACCAACGTCGCGCGCGACTTAATGCCACTTGCATCAAATAAGGCAGAATGCTGGCTATGCATTCTAAAGACCTAATGCTGGAGGTGCTAACCACTAACACCGAGCACATTTTGAAAACCTAACGTTGGCTGTGTCTAAAGACAACCATGTCTTCAAGACTATTGCTGCTTGAAACAACATCACTCGTATCTCCCGCACAGGTCATAGTCTGCACATGTGTCACCTCGAGCCCCGGGAACGCCGCCTGACAACTACCACCACGATGTGGCTTGACACACGTTTCGCACGTGCGAACTGATAGCCATTCACCCCGTGACTATCCACCTTCCTACAACTGCCCGTCTCCTCGACCCATCTGTTTCTTATCGGGAAACCACTTCTGCTCACTGTTGTTACTCTCCCACTACTCCCCGGTGACGAAAAACCGTTAGGAACGATCAGAAGTTCACAGAAATGTCTGGTGGCCCTCACTTGCCTCTTTCCCACCTCTCCGGTGACTGAAAACCTCTACCGGAATACCTCTACAACTCACCGGCAGTCTCCCTTCTTCACCTAAACTCTCTCTTTATCAGTAGAAACTTCGACACTTCACCAGAAAAATCCTACGAATACCCTGCCAAAGCCGATAACTGTGCAGGAATACCTATGCTCGTCAGAGTTCTCGCCTTAGTTTCTTCTTTCTCTCCCTCCCTATTAAAACTTTTATTGTTTTACCTTCAGTAAAACAACAAAAATGAAGTTAATCCCCTTATATAGGTGAGGCTTCCTTGAAGTGCCCCTCACAAAGCAAGGAATACCAGACAACTCCCTGAAAGCCAAACTGCAATGGGCCGAACCGGGTCGGGCTCAAACCCGATGCCCGAACAGAGGCTTACCACCACCTGTGCAACACCGAGTACCATCCTTTAGATGGGCTAAACTAGGTCGGGCTCTGACCCGAGGCCCGAGTAGAGGCTTACCACTGCCTGTGCAACACCGAGCATCATCCATCAAATGGGTTGGACCGGGTCAGGCTCAGACCCGAGGCCCAAACGAAGGCTTACCGCCACCTATGCGACACCGAGCATTGACTTTCAAAATGAAAGGACCGGACCGGGTCCAAGCTTGAGGCCCAAACACAGGCTAACACCATCTGTGTTTTGTATCGTCGTCTATGATTAATGCTGCGTGTAACCAACGCTGCACGCGCCAAGCGCGTTAGTACTGCTGCCGCGTATGCTTACTAGCACCACTCGTGCTAAAGTCATCTGTGTTAATGTTACCGTCGCGCGTGATGCTGATGTCCTTGGCTAGTGTCGTGCATGTGCTAGCACCTAGTTTCCCCTGTGCGTGGCCTACCACTATCCCTAGTGGAGTTCCACCAAAGCCGTAACCTCTGTCATCCCCTGTGGAGTTGCATCCAGGCTGTTCCACCCAGGTCATGAATGGTCATCCCCAATGGAGTCATGAACATGCCACTGTCCCTCATCCCCAATAGGAATTCCATCCATACTGCAGTACATTGATCCCCAGTGGAGTTAGGGTCATGCTTCGCCCTTTAATCCGTAGTGGGTTTGTCTCACACCAAGCTATCTTATCCCCAGTAGTCAGGTTACCTTCCATAAGCTTATGGAGTCTCATTTTGATTCACCCTGGAGTCACGATTGTCCCTTAATCCCCAGTGAAGTCTACTTCTCCATCTAAACCCCTTGGCTTGGGTTAACCATTTATCCTCAGGGAGTTGGATTGATATCCACATGAAGATTGACTTATAAGGGGACCAACATAATGGTCCGTGTTGCTTGACCTTAAACTGCATAGCCATGATCTAGGTGCACGACCCTAAAACTGTATGGTCCAAACTATATGACCTTAAACTGTAGCGGAGGTCTAGTTGCAAGACTTTAAACTGCATGGTCCTAGTTGCAGGACTTTAAACTGCATAACCATAGTCAAAGCTAAAGGACCCTAAACCACCGTGGACGTCCTGGGCGCAAGACGTTAAAATGCTTAGCACCATAGTCCAAACTATATAACCTTAAATTGTAGCGAAGGTCTAGTTGGATGACCTTAAACTGCATCGTCGCAGTTTCATGACTCTAAACTGCATTACCATGGTGCAAGCTATGTGACCTTAAACCATAGTGCATGTTCTGGCCGCATGACGTCAAACTTCTTTACACAGGCCCCCGAGGCATGACTTTAAACTCGGCGCCACACACGTGCACATGTCGTTCACGTGCATTTTCATACACGTCTTACCAAACTGGCCGCCATGTGCGTGCATCACCTTCATAACCCCTTAGTAAATCCATCTTCCTTCATTACCATTCAACATTCCCCTGTGAGTCTCACCAATGCTCACAAAACGGTGAGCCATCCCGCCATCCTTACTTGTCGTCAACTAATGGGTCACCACTTCGCACCCACTGTTCATACATCATCCATCTTTCATAGGTAGCCTCATGTAATCTCCCCAAAAGTGAGTCAAAACCACCACCATACCCACTCCATGGCCTCAAGGTCCTCAACAGACTGCCAGCCATCTCTACTATGGTCCAGTTTTATGACCTTAAACTGTAGTACACATCCTGGCTGCATGACTTTAAAAGGCTTCGCATGGGTCCCGAAGGCATGACCTTAAATACGCATTCACAAAAGAATAACGGGCATGGTGTATACCTAAAGAAGGGAACGCCATGAGTAAAAATGATGGACGATCATGGTCACGACACCATGAGTAAAAGAGTTCCGTGAAAATAAAAACTTGAGAACGATGAAAACCGGAAAGGGCATCATGAGTAAAACTGGTAGAATAAAGATGGACATGGCCAAAAGGTCATGGGTAAAAGAGCCCCAAATAAAAGGAAGTTGGTGAAAACTGTTTCTACGGCACCGCTTCCAAAGTCTATGTAAAAATTCGCAAAGGACACTTGGATCAATAAATAGGTTGTTGCAACACTCGTTTCTACAAGCGGCTTCAGTCCATGCTCAAAAGAAAAATCCCTGGTGTCACAAAACTAGGATCCAAATATACGAGCATCAAGCAAGATTACGACAACCTGAGTCCATTTACAAAAAGGACTCGAATGATAGAAGACTCGCCAAGGCAAGATAAGTCTCAAGAGGAAGAGCACTATTCTCACGAGGTCACTAACGCACTCCAAAATGCTAAAGACGCCCCATCAAAAGCTAAGTCAGCTAGTACTTAGACCTATACGCAAATAAAACTGTTAGCAGTAGGCAGGGGTTATAACCAAAACTGGTCACCTCTATAAACTAAGGTACCCTGCCCACTGAGTACAATCTATTGCACCACTTAGATGGATGCCGACCAAAGACACTTCAGTACACCATCCACAACAAACAACAAAAAAAACAAACCCAGACCAAATGGGAAAACTTCCCTTTAGCAGGACACTCGACTGTCAAAGGTGCTTGATTCTAACCAACGAGGTCCGTACAAAATCCTCAATTGTTAGAATCACAAATAGTCCCTTGAGGGTGAGGACATTGACAAGATCCCTCAAAAAAGTATATTTTCCCCTTAAAGTATCCATGGATGGATCTATACATTGCATATAAACATCTTCGCATCCTAGTTACAGCGTTGCATGCATCTCCTCGGCGTTCACGTGGTCCTGTGGCTAGGAAGAAAAGAGCAATAAAGCTGAAGGAAATTTTTTGAATGTTGTCGTTATCGCTTCTCTCGAAGCACAACATTCACTGGGACAAGCTGTTTGAAGATATTTTTCAACACCTTTGTCCCTGATGCTGAATAAAGAGGAAGTCAAAAAATAAAGCCTGAATTACAGTGGAATTATTGACAGTCTCAGAATTGCCCCATAATGGGTAGAAATCTTCCTAAGCACTTCAAAATTCCACCTGGCAAGTTTCATCACATTTTGACATGTTTAAGGCATTGCAGAAAAAGAAAACATTTCAAAAAAATTAGCCTCTAACATCTTGAAACTGGCCCCATAACTAGAACTATATTTTTGTTGTGTCAAATAGCTATGGGACCACCACCATTGGGTCTGGTACGGTCGTAAACCCATATGGGTAAAGTTTCAGTTTAATCGAGCTCTTCAGAGCAAAGTTATAGGTAAAAGATTGTAGAGGGGTAGGCTGCACACTATTCCCATGCGCCCTCCCTGCACAAAATCACCATTAATGGTGACTGATTTTGCAGTATTGGGCATTAACTTTCGGGGGTCATATCTCATTTACCTCGAGTCGGATTACACTCAAATTTTGTGAGCGTGTTCATCTCATCACGACGAGCATTTTGATATGTGTTACGACTCGTGAAGACACCCAAGCGGGGATAAAAACTTGAGAGAAGTTGTCCACTCGTGAAGAAAGTTACCAAAAAATCAACAGGACACGCATAGCTCGAGCAGCAAAATCACGATGCCCGCACATCGAATCCACGCGAGACCAATTCCATCGTGTGCGTAAGGTTCGACACTACCATTGGTCCAATCTTTGTACGTGATGAGCAGTCGGATTTCACACATGAGAGAGTCGAAGTTGCCGTAAATTCCAGCGGTCAGGATTCAGTTTTCGACTAAAACCCAAAAGTCGCGAAATCTTCATCCGGGCAAGAAATCGAGCTGCGTTTGTTACCACGTGATCGTGATGGCATGTTCAGTGCAATACAATGAAGAAATCATGAAAATGCATCAAGAAACAAGTGCACTATCGATTGGAAGTTTCCAAGCTTCATGAAAATTTCAAGTCGCATGATCTGTGGCTCAAAGTTGGTATCAAATCGATCACCATGCCGAGCCCTACAAGAAATCAATCATCATTAGAAAAAATGGGCACCAGAGCAACCCTGGATCATCGATGGAAGATCATGCACGTTCTAGGGCAGCAGCAAGGGCTGTTTTGGAGTTTCATGAATTGTTAGGCAGGGGCGAAAAAGTCATTTTGTAGTCATTTTTAGATTTTATTTTAACTCAATTAAATTTTAATTGTCATCAATTGAGATAGTTTTTGGGCATCCCCCATTTTTGGGCCCAATTCTATAAATACGTGCTAAACCTAATTGTAAAAGGCCTTCCCTTAGACCCCCTCATACTTTCAATTGATCAATAAAGTTATTGTTTTTACTTTAAGTTCGTGGGTGCGTCTTTGAGAGAGAGAGAGGAGAGAGAATAAAAAGTCTGATACACCTTGATGAGGTAACTTTCTCTCTCCTCTTTTCTCCTTCCTCTTTCTTTCTTTCTCTCTCCTCTTTTCTCTCCTCTTTCTTTCTCTCTCCTTTTTCTTTCTCTATCTCCTCCTCTTTTCTCTCTTGTTTATCTCCTCCCTTCTTCTCGTCTATCTCTTTCTCCTTCTCTTCTTTCTTCTGTCTCTCACATCTCCCTCTAAAACATGCACGACAAGGACCATTACCGTGCATGCCTCTCTTTTTCTCTCTCTTCTTCTCCCTTCCTCTTTTCTCACTGCTCTCCCCCTCTTTCTCTGCCTGACATGCTTCATCTCAGATGAATGGGGTATCTTTCTTTAGCGGATGTGTAGAGGGTTCACAGCAGCCTGAGAGGTTCAAGATGAACCTACGAATGTATGCCAGTTGCCCTCGAAGGAAGTGCAGTTCTCGAAGTGTAGTCGGTGACATCATTTCTTGGATTGCCTTGATCTTGACTGGCTCAACTTCAAGATCTTGATGTCTGACCCAAGAGGTTTTTGGAGTGCACACCGAAAGCTAATTCTAACGGGTTCATTTTTAGTTGATGAAGACGCAAACGCTCAAGGTCTCTCATGTGAGCATCTGGCTCTTCAGATTTTACCACCAAATCGTCTACATAGCATTCCACCTTTTTGTGCATCATGTCTTTGAAGATGGTCATCATTGCTCTCTGGTATGGGGCACCAACGTTCTTTAATCCCAAAGGCAACATTGTGTAACAAAAGACCCCTTTTGAAGTTAAGAATGCAGTGGCCACTTCATCTTCGGGTGCCATCCTTATCTGGTTATAACCGAAGTATCCGTCCATGAAGAAAAAGATTTGACAGTGAACTGTAGATTTGATGAGCATCATGGTCAATGGCAACGGGAATTCATCCGTGGGACAGGTAGTATTGAGCTCGCGAAAGTCGATGTAAACCCTGATTTGACCATTTTTCTTCTTTACTGTAACAACATTTGCTAGCCTTTTCGGGTACTTGACTTCACGAATAAAGCTTGCTTGTTTGAGTTTGGTCACCTCGACGTCTATCTGCATCTCGAGGTCAAGTCTGAACCTTTTAGATTTCTGTTTGACGAGTTTGATGGTCAGATCGATGCTAAGATGGTGAACAACTACTTGAGGGTCTAAGTCGAGCATCTAATGATAATGCCCAGCAAAGACGTCACGGTTTGCTTGCAAGAAAGTAGTGAAATGCTCTTTCTCTTTTGGAGACATATTCGCTGAAATGAAAGTGGGTCTGGGATCTGCCTCATCTCCAAGATTTATTTCTTCGACTTCGTCAACTGTGGCCTGACCACCCTCTTCCCATTCTTCCGGGCCTTCTTGCAGCTCTTCCTCATTGTTCTTAGATGCCTTTTCACCAACTTCATGCACGGAGACCCATGACCCTGACATCTCTATCTCCGATAGGGCTCCAAGTTTGGCCATGCTTCCTGCATTTTTCTCAAACCGAATGATGGAGAGGTCAACTCCAAATGTAGAAAACATATCAGGATGGAGAAGCTTGTATAGACAGTTGGGAGGAAACTAAGGTTGAGTGATGGTGACATGAAAAGTGTCTTCGTATGAAGCACATGGTATTTGTACAGATGCCTAGAGTGTTTGCTCCGAGCCAGCTGGTTCTTCACAGACTTGTATCATATGGTAGGCCTCCTGATAATAGAAACTTTGCCCCCTTGACTCGCTCAGTCTCTGTTCAAAGTCAGGCTCAGGGGGCCACTAGGGTTTCTTTGTCTTTGACTTCTTGTACTTCTTTGAAGAAGGTGGCTCTGCCTTGACTTTAGTTGCCAGGGCACCAACAACTGTTAGGAATCTTGCTGCCTATACCAGGGTCTTTCTCAATCATTTCTGCTATGTCCTGCTTATATTGATTCCTTAGAATTCTCGGTCGAGAGCCTCGAAGTCCGAGCATATCAAGGTTGTACCTGCAGGGGATGTATAAGTGGGAGAAAAAGAAGTAAGAGAGAAATAAGGAGAAGGGTTAGAAGATGGTGGACTTTTAAGGTCATTCCCCACATCAGACCGATCCGGGCAGCTTTTTACGTCATCATCAGGGTTGGACGGGTGCAAAGGGTCTTTTAGGTCTTTCCTTGGCTTAGACCGTTGAGGAATGCTTTTAAAGTCGTCACCCTCATTGGACATGTGTAGGGATTTTTTTTGTCTTTCCCTTTCATGGACTGTTGGGGAGTGCTTTTAATGTCATCACCCTCATTAGACATGTGCAGAGTGGGAGATGGCATGGGAACTTCTTCTTGACAAGATGAAGAAGGAAGAAGGATCGTGTCGGGGATGAAGTCCAGTAAAGTCGGCAGTGGAGGAAGGGGCTTGAGAAATTGCTGCTTGACTGTGGGTTGAGCGGTCTTGTTTCTTCGATGAGTAGCCCTTGGTGCCTGTCACTTTCTAGTTTTTTGAGGTGATATGTGATTCTTCTCATTGGGCTGGCGAACAGCTCTAGCTTGGCAAACTGCTTCTCGCCTTAAGGACTTGAGTCTGCTTCGACCGTGGTAGACTATCCATGGCTGAGGAGTCGAGGATTCCGTCGAGTCAGAGTTATTGATAGGAAGGTCATGCTTTGTGAGATCTTCTTGCCCCGATAGAGAAATGACTTGGGGATCACTTACGGGGAGGTTGTATAACTCTTGACACTCCCGCATTTTCTTAGCAAATATATCAACGAAACATGTGCATTCTGACAAGTAATGGCCTTTTATCTAATGGTATGGCCACCAATGATCTTTAGTCCCCTTAGAAAGATGACAGGGTTGCCTTTCCTACTTCAATGTGATTAGTCCTTCTTGAAGCATTATAATGAAGAAGTCGTAAAGGATACCAGGCATTTCGTCTTCCTCTTAGATAGTTATGGCATGAGAGGCCTCGGATGCCCTAAAGGCCTTCTTTAAGTCTTCAAGAATTATCTGACCCTTCTGAATTAGGGCCTCGATAATATATTTCAACGTTTAATAATCATCTGTAGGATGATTGATCCTCCGATGATAGGCACAATAACTCACCAGAGTGTTAAGGCCAGGTTGCTCAGGGAACTTGGTTTCTGGAAGCTGGATCATTTTCTATTCCAATAATAACCGGAACGGCACAGGGACCCATTCCTTCTCAAAGGGATAGACCTCGTTCTTATGCCTAGTGAAATAATCACACCGGTCAAGGTTGGTTAGTGGGGTTACCCGATTGTATGACTGTTGTTGCCTGCCAGCCTGGGGTGTTACCTTTTTTGTGCTTACCCCTTTAGAGGGGCCCAAAGTCTGAGAGGGAGCCTTCTTTGAATCAGTGACCATGACGGCTGCACTGATTACCCCTTTTTGTTTGCTGCCCTGTGTGTTATTCCGAGAGTTATCATTGCCTCGATTGTTTACTGAGCTTGTAGATTGTTGTCGTGTTGCACCATGGTGGTTTGATAAACTTTCTATGCGAACTGATTTAGAGATCAAGTCTGACATGGAGGTCGGATTAGAGACCTCGACATGTAGAGTGATCTCAGGTCACATCTTCCACAGGCAAGTTTGGACTGCTTCCTTCTCAGGCCTGGGATTAGGATGGCGGGAAGCAAAATTTCTCCATCTTGATATGAACTGATCCATGGGCTCATCAGGGTCTTGAGTCAGGGTGAGAAGTTTGATGGTCTGAACCTCTCTCTCCACCTCATAGAGCGTTGATAGAATAGATTCTCCTTCTCCTCCCATGTATGCAATGAGTTTGGAGGAAGTCTGGCATACCATTGAAATGCTGGGCATTCGAGGGTCTCAACGATTTGTCAGAGATAAAGTCTGTAGTCCGTCGCTGTTTCTCGACATGCTGCCTTGAAGTGGGAAATATGTTGGTTCGGGGACATGGTTCCGTTGAATAGAGGAAACTTCTCTTTCTTATACTCTGAGGGAAACCTGACCTGATCAATATACGAGGGGTATGGCCTTTGATAAAGTGTCACACCCTGTATCCCCGAGATTTGTCTATTCTTGAGGCTATGGGTGACCACAGCGTCAATGTTGTCTGAGAGATAGGATGAGGGACATAATTGTTCTGTGAGGTGGAAGGAGGGGGCTGTCGTGAAGGTGCACCATGAGAGTGATGGGAATTGACCTCATGGTTAGCCAACTTGCGTGTGGCATCAATAAGATCGATCTTTTCCATCATCGCACACTGCATGTCCTCAAACTTGTTCATGCTGTATTCTTGCGCATCACCGGGCTCACTTACAACCATTGCGCTGGTTGTTTAAGCTATGGGTGACCATTGCGTCAATATCTGTCTGAGAGACTGGATGAGGGACAGAGTTCTACTATGAGGTAGAGGGAGGGGGCTGCCGTGGAGGTGCACCATCAAAGTGATGGGAATAGACACCATGGTTAGCCGACTAGCATGCGACGTCGATATGATTGATCTTTTCCATCATCTCGCACACCATTTCCTCAAACTTGTTCATGCATTCTTCAAGCGCATCACCGAGATTGCTTACAACCATTACGCTCATCGTTTCTTTGTTGAGGTCAACGTTAGTGGCAACTGAGGGCTTGCAAACTTGACTGGTCGCATGTGGTAGGTCGGTCAGCAGGTGGTCAGCATGCCCTGACTGAAGTCGACTCTTGTATGCTGATCGCATTTGGACTAGTTCTCGATGGTCTTGGGACCGTGGCTGTTGAGTGGCTGGGTCTTCTTCGGTGACAGTAACAACAGCACAAGGCTCTTCATCGTCTGAAGTAGGTAGAAGGAATTCAGGTGAAGAGGGTCGTTCAAATTGGTTGTTTTGACTGCCTTGGTCACCTCCCTAATGAAAATTTGCAGACCTCTATAGCGTTTAGCCTTGAGGTTTTGATGGACCTCGCCCCAAAACTGCGATCTAGATCATGTCTAGTCGGTTCTTCTTGCACAAGAGAGAGTTGTCTTCATCAGGTGCGGCAATGCATGAGGGTCAGGAACTGGAATCATCTTGGGCCGAGGAAGATGAAGGACTCGATCTTCCATCGGGTCATGGCCCTGGGCTCTCTTGTGAGCTCTAGAGACATGACCAAAGTGACGGGGCTGGTTCAGGATGGTACTCTTGAGGAAAACGATCAATTGCCAAGGCTGAAGGTGCTTGCTTGATGAAGGAGGAGCAGCCAGGTGTAGGATTGAGCCATGAGAAGGCTCGAGTCTAAGGCGAGAGGGCATCTGTGATGGGGACGCTTGCGCGCCCTTTGAGGAAGGATTACAGAAGACTTAGGGGTAATCCCTGATCGTGCAAGTGATCTGACCATACGAGCAGGTGTTTGTAAGAGAAGAAGTGTAGGCCTACCCCTTACAGGGTGTGCTTGTGTGTGCAGAGTAGGAGGACGAGGAGGTCGTCTTCTGTGTACTCGGGTGGTGTAATGACGACGTTTCCCCGAGCAGTGAGATGCATGTGATCAACTTGTGCAAGACTTGACCTTAGAAGGTTCGATCTCAGACATGGACTCGAGGTAACATAAGGGTTGCCCCAAGGTGAGACTCGAGTGGGTAACCCACGAGCCTTGTTGTGTGTGTGAGGGGTGGATACCATGGGATTTCTTCCTCAATGTGTTGAGCCTCTAAGGATATAAGTCAATGGTGCAGAAATGTGGAGGGTAGCCCTAAGGTGACCCACAGAAGCAATGGCAACTTGTTTTCCTTTCACAGAAAGGGACTAGGCAGCCCTATGGCGACCCACAGCCTTGAAAAACGACCGGCAAGTGACTTTTTCGATGGCTGGGTGCATGCTGTGCGGGGCAACAGAAGTGCTGCCGATGTCGGGCACCTTGGTGGAATCACCACCAGAGCATGGAGATGAGGGACCTTTAAGTCCCACCTCACACCGGTCCGGGTGAAGACCTGGGAGCTAAAAAAGGGGTCTTTGCTCAAAAGGATGGTTGGGAACGAAGTCAAAGGAACGTGTTCCCTAGGGACACTCTCAAATGCAAGGATAAGAAAATCCTCGATCTGAATAAATGGGTTCTAGATCCCGTAAGCCATAAATAAAATGTGAAAGGATAATGAAAGTAGATAATAAAAGAAGAAACTAGCCAAACAAGAACGATCTGACAAAGGAGTAGTAAGTCCTTAATGGAGTCGCCAAGCTAGTTAGGTGCCTTGATGTCGCCCTATGAATCTCGTTTAAGAACGAGGGTAGGTATTATCAAACTATGAGAGAGGAATTTAAGGTGGGTTCGAGAGTTACTCGGGCTGGCTCGCATGGGCGCCCTCGTAGATCATGAAGAATGCCCCCAAGTAATAAAACTAGTTTGGAATCACCTCCCTTAGCTTGTATTCTACTTGTTTTTCTGCAATCAAATGTTATAAGATAGGTGGGTCAGACCTCACTCTTTTCCTCTTTGATGAACATACACAAGCATGCGCATATAAGAGGAAGAAGAGAAAAATCAAAGAAGAAAGATCGGGGGGAGAAGAATTCGACAAAGCAAGAAGATCAGAGCGATGAATAAGCTGGTGAATAATTGGCCTGACGTGGTAGCAAAACAGGCTCAATAACTACGACCAGCTCACAGGATTACTACTAGACGTCATTACCAGTACCAACTAGCTAGGCACGATGGTTGGTCTTTCGTGACAATAAAGCGGGCCAAGTAATCCTGGCACAACAACATTACGTCTAGACAACAGGACTACAATGAGAGGCTAACCTCAATCCCTCTTGGTTGAACGAAAGAGTAACAGAATGATGCTTATGATGAAATAAGAGAAGAAGGGAAAAGAAAGAAAGAGAAGAGTATGAAAGATGAGAGGATAAAAGAGAGAGTCAAGGAAGATGTAGTCGACGCTAAGTATTGCCCATTGTGCTACAAGGAAGAGAGAGAAAATGTAGTCGGCGTTAGGCTTCACCAACTGTGTTATACAGAGGAGGAGAAGGTGAGAACCAGCTGGTGCTAGGCTTGTGTCGGTTTTGATGGGAGAGAAGTAAGAAAGAGAGATCGAGTCGGTGCTAGGCTTCGCCAACTGTAACGAAAGAGTAGAGAAAAATCCAACTGGTGTTAGGCTTCACCGACTGTGATAAAAGTGAAGAGAGAGAAATCCAGTAGGCCCTAGGCTTCACCAACTCTGACAGATGAGAACAGAGAGAATTCCAACCAGTGCTAGGCTTCGCCGACTGTGACAAAAGAGAGAAGAGAGAATTCCAACCGATGCTAGGCTTCACCGACTATGATAGACGAGTAGAGAGAGAAATCCAACCGACACTAGGTTTCATCACTGTGATAGAAGTGAAGAGAGAAATCAAACTAGCAATAGGCATCACAGACTGTGATAGAAGTAAAGAGAGAGAAATCCAATTGATTCTCGGCTTCACCAACTGTGATAGAAGTGAAGAGAGAGAAATCATGTCGATGTTAGGCTTCGTCGACTGTGATAGAAGTGAAGAGAGAGAAATCATGTCGATGTTAGGCTTCGCCGACTGTGATAGAAGTGAAGAGAGAGAAATCCAACCGGTGCTAGCCATGAATAATATTTTTATTCATTTTGATACCAACTTCAAGCCATGAATAATGTTTTTAAGTCATGATCATGAAACTTGAATTTTGGATGGATATCGAAAACATTGGATCGATTGTGTGCTTGTTCTTTGGTGTTTCTTCATGATTTCTTTGCTGAATCACACTGAGCATGTCGTCATGATCACGTTGCAACAAACGCAGCTTGATTTCATGTCCGAATGAAGATTTCGTCGTCTTGAGATTTTGACTGGAATCTTAAAATCCAACGACTGAAATTTACAAGAATTTTGATGCCTCCGTGTGTGAAATCCAACCATTAATCGTACTCGAGGTTTGGACCAGAGATAGCCTCGGGAATCATCATGAGGTGTACCACCTATCAAAACACTCGTCTTGATGAGATGAACGTGCACACAAAATTTGAGAGCGATCCGGCTTGGAACGAGTGAGATATGGGCCTCGAAAGTGACTACTCATGATTGTAAAAACAACCACTTGTAATGGTGTTGTGATGTAAGGTGGCCACATGGGAATAGTGTGCGGTCTATCCCTTTTTGGTATTTTGCCCATAACTTTGTCTTGAAGTGCCCGATTAAGCCGAAACTGGATCCAATGGAAGTGGTCCCCACAACTGTTTGATGGACCAAAAATATAGTTCTAATTTCAGGGTCAATTTCAGGGTGTTAGAGTCCAATTTTTCTGAAATTGTTTCTTTATGTTCATTGCCTTAGACATGTCTGATCATGATGAAACTTGGTAAATGGCCTGTCGGAGTAATGATGAAGATCTTGACCAATTCTTGAGCCATTTTGAGACTATCAAAATTTCCACTATTTTGTAGGCTTTATTGATTAATTTAATTTCTCCCTCTTTATTTTGCATCTGGGACTAGGGTGCT
The DNA here is from genome assembly GCF_054954075.1 of Amborella trichopoda. Lineage (NCBI taxonomy): Eukaryota > Viridiplantae > Streptophyta > Magnoliopsida > Amborellales > Amborellaceae > Amborella > Amborella trichopoda. Next base: position 30,425,802 of record NC_142338.1, read on the forward strand.
GAAAAATGTGTCCAAACACCGTTATTTTTTTGTGAAGCCATTTAACATCATGCGGCCAGGACGTGCACTAGTATTTATGGTCATACAGCTGGACCATAATGGTGATGAATGATAGTCTGTTGAGGCCATGGAGTGAGTATGGTGGTGGTTTTGACTCACTTTGGGGAGATGGAACGAGGCTACCTATGATAGATGGATGATGTATGAATGGAAGGTGGAAATTGGTGACCCACTAGCTACGGAGAGTATGGATGGCGGGATGGCTCGTCATTTTGTGAGCATGAGCGAGACTCACTGAGGAATGATGAATGGTAATGAAAGAAAGTGGATTTGATGAAGAAGGTGGTGCACATGATTGGGTCTATTAGGGAAGGCTTGCATGAAGATGCACATAGAGGGCATGTGCAAGTGTGAGGGGGCATATTTAAGGTCATGCCTCCTAGACCTGTGCAAAGCAATTTAACGTCATGCAGCCAGGACGTGTACCATGGTTTAAGGTCATATAGCTTGGACCACGGTTACACAGTTTAAAGTCATGCAACTACGACCATGCAGTTTAAGGTCGTGCAACTATACCTCCACTATAGTTTTAAGGTCATATAGTTTGGACCGTGGTGCTAAGCCTTTTAACTTCATGCAATTAGCACGTGCACTATGGTTTACGGTCCTATAGCTTGGACCGTGCTTTATGTAGTTTAAAGTCGTGCAACTAGGACCATGCAGTTTAAGGTCGTACAACTAGACCTTTGCTACAGTTGAAGGTCATATAGTTTGGACCATGTAGTTGAGGGTCGTGCACCTAGACCAACGCTATGCAGTTTAAAGTCATGCAGCACAGACCATTGTGTACGTCGCCCAATAGGTGAGGCTCCATGGGGGATAGGCTATGGATAGTAATTTGACTCCCTAGGGATAAAATGATTAAGGCCAGCCGGGGTTTTAGATGAGAAGCAGACTTCACTAGGGATTAGGGGATGAGTGTGACTCCATGGTGAAACAAAAAGGCACTCCATAGGGAATAAGCTTATGGAATGTAACTCGATTCCTAAGGATAAGAAACTTGGTGTGAGACTGACCCAATGAGGATTGAAGGGGTAAGCATGACCCTTTTTGGTATACACTTAACTGCACTGGGGATGATGGGTTGCGGCACAGATGTAACTCCTACTGGGTATGATGGTGTAATACACATAGTGGTGATCCAGTTTAGATATGTGCGGCGCTAGCCATAGATAGAAACAACACACGCGGTGGTAGCATTGGCGCACACAGTGCTAACACGAACGACGGTGACATGCACAGGAAAGGTCATGGGCAATAGTAGTACTGGCACGCGCAGTGTTGGTTGCACGCGGCGTTAGTCATTGTTAGCAGTACAAGACACAACCGACCTTATCCTGCGTTCGGGCCTCAGGCTTGGGCCCCGTCTGGTCCGTCCCGTCTAAAGGTTGATTCTCGACGTTGCATGGGCAGCGTTAAGCCTCTATTCGGGCATTAGGTCTGAGCCCGACCCAGTCCGATCCGTTTGAAGGTTGATACTAGGCATTGCATAGGTGGCAGTAAGCCTCTGTTCAGGCCTCAAGTTTGTGCCCGACTCGGTCTGACCTGTTGTCGTTTAGCCTTCAGGGAGATGTCTGGTATTCTTGCTTTATGAGGGACACCTTGGGGAAGCTTCGCCTATATAAGGGGATTAACCCCATTTTTCACTGTTTTTATTTTAAGTAAAAACTTTTAATAGTGAGAGAAAGAAAGAAGACTTCTGGGGAGAACTCCGGCAAGGGCAAGGTTTTGCTGGAATTTGAGGTAAGAAGAAGAGGATTCTGGCTGTGAGGTGAGAGCACCGACAAGGATAGTCACAGTGGTGTCGTCGTCAGCATTGAGGAACAGACAACTTGCCAAGACGAACCGAGGTTCTGGAGAGGTAAGAAAGAGGTAGGCAAGGGTCGCCAACAATTTATGTGGATTTTCGATCCTTTCCCAATTGTTTTTCGTCATCGATGAGTAGGAAAGGTGTCACAATCTGTGACGACCCAAACATTTCCTGGCAGTTAGAATGCATGGCTGGTCAAGGAAAGAAGAAGTTGTTGCCCAGCACCGGTTGAGTTGTCTAACACTAGTTGTGAAGGAGAAGAGACCAGCACCCTTTGGCCAGCACCAGTTGGGTTGTTCAGCGCCGGTTGGACAACGCCTGTTAGCCAACACCAGATGGGCTGTCGAGCGTCGGCTGTGAAGAGGAAGAGGGCAAGGCCGGTTGGGTTGTCCAGTGCCTGCTATGAAGTTGAAGAGGCCAGCGTCGGTTGGGATGTCTAGTGCCAGCTGTGAAGAGGAAGAGCCCAGCACCGGTTGCCTAGTGCCAGTTGGGAAGGGCCAGCGCCGGTTGTGTCTCTGACATGCATGAGTTGGAGGTGACACTTCTTTAATGCATGCTATTGTGAGTGCCACTTGTTCAGAATTTTGAGCCCCTTGGTGACACTTGGCCAACCACCCCAAACATGAGAGTACTTAAGCCTCTTCTCTCATCCACACCCCTCATTCTTATGTCTCTCTCTCTAAAACAAAAAGTGGAAGAGTGACTTTGTGAGCAGCCACTGTTGGGTGAGTGAGAGCCGTGAGCAAAGGTTTGAGGAGGCCCCATTGTTAATTAGGTAAGTGGATCCATTAACCTTGTATTGTAGTCATGGGAATGCAGGGAAACTTAGGCATATGAATGAGCAATATAAGTGTATGCAATGTAAAAAAACCTTATTCCTTTTTCAATGAAAATTTGGGGTTTTTGCTTTGTGATAACGACGAGTGTAAGAATGGAGTTGTGATTCTTAGATTATGTAAGAAATACATGTTAGATGTGTTCACATTGTGAGAGAATGGATGCTATCATATTCTTCATTACGAAATGATGGTTATGGAAGGCATTCTTGACACTTGTTAAATGAAACCATGAAATTCCAGGAATAAGTGTGTTCTTGAAAGAGGCTTTTAACCAGCCAAATGGAGTCGGATTAACCTCAAACTATAGCCATTGGAAAGACAAACGAGCTCGTAAATTTTTTGTTTTTACCCACGATTGGAGTTCCTTACAAAATTTAAGTTATGTTTCGAAATGAGAAGGTATGTCACTGTGGACTATTTTCGTGGATTTTTTATCGATTTTAACTAAACAAATGATGTCCATTTTCGGCCAAACCACACCCATTTGAAAGATCTTTTATGAAGGTATGTTGCTGTAGACAGGTTTTAGCCAAAGCACAGATTTATTGCCTTGATGTCACTGAATTTGACTGACTAAAACGTGTCCATTTTAGCTCAAACTACAGCCATTGGAACTGGTTATGAGTCATATTTAATTCACATGTTGAGCACTTTTCAAGATTCCTTCTTGATTTTGAAGCATGGGCAGAATTTCAAAGACATGACATTGTCGTCACTGCACAACAGATTTCAGACTAAGTGCCTCTATTCTTGGGTTGTTTTGAGGGTACAAATAAGGTCCAATTGTCCTCAAATCTCCCCTAAATGTAACATAACTGTGTCTAACATAAAATTTATTTTTGAACTATCTTTAAATTTCAAATAAACTGAAAGCTATAGCCTTGCTTTGACTTGGATGTCACTGCCTGAATCTTTAAGAAGCGTGCCATCGATACTCTGATTCAGTTATATGAACTCTGATTTTGTTATATGAGCTTTGATTCTGTTATATGAACTCCGATTCTGTTATATAAACTCTGATTATGTTATATGAACTCCGATTCTGTTATATGAGCTATGATTTTGTTATATGAACTCCGACTTTGTTATATGAACTCTGATTCGCTTATATGAACTATGACTCTTTTATATGCACTCTGATTCTATTATATGAACTCTGATTCAGTTATATGAACTTTGATTCTGTTATATAAACTCTGATTATGTGATATGAGCTTTGATTCTGTTATACGGACTATGATTCTGACCACTACACAATAGATCCTCCATTGGTAGTGAGCTCTCTGACTTTGTATGTGTGAGCATCGACTTACGGCACAATGATATATATATATATATATATATATATATATATATATATATATATATATATATATATATATATATATATATATATATATATATATATATATAATATTATGTCAGACTCTGTAAGTGTGAGCATGGACTTGCCACATGATCCTTCCTTGACTCCTCATGATAGGAAGGGAGCTAGGCTTTGATTATACTTGGGAGGGTCGCACCCCCAAGATTTCCAAGCACTATCCATCGGGACCCCTTTGGTAGTGTAACATCCTCTAGTGGTGAAAGAGTAAGAGGGCAGTGTCTTGCAAGGCCTTAGCCTATTAAAAACCCCAAAGCGCACTGGGGATATTTGCATGAGTGAGGACACTACGAAGTAGGGAGTCTACTTGTCATTGTCCTCCCTCCTGAATGAGGGTAGAAGTCCCAAGCTCAGGATTGGCTTAGCCTGTTCACTGTGGCTTCTACTTCAGGAGTTAACTACTATGTTTTGCTTGTCTAAATTTTGTATTCTGTAAGATTATCTGACTGTAAGTGTGATATGTAAGTAGTGCTCCGTTAACTGATTTTGATTCTTTTATATGGCCTTCATGTGCACTATGATATGTGGTCTTACTCTGTAAGACAAAATACGATTTCTGATGATCTATGAGCATGTTAACGTGTAAATACTGATAGTCAGGAATGCAAGGGTAGTGATCTGCTTACTAGTCTTTTACCTCATTCCATCTTAATTTCATAACTATAGAACGAAGGGTGGTGGCAGTAGTGCTTAAGGTGGGTGACAGTTCTTAAGGGCCTGAAGATTGAAATCAGGATGTTTGAGAAGCCGTTTTCTGAAGACTTTCGCAGTATGTTTTGGTGATCTCAGTGACATGATGTATTCCTCATTTTGTGTCTCTTTTGAGCCAATAGTGCCCGAACGATCTTGTAAAGACATTGATTTGGGAAGAAATGAATAAAGCTGTGCTTTTTAGATTTGATAATTGTTGGATGTATGGATTTATTTTAGTTTCTTTCATGGTTTGCTCTTGATTCCGTGTTTTCATACATTGGGCCACTCCCACCAGAGTGACATTCAAGATCTTCGATCGCGATCCCACGATCTATCGCCCTCCGGCTAGGGTCAGGGAGCGGGGTCGTGACATAGTTGGTTCCGGCAAGTGGAAGTGGTTTCCCAGCAAGAAACTGAAGGGTCGAGGAGGCGAACAGATGCAGGAAGGCAGACAATCACTGGGTGAACTGCTGTTTAGGGAATTCGATTCATCGCAGAAGACGAGGAGTCTCAGGAATTCAATTCATCGCAAAAGATAAGGAGTCTCGAGAATTCAATCTGTCGTAGAAGACAAGGAGCCTCGGGAAGCTGTACAGGGAGATGAAGGGTGGTGGGGAGACGAAGAGTCTTAGGAAGGTGAAGGGTCACCATCAAGCGCAAACACGCATGGCAATAGCGAATACAGCCAATGTTAGCCCTTTGTTCAACATAGTCGGCATTGCTCATGGTTGGCATTAGCCCTTTGTCAGACACTGTCGGCGTTACTTCTTGAAATCATAGCTGGCGTTGAACGTGTTAGCCTCACACAGCATTTATTAGTGCCTTAGTTGTGCATAACCTGCGACATGATGCGCTCTGCATTAGACGCGTGCGGCGGTTGCCATTTGCTAGTGAACATTAGGAAGTTATACCCATTTGTGGCCATGCTTGGCAATGAGTTGCGCGCAGAGATTGTTGTGCACGGTGCTGAGTCATGCGTGGCGATGTTCACACACAGCGCTGACTTGGGTAGCAAAAGGGTGCCGACCAATGGTAAGGCCTAGCTTATGATGCCTGTTGGAAGCCATGTCCTCAAGTACAAATGTGAACTCCATGTTGTTCTGTGGAAGGATGCTCATTGTGAAGAGGTCAATGCTCTCCATCATAAGCCAACTCCTTGCCAGAGAAGTTTACTTTGTATGTTTGATATACTTGATCAAAGTGCTTCCACCTTCTTCTATTGTAAGAGCCACTTAACCGTCCTCTGTTCCTCTGATGCAAGAGCAGCGTTGTGGTTAGCTGTCCTCTTTCTTCTAATGCAAGAGGAGTTTTTTACTTGTAACCATCTTCTTTTCCTCAGATGAAAGAGTGACGATAAGGGTCAACGGTCTTCTTTTCCGCAGATGTAAGAGCAACGGTGCACCAAAGTTGTTCTCTTTTCCTCAGATGCAAGAGATTTGTAACATCCCTAATAATGGGCTTTTCGGCTTGTAGCTACTTCTAATGCAATAAAAGGAGTTAAAATTTGTTTGGACTATCTTTCTTCTCTTCTTTTTCCACCTTTTTTACTTTCTTTTTGTTATGCATTAAGTCTCTTAAAGCATGTATCGTGGATAGTACTTCTGTAGATATCCCACATGCCCCATTTGGTGAGACTTTCTTGACTTTGAAGGGACCTTCCCACTTAGGTTCAAACTTCCCTTTGCGCCACCTAAGCATAACAATCAGCCTCCTGACAGCTGGAACCAGATCCCCATGAGTGAATGACTGAAATTTGACTGATTTGTCAAAGTCCCTCTTCATTCTCCCCTAGTTGAGTTCGAGGTTCTTTTCATTGAGTGCATCCAGTCCTTGATGTATAGCGACACGCAGTCAAGGGAGTTGAATCTCAAGGGGTAAAACTGCTTCACCTTGAAAGACTAGGGAATAAGGGGTGGAATCAGTGGAATTTCTTGTAGTAGTAGGATAGACCCACAAGGCTTCCGAAAGTTTTTTATGCCAATTTTTCCTTATTTTGATATTGACTTCCTCAAAGCACCACATATAGTCTTATTAAAAGCCTCAGCTAAGCCATTCGCCTGAGATTGGTACATAATGGAGTACTTCCACTCAAAACCGAACTAATTGACCAAGCAATCAATATGATGACTTCTGAACTGAGGGCCATTGTTAGATATAATCCATTCAGGCACTCCAAACCGGTATATGATGTGATGTCACACGAAATTAGCTACCGTGGTCCTAGGAACTTGCTTGAGGAGGATCGCTTCAACCCACTTGGAGAAATAATCTGTTTCAGTTAGAATAAAGACATGTCCCATTATCGAAGGAGCCTCAATAGGCCCTACAATGTTCGTACTTCATTGTGGGAAGGGCCATGATGCCACTGTAGGGTGTAAGGGCTCTAGAGACTGATGAATAAGGCTTGAATGTATTTGGCACACTTAGCACTTCTTGGCATAATTTAAGGAGTTGGCAATCATCGAAGGCTAAAAGTACCTCAATTTGCATATCCATTCATAGAGCTTAAAGCCGGACTGATGCAATCCACAGATACTTGAGTGTATCTCTTTTGACACCTTATTTTCCTCTTGGACGTCCACACATTTAAGAAGAATACGGTTAAAAGACCATTTTAAGAGAGCATCTCCTTCAAGGAGGGTGTACTTGTTAGACATTCGACGCACATTGTTGCATTCAGAATGATCTTCAGGGAGTCTACCATGTTTTATAAAATTAATGATGGGCTCTCTCCAATCTTCTACCTACTCGACTTCCGCACACTTTGGGTCGAAGAATTCCAGTTCCCGTTTTTTGACCTTAGCCCCTGGATTCCATGTCATTTCCTATTCAGTCTTAATAACTTCTTTGGCTGATAGAAGTGCATAAGATGGGCACTGAGGGAAGAGATTTCTCTCATCATCCACGTCTACCTAGGTCCTTAGTTCAAGGTGTCTTCATTCTGCCACCCAAATAGGCATGGGCCCTGATGAGGACAATTGACTTGTAGCCCCGAGTTTTGCGAGTGCATCAACCCACGAGTTTAACCTCCTAGGCATGTGACTCAGGGATACATCATCAAACTGAGCCATATAGATTTTGTAGTATCGTGATAAAGCTTGAGAGTGTCTTTTCTCATGTCATAGATTCCTTTAAGCTGATGTATCGCCAACTCAAAGTTGCCATAGATCTTGAGCTGCTCCAAGTCTAGGTCAAAGGATATCTCCAACCCAATTATAAAAGCCTGATATTTGGCCTTGTTATGGGAACGGGCTTCGGCGACAGACAATGAAAGAGGAAGTACTCCTCCTTTTTAGAGTCAAGAATAACACTCCGGTGCCTCCCCGATCAGATTGGAAGGCTCCATCAAAGTACATCTCCTCATGCGTGAGCAAGTTCTGCACAAAATTCTTCTTCATCAGGGAGGTCACTTGATAAAGGAGATTCTGCTGGTACTGTGCTACGAGGAAATCAGCCAATGCTTGGTCCGTAATGGCCTTTTGTGGAACATATGTTATGTCGAATTCCATCAGTAATAATGCTCACTTAGCAAGACGTCATGACAAGCATGGGTGTGTCATGAGAAAATTTACAGGATCTTCTTCTGATATAAGTCTTACTTCATGACCAAGCAGGTAGTGGTGGAGATTTTATACTGTAAAGATTAGAGCCAGGGACATCTTCTCGATAAGGGGATAATTCTTCTCAGCCCCTTGCATCCTGATGCTGAGATAGTATAACACAATCTCTTTCCCTTCATCATTTTTCTATGCTAATAATGCCCCAAGTGACATGTCTAGAGCGGTCACATATAGGATGGGAGGTTTTTCTAGTACCGGTGTAGAAAGCACTGGAGGGTTGAGCAAATAATGCTTGATGTCATCAAGGGCTGCTTGACATGCTTCATCTCAGATGAATGGAGTATCCTTCTTTAACAGGTGCGTAAAAGGTTTACACCAACCTGAGAGGTTTGAGATGAACCTACGAATATAAGCCAACTGCCCTTGGAGGGATCGCAGCTCTCGCAATGTTGTTGGTGATGAAATTTCTTGGATTGCCTTGATCTTGACAGGGTTAACTTCTAGCCCCTGGTGTCTAACAATGAACCGCAAGAACTTTCCTGAACGCACGCCAAAAGCGCATTTTAGCAGGTTCATTTTGAGCTAAGGAAGGCATAACTGTTCAAACACCTTTTCAAGGTCTCGCATATGAGCATCTTTCTCTTCAGATTTTACCCCAAAATGATTAACATTCCACGTCTTTATGCATCATATCCTTGAAGATGGTCGTCATTTCTCTCTGATATGTGGCACCGACGTTCTTCAATCCTAAAGGCATCATCATGTAGCAGAAGACCCCTTTTGGGGTTAAGATTGCAGTGGCCTCTTCTTCTTCTAGTGCCATCCGTATCTGATTGTACCAGGAGTATCCGTCCATGAAGGAGAAGATCTAGCAGTGAGTTGTGGATTGAATGAGCCTTCCGTAAAAGGCAAGAGGAAGTCATCCTTTGGGCAAGCGGTATCCAGATCGTAGAAGTCAATGCAGACCCTAATTTGTTTGTTTTTCTTCTTGACCGGTACAACATTTTCCAAACACTTTGGGTACTTGACTTCATGAATGAAGCTCGCTTGCCTGAGTTATCTCAGCATCTATTCGTATTTCGAGATCCTGCCTGAACCTCCTTGATTTCTGCTTGATGGGCTTGACAAAGGAATCAACCCAGAGACGGTGGACTGCAACTAGAGGATCTAAACCAGGCATCTCATGATAATCTTAGGCAAAGACGTCTCAGTTTCCTCCCAAGACGGTAGTGAAGTTTTCTTTCTCCTCTGAAGACATATTCGCTAAGATGAAAGTCGGTCTGGGTTCAGCCTCATCCCCTAGATTTATCTCCTCGAGTTCATCTGCTGTGGCTTGACCACCTTCTTCCCATTCTTATGGGGCCTCTTGCAACTCTTCCTCATTATCTTCAGAGGTCTTTTCATTAACCTCTAGGGCAAAGGCCCATCATTCTGACACCTCTACTTCAATTATAGCTCCAAGATAGGTCACGATCTCTACACCTTTCTCGAGCTGGGGCACAGAAGGTTCGACCTCAAATATGGGCGGCATATGAGGCTGCAAGAGTTTTTTTTTAAAGTTACCGGGTGGTTGAGAATCACTGATTGTGGGGTAAGAGGCACCCTCATATGGACTATTCAGTCTTCGTATGGGTGTCTGCAGTGTTTATCCCGTGCTAACTAATACTTCATAGACCTATACCATGTGGCAAGCCTACTAAGAATAGAAGTTCTGCCCTCTTGATTCTTTCAGCCTCTACTCAAAATCGAGCTCAGGAGGCCACTGAGGTTTCTTTGACTCTGACTTCTTGTGCTTCTTTGTAGAAGAAGATGGCTTTGCCTTAGCTCGAGCCACCATAGCCTCAGCAACTATCAAGAATCCAGCCACCTGGGCTAACGTCCTCTTCAACCGTCTCTGGTACGTCCTGCTTCTATTGGTTCCTTCGAGCTCTCTATCAAGAGGAGGAAGGGGAAGAAGAAGAGGGAAAAGGAGAAGGGTAATAGTTAGTAGGTGAGGGGGCTTTGAGGTCATTCCCCTCATTGGACCAATTTGGCCAGCGTTTTTATGTCATCACCAGAATTGGACAGTGCAGGGAGTCTTTTAGGTCTTTCCCCTGCTTAGACTGTTGGGGGTGCTTTTAATGTCGTCGCCCTCATTGGATGTGCCACGAGTAAGAGACTATTCAAGGGTATCCTCTTGATGAGACAAAGGAATAAAATTGATGGCGACCAGGTTGAAGCCTTTTAAAGTTGGCAAGGGAGGAAGAGGCTTGAGAAATTCTTGCCCGACCGGTGGCTCAGGAACCAGGTTCTTTTAACGAGAATCCCTTGGTGCGCGTCTTCATCTAGTCACCTTTGAAGGTGCTTGGTTCGTCATGCTAGGTTTATGAACGACCTTAGCTTGACGAATCACTTCTAGTTTTAAAGACTTGAGCCTGCTCCACCTGTGATAAACTTTCCATGGTTGGGAAGTCAAGGGTATAACAGGATCAAAGGAATCCTTCCGAGAGTCTTACATTGAAACGTCCTCCAGGATGGGCTTAATTCTTTAAAGGTGTTCGGCGTAAGCGATGTAACATTTCTCGACTTTTTTCGGAACCACAGAGCTTCGAGCTCATAACATTCATTCAGCTTATGGCCCCATATCTGATGGTATGAGCACCAGTGATTCTCAGACCCTTGAGCAAGGTGCTTGGGTTGCCTCGCCGGTTTAGGAGTGATGAGTCCTTGTTGGAGCATCGCCTCAAATAGGGATAGAATAAGGTCTGAATTATCAATTCTCGGGTCTTGGGTCGGGGGGTCCTCTTGTACCAATGGAGGAGAGGCTTGGGGCTCCCTGCCTGGTACGTCACCAACTTCTTGGCCTCTACACATTTTCTTTGCTAATAGCTTGTGGAAGTCAAAGCATTCGCTCAATTCATGATCCCATATCTGATGATAGGCTGGTTTTGAGGTGACGAGGCCTTCTTAAAGCATCATGGCAAACAAGGTTTGAAGGATGTTGGGTGCCTCATCTTCCTCTTGAACTGCTATAGCATGGGACACTTCTACTGCCAGGAATGCTTTCTTGAGTTCTTCAAGCTTGATCCGACCCTTCTGGATCAGAGCCTCGATGAGGTCCTTAAGTGTGTAGCATTCTTTTGTGGAATGGTTTGCCATTCAATGATAAGAATAATATCTTGTGTGCGTATCGAGACCAGCTTGATCTCAAGTAGCTTGATCATGTGTTGTTCTAGCAATAGTCAGAGCAGTGCAGGAACCCATTCCTTTTCAAAAGGATAAACCTTATTATGATGTCTGGTCCAATAGTCATCTTGATTAAGGTTTGCAGGTGGTGGTACCCGGCTCTATGACGAATGTTGTTTACCTTCTTGAGGCACTGTACGTGCTATGTTTACCCCTTTAGCAAGGTCCAAAGTCTGAGAGGCAGGTATACCAACCGATGAGAGAGGAATTTAAGGTGGGTTTGGGACTTACTCGGGCAAGCTCGTGTGGGTGCCCTCTTAGATCATGAAGAAAGCCCTCCGGTTCTACAACTGGTTCGGAATAGCCTCCCTTGGCTTGTATTTTCCTTTTTCTGTAATCACACACACATGGTTAATTTTACATGGCAAGTGGCCCAAAGGACCCCACCATGACTTTGGGCGAATGTACATAGGCATGCGCATTCAAAAGTGAAAAGAGAAGAGATGATGAGATGAGGGTTGAGAGAAGGAATAAGAGAGAAGAAAAGAAAAGAAAGAGACATTTGACAGAGCGATAGCCTAGCATAGTGGCAAGATTAGCATGATAGTTGACCTGACGTAGTAACAAGATGGGCACGGTAACATGGACTCGCACCATGCAATTACTATTGGACGATAGAAAACCAACACCAACCAGCCTGGCAGCACGGCTAGTTCGACGTGGCAGTAAGATGGGCACAGTCACTTAGACCGGTGCAACGACAATACTGCTTGATGACGAGACTATCATGATAGCGATAGACTTGTCCCTTGGTCGAATGAGAAAGAAAAAAGAAAGAAGAGAGAGCAGAGAAAGAAGAAAAGCAGAGAGCGAAAGAGAAAGAAGACAAAAGAGGAAAGAAGAGAAGGGGAAGAGAGAAAAGAAGAGAGAAAAAGAGAGAAAGAAGAGAGAGAAAGAAGAGAGAGAAAGAAGAGAGAGAAAGAAGAGAGAAGAGAGAAAGAAAAAAGAGAAGAGAGAGAAAGAAAGCATGGATAGAGATGGGTTTCCACTGTCCATGACAGAGGAAAAGAGGAGAGAGAAAGAACATGAGCGGCGATGGACTTTAGTTGCCCATGTCAGAGAGAGATGACTGATAAAGGAATGTCATGTGTGGCGATGAGCATTGTCGTGCACAACATGGGAATGGGGAACTTTGACAGAGGTCTGGCCGACCACTCGGGTTAAGGCCCAGCTCTCTGTTCATTTCTCCAGAGGATAAGGGAAGACTAAGAATGTCATGCCTGGCCATGAGCATCGCCGTGCCTGACAGGTGAGGAGAGAGAAAGGAAATAACAGAGTGAGACAAAGATAAAAAAGAAGAAAGAGAGTGTAGAGAAGAGACAGAAGAAAGGAAAGTAAAGAAAGAAGAAATGAAAGAAGAGAGAACAAAAGAAAGTAAGGAGAGAGATTGAGAGAAAAACAGAGGAAAATGAAGGAAAGAGCGAGAAAGAGATTAGGAAAGAGAGAAAAAGAATAAGGAAAGAAGAGAAAAAGAAACACGCACAACACTGCCACCACCATGTGTGTCAGAGAGAGAAGAAAATAGTAAGAGAGATCTATGCATGGCTCTTCCATCACTGTGCATGTTCAAATAGAGAGAAACAGAGAATAATAGAGTAGAGAGAGAAGGGAGAAGAAAGGAGAGGAGAAAGGAAGACGAGGTAGAGGAAAAGAAGGAGAGCAAGAAGAAAAGAGGAAGGAAGAAGATGAGAAAGAAAGAGAGAGAGAGACTTGTGCGACATTGGTCACTACTGCGCATATTTGAGAGAGAGATGAGAGAGACAGAGAAAAGAAGAAGAGGGAGAAAGAGAGACATGCACGGTGATGGTCATTGCAGCACATGTTTGAGAGGGAGGTGAGAGAAAGAGATAGACGAGAGGAGGGAGAAAGAGATAGACGAGAGGCAAAAAAGGAGGGAGAAAGAAAGAAAGAGGACAGAGAAAAAAGAAAGAGGTGGGAGAAAAGAGGAGGAGAAAGAAGGTTACCTTCATCGAGTGGTATCAAACTTTTTCTTATCTCTCCTCTCTCTCTCCAATATGCACCCACAAACTCAAAGTAAAAACATGAACTTTATTGATCAATTGAAAGTCTGAGGGGGTCCTTGTTATAATTAGGTTTAACATGTATTTATAAAATTGGGCTCCAACATGGGTGGATGCTCAAAAACTATCACGATTGATGATAATTAAAATTTAATTGAATTAAAAAAATAAAAAAATGGGTGCAAAATGACTGTTTTACCCTTGCCTAATAATTCATGAAATTCTAAAAGAGTCCCTGCTGCTGCCCTAGAATGTGCGTGATATTTTGTGGACGATCCGTGGTTGCTCTAATGCTTGTTTGTCCTAAAGATGATTGTTTTCTTGCAAGGTTCGGCATGACGATCGATTTGATACCAATTTCGAGACCTTACGCACACGATGGAATTAGTCTCGCATTGATCCAGTGCGTGAGCACCATGATTAGGTCGCTCGAGCGAAGTGTGTCGCTGCTGATTTTTCTGCAACTTTCTTCATGAATCGACAAATTCTCTCTAGCTTTTCTCCCTGCTTGGGCATCGTTACGGGATGTGCCACATATAGAAATGCTTGTCTTGACGAGACAAACATGCTCACAAAATTTTAGCACGGTCCAACTCAAGACAAGTGAGATATGGCCCCTAAAAGTCATTGCTCGAGACTACAAAATCAGCCATCATTAATTGTGATTTGGTGTAGGAAGGGCGCACGAGAATAATGTGTGGCCTACCCCTTTTCGGTATTTTACCAATAAGTTTGTCTTGGAGTGCCCGATTAAGTCAAAATGTGACCCCTAAGGGTTTTCGACCTTTCTCAATCCAATGGCAGTGGTCCCACAGCTATTTGACATACCGAAAATATAGTTCCAGCTACAGGGCCCATTTCAAGGTGTTAGAGGTTGATTTTTCTGAAATTGTTTTTTTGTCTGCAATGCCTTAGACATGTCGGATTGCGACGAAACTTGATAGGTAGCCTTTTAAAGTTCTTATGAACATTTCCACTTGTTCTAGGGAAATTATGAGGCTGTCAAGAATTCCATTGTTATTCAGGCTTTGTTGACCGGCTTCCTCTTTATTCTGCATCAGGGACCAAGGTGTTGAAAAATGTCTTAAAATAGCATTCACTGTGAAACATAATCGAAAGATGTCTATTAAGCTAATGAGCCTGATGATATGTAATATGCTTTAGACATATTGTTGTTTCATATGAACCTGTCTCTATTATGATAAGTGTGCATGAAAGCATGCTCTGGTATGAAATGAAGGCATGATAATGAGGCATATTCTGTTATGAAATGAAAGTATGCTCTATTACGATATGAATGCATGTAGTAAGACATGCTTTGTTGTGATATGAATGCATGATGATGAGATATGCTCTGTTCTATTATGAATGAATGTAGTAAGACATGCTCAGTTATGATATGAATGTATGATAATGAGATATACTATGTTATCATAAGAACACATGAGGTAAGACATGCTCCGTTATGTTATGAATGCATGTAGTGAGACATGCTCTGTTACGATATGTGTACATGTTATGATACAAGTTCTGTTGTGAAATGTGTACATGATTTTGAGATATGTGTTGTGACATGTGATATGTTAAAAGACTTGTGTGGTCAGCTATGTGATATGTGATATGTGATTTATTGGCATGCTTTGAGCGTATTGCATGACCGTACTGTGATATGTGATTGATTGGTATGCTTTGAGCATATTGCATGACCATATTGTGATATGTGATTGATTGACATGCTTTGAGCGCATTGCATGACCATACTGTGATATGTGATTGATTGGAATGCTTTGAGCCTATTGCATGACCATACTGTGATATGTGATTGATTGACATGCTTTGAGCATATCACATTGCCTGACTTGTGACCTCTCCGGCTCGCCCAATGATAGGATGGGAGTCGAGGTAGATGATGTTTGAGTGGTCACTCCCCCATTCATAGTGATTGGCACCCAAAAGGTGTAACAATCCTAGCTAAGGTAGCGTACGGGGTAGTTTCTTGCAAGGCAATCGCCTATCAATAGCCCCAAAGTGCATTGGGGACTGTGTATGTGTGTGTGAAAAAATTATGAAATGGATTCCCCCATTTGTCATTGTTTTTCCTCTTGAGTGAGGGTAGAAATCGTAAGTAATGGGATTGGCTTGGTCTGATGAATAGGGCTTCTAATTCGGGAGTAGGCGAATTAAGGAGTGAGTTAGCTGGTAATTATTGATGTGTACCTTCATATGTTGATTTGCTAAGATTTATATGGTTGAATGATTTGATTGACCTCTACATCCTATCATCTATGATTGATCTGATTTGTTACTACGTGACTATGAATCATGCACGACATATTGATACATATGATTATGATGCACAACTCATGCTTTATTAGAATTGCATAGCACCTTGAGCATTGTTTTGAGATGATATTCATACGAAAGAAAGCATGGCACCGTGGTCTACTTACTAGGCTTTATAGCTCACTCCTTTAACTTTCATCTAGGTTGAGCGATAGCTGTCGGGTTCTGTGGAAGGGCGTTCCTGTGATCGCGGCTGGTGGTTGGAGCCCCGTATTTCTTGAGGAAGCTTTGTTTTGTTTGCATGGGTTAGATGGAAGTTTGGCCATATAATTTTTTTTTCTTTGGAACTATGTATTGTTGTTGGGTCTTTGGTGCCTTGGACTCTCTTGTAATATTTTGGATCTACATTATGAAATTTTGGGACTTGAATTGCTCAGTATGTTTGTGGATTGTGCGCTTCGTTTTTTTTTAGTTTGGTTTTTATTTTTTTGATTGACTTTGATTTCCATCTTTCCAAAGCGTTGAGAGCACTCCCACCTGAGTGGAATTTGCTACATGTGATCGCAGTTCCGCAACCTATTGTCCTTCGACATGTGAGGCAAGGGGTAGGGGGCATGGTCACGACAACCGTCATCCCCTCAAAAATTTATTCCTGAGGAAGTCCCTACCCACGAACTGTAAGAGATGACAAAGGTCAGCCAAGTTGTCAAAGAGTCCGTGGAACTTGAAGAGAGAAAACAAAGGGAGAAGAACTGCCTGTGGAACAAAAAGTTGAGACACCGGAGACGCATAAGCCAATTGATAACTCACTGCCTCCCGATGAGGAAGACATAGAAGAGGCCCCAAAATTCTTAGAAGACTGTAGGCCAGGACGGATGACTTAGAAGAAATAAACCTAGTAGACGAGGCAGACCCAAGACCCACTTTCATCTCAACCATCATTCCTCCAGAAGAAAAGCATGAATATACTGAATCCTAAAGGCTAACCAAAATGTATTCACTTGTCATTATGATGAAATTCAGGGTCTTGTTCTGCGTGTGGCGATTCACAAATTAGGGACTGACTCGTCATACAAGCCGGTCAAGGTAAAACAGTGGAGATTCCCAGAGGCCATGCCCTGCAGTGGCAGTGTCGTGCATGCCTATTTCTTTTCATTTTTCCCCCTTCCTAATGTTTCACAAGTCGTGCATGGCGATGGCCGTGCCATGCGAGAGCTCCTTTCCCCCTTTCGTTAGTTCATCTCAATGACTTAACTAGGCTTGCAGACGGTGCTGCTGATCACCGTCTGCAGATGTATCCTTGATGCCTCAGTGAAGAACACATACGATGAAAATTATTGCTGCTCGCAGGGATCTTCCCCTATTGTGTGCCTATCGCAGACGACGATGGCAATCACCACCTGGAAGAGGTTGAGGCAACACTCATCGTCGTCCGCAAGCTTCCTTCATGCGCTTGGTGCTTATCGCTGTCCACGAGCTTCCTTTGTGTGCTTGATGTCTATTGCTGTCTGCGAGCTTCCTTTGCGTGTTCGGTGCCTATCATTGTCCGCAAGCCTCCTTCATGCACTCGGTGCCTATCATCGTCCACGAGCTTCCTTCGTGCGCTCAGTGCTTATAGCCATCTGCGAGCTTCCTTCACACGCTCGATGCTTATCACCATCTGTGAACTTCCTTGGTGTGCTCGGTGCTTATCACCGTTCGCAAGCTTCTTTCGTGTGCTCGGTGCCTGTTGCCGTCGGCAAGCCTTCTTCTTGCGCTCGGTGTCTATCGTCGTATGCCTTGGCAAAAACTATCTCCGTGCACCTCGTAAAGGCTATCGCCTCCCATGCAGGGGTGTACTGCCTTCTTGTGTGGCCCCAACGGCGATGCTTAGTGCCACCCGTAGTTCACTGCTTGCCCTCTAGCCATGAGCAGTAGTGTCTAATGTCGTTCAAGGGCCGTGACACTGCTACTCCACGGTTGTGGGTGGTGATGCTTAGTGCCGTCGGGATCCCATCTTTTCATCGTCTAGTGCATTTTATTCATTCTCTTCTCCCAAGTGATGGGAACAAAGAGCATTCGACGATAGGAGGGAAGGAAGAGAGTGCGCGACGATGGAAGGAAGAAAGTGCGCTACGATAAGAGAAGAGAGCACGAGCGATAGGAGGGAAGGAAGAGAGCACGTGGCGAAGAAAGAAAGCCTGTGCACGGTGATATGGAGAAGGAGAGGGAGTCCGTGAGTGTAGCGATACAAGACAGAAAGGGGAAGAGTGGAGTTCGCGCTGTGCATGAGGCATGACGCCCACCCGTTCACTGCATGCTTTCCAGCGCACCAGTTGGCAACCTGCATGCCTTTGAGAGGCCACTAGGCACGCGCAGTGTGCCACCTCCCCACCCTTGGAGTACAAAGCCTCTCTTTCTCTCAATGCTTCATGTTTTGGAGAGCCAAGCTTAGCCTTTGTTCCATTGTTGGGGAGCTTGAAAATCTTGACGGAATAGGACTTTGGAAGGATATTGGGATCACCTTTGGAGACGCAAAAAGTAAGTAGATCACTATCTTGCAGACCCATAAGCATTGAACATGAATAAAGTATGGTTTTAGCATAGTTTGAGCATGAGCATGTGCAATATGATGATTGCATTTTTGAAAAAGCTTGCCTTCTTTTGTATGATGAAAATAGGCATTGAAATCCTTTTGATGGCCTTTAAATTCTGTGGGGTGATATTCTTGTGAGTCTAATTTAAGCTAGAATTGGTTTCATGTTGCCACCTTGCCTAAATTAAGCATTAGGAGGTGATTTTTGGAATGGTGTCATGGCTAGACTGTGATTTTTCAAGGAAATATGTTTTTGTAATGAGATTTTGACTAAGAAAATTATATTCATTTGGCTTCAAATTACCACCATTTGAAATATCTTTGAGTCTACTTTGAGTTTGATGTTTATGCCCAGTTGAGATTCTTGCTAGTTTGGAAGATGTTTTATTTTATGCATGTATGTCATTGTTAGCAGACTATGACAAATTTAAGAAATATTTCCGTTGTTGTACTAAGACCTTGCAACACCTATTGAAGTCCAAATGACACAAAAGCATAGCCATTTGATAGATGCATGAGCCATTTATGATTTTCATGTTTTAACTTTGCCCAAATTCTGTGTTTATAAGGATCTATGCTCCAAAATGTTTCAGCATGTCACTGTGGACAGACCTCACAGGAGCCCAGAAATTTGGTCTCTGTTGCCATGAAATGTGGCCAACTAAATGGAGTCCAATTTCTCCAAAACCACAACTGTTTGAAAGCTTTGAATGTATATTAAAAGTTGCATGCTTGAATTATTTTGAAATTCCTGCTAGGTTGAAAGCTACGACTTGATTTATAAACCTATGTCACTTTTGACAGAATTCAATAAGATTTTGAATGATATACTAAATCCTTAATTGATCGTGAAATGTTCAGTTAACAAATTGGGAATATACATTCAGTTAAATTAGCCTTATAATTTAAATGTTATGCCTCATTCTATGTATGCCCATGATTGCTAAGAATGACAATGAATTTTATGATTGTATATGAACTATGCACATGCCTTGCATTGATATTTTGAACATAACGTGAGCCTTTTTCCAGGTGATTGAAGTTTCTGTTATAAGACAATGAAATGGAATGATTGTGATCTTACAAATGTTGAATGCTCCAAAACTTTTTAAAAGAGTAAAGTATGAATGAATGAGTGTTATGCATGCTTATACATGGTACAACTTATATATGAGACTTCGGGCCACTACGCAATGGGTCCTCCATTGGTAGTGGATATTCTGATTATGTTATATGAACTATGATATATGTCACTTCAGGCTACAACGCAATGGGTCCTCCATTAGTAGTGGATATTTTGATGCTGTTATATGAACTCTGATATATGTGACTTCTGGCCACCTTGCAATGGGTCCTCCATTGGTAGTGGATATTCTGATTATGCTATATGAACTCTGATACATCTGATTTTT
Source organism: Amborella trichopoda (assembly GCF_054954075.1). NCBI lineage: Eukaryota > Viridiplantae > Streptophyta > Magnoliopsida > Amborellales > Amborellaceae > Amborella > Amborella trichopoda. Next base: position 30,445,664 of record NC_142338.1, read on the forward strand.
CGCCACTACGCAATGGGTCCTCCATTGGTAGTGGATAGTGTGTGGCCAACAAATTCTGATTTTTACCCCTACTTCAATGACAGGAGCGGAGTCGAGAGATAATTGTAAATAACAGGGTGGGTCACACCCCCCAAATTGTTATGGGCACTATGCAATGGGTCCTCCAATGGTAGTGTAATGCCCTCTCGCGTCAAGGCATAAGGAAAGCATCGTGTCTTGCCATACCTCAGCCAATCAAAAGCCCCAAAGTGCGTTGGGGATCGTGTGCTTGAGTGAGGACAATACGAAATGGGACCTCCATTCGTCACTATCCACCCTCCCGAATGTGGGTAGAAGTTTCAAGTTACAGGATTGGCTTAGCCTGGTCGATGTGACTTCTACTTCGAGAGTAAATTATTTTGTTTTTGTTTATGTTTATGTTTTTGTTTTTATTTCTATTTCTATTTTTGTTTCGATCGGTATGAATTAAGTACCTTGGATGATTGTCAGACTGTGACTATGATAAACATTAACGTAACTGCCATTTCAGGAAATATTAACTACTTTGACATTTGAGCAATACTCATTTTAACTGATAGTGTGCATATTCTGATGCATGACTCTACTTTCTGATGCCAGTATGACCTTTAATGATCCATCAACCATGTTATGATTTTATATGCTACTAGTCTAGAACATAATAGTAGTGACCTACTTATTGGGGTTTAGCGCAAACCACTCTTTTTCCCCTTATTTGTAGAGTGTGAGCTGATAGCTCGTGTGTGGACTGATGGGCAGTGGTAGCAGACTTTTGAAGTTCAAGTTCTGTCCAGGAATCTGTTGATTGTAGGTGTCTAGCGACGTTACCATAATGACATTCTGTTGTATATTGTAATTTTGTTGTCAGGCCAGTAGTGCCTTGAACCTTTTGTAAAAGAATTTTGGAGACCGAATCTGTATAAATGGTTTTCATTCTGCTCTGCTTGGGGCCCTTTATTTATGAGTTATTTTGATTTATGGTTTGCTTTGATTCCACATTTACAAACCGTGTTGATGCCGCTCCCACCTCAGTGACGTACGCGACCTCGGGTCGCGATCCCACACTCTGTCGCCCTCCGGTTGGCAACAGAAATGGTGATGGGGCAGATGTGACATTCTCAGTCAGGACTCACAGTTCGGCTCCCAGGTTCTTTCTTGGGTTGGTGCGAGAAGGGACTTAAAGGTCCTTGACTCCCCTCTTCCTCGCTCGGGTAGACCCCCCCACCAAGGCCCCTTGCAAGGGTAGCACACCCGCTGCCGCTTACAACACGCGCCCTGCCACAGGTAAATCCCTTGCCAGTCATATTGTTGAGGTAGGGCAGAAGGATGCCCTGTCCACTCTCACAAAAGGCAAGCAAGTTGTCGTTGCTTCCGAGGGTCGTTATAAGGCTACCCCCCAAACTCCTTCACTACCTCGAACCTCGACACCTTGAGGCTCAGCACACAGAGGCAGAGATCCTGAGGTCTCCACCAAACACACATACCTAAAGGCTCATGGTCCATCCACTCGAGCCACACCTTGGGGTAACATTCATGCCGCCTCGAACTCGCATTCAAGGCTAGGCTTTCTCTGGCCAAACCCTGCGTGCGGCATGCACCCCTCAACTCAGGGCAGCATCAGTTCTGTGTCAACTCGAGCACATGAGGGTCCTCCCTCTCACGGCCCTCGCCTGCTCAATAAATACGGGGTAGTCCAAATCTTAGGCTCAGTTTTAGAGTGAAGTACACAACAGCCTCAAGAGTAAGCAGAATAGGGGCCTGCAGATTCTAACCAAGGAACCCCCCAAGGCAGTTGAGGTCACCTCCCTTGGTGACCTCCTGCCTCATAACGCCTTTTTCCCAATTTAGACTTCAGAACCTGAGCAGGTCCATGAATACTGCTTGGTGATCACTGCCCAGAAGCCACAGTCCCAAGAGCCCCGAGAACTGGTCCTCACAAGGTCGGCATACAAGGCCCGAGTCTAGTCGGGGCATACTGAGCCCCTGCAGACCGACTTGCCACACATGACTCGCCAACCCAAGCGGTCCACTAGTCCACCTGGCTTTGACCTTCTCGAAGAAATGGTCAGTGTCATGGTGATCAATGAGCAAGATGACACCCCAAAAGTGCAGATGAATAGGTTTGAGGTAATGATACAGTCCATCCTTGAAAAAAGGGAATGAAAAGAAGCCTCTAAGTCCCCTTCTTCTCACCATGAGACTGAAGACACAGTTCTCAGGAAAACTCCCCCACAAGTCTCCCAGGACAGCTCTGTTTCCTGCGGGGTTTCCAAACCAACGTAGATGCCATGGTGGCCCATAGCCTCAAGAACAAGGTCTCGGGCATACAAGAGGCATCGCTTTACCAAAATCCATACCCCTTGTACATCGACCAAGTTTCGTTTCCCTCGAACTATAAAAAAGGGAAGCTCCCCCTATACAACGGTACTACATCTCCACACTAGCATATTGCCCACTTCCACATACCTTGTTGAGAGACGGCAACTAATGGGCGACTCCTCCTTCATCAGGTCGTCGAGACTCTTGAAGGGCCAGCCTTCCAGTGGTATGCTCAGCTGCCTCCAATCTCAGTGTACACCTGGCAGGAAATGGAGTAGTTGTTTTACCAATGCTTCTACGAAGTCCAAAGGAATGTGGAAACCATTGAGCTCCTCACTTTACCTCAAGAACCTGGTGAGCCAGTTGACAAGTTCATCGCCCGATGGAGAAAGCTGGCAACTTTTCATGCCTCTTCCATGACTGAAAAAGACGTTGTCCAGATCTGTATACGGAATATGCTGCCCGATATCGCTCTGCATGTCGAGGCCTACAATCCACCCTTCATGTCAGAGCTCATCTCAAAAGTAGTTAATATTGAGGGTCTGTCCAAACACCATGGACAATCTTGTCAGCAACCCTTTGGTTTGAACTTCTGCTTCAACAATGGGGGCAATCAACAAAAATCGGTGATCAATGCGACCGTCACCGTGACTGGCAATAACAAAGCCACCCCTCAAACCTTGGACCTCTCCATGGAACAGACGCCTCAGGCCAGGGGCAAGCAGTAGTCCTACAATAAGGTCCCGCCCCCTAAAAAAATAAATCGAAGTGATTTCTAGATCCAACACCAGAACAAGGTCTATCCGTTTGGTAAGGAGTGGGGTCCTGCACTGCTTCGACTACTACTGGAGAAAAAAATGATCCAGCTGGCAGAGGTCAACACTGAAGAACAAGCTGGACAGAAGATACATGAGAGGTATTGCACTTGTCACAGGAAAGTAGGCCACCCCACTCAAACTTGCTATAAGTTCAACGACACTATCAAAGCCCTTATTAACAAGATTTAAATAAAGCTCGAAGAGTTAAAGAAAGAATTTGGGGCAACTGAGGCTTCTGACATAGTGACAATACAAGAAGATGAGGGGGCACCCTCCATCCTCCGTGCACTATTTTCCATAATGCTTGAAGAGGGACACATCACGCTAAAGTTGACAAGGCAGCCCAAGTTCCTGCCTCCGAGAACTGAGAATCTCTGGTGCTCGTATCATCTCATACGAGGCCATGACTTCAGTGAATCCACTGGCTTCCATGAGCTCATGACAAAGAAGATGCAGCAATGTCAGGAAGCTCATGATAACCCAAAAGGACACTCTCAAGTCCCTCTTCCACCAGTGTAGGAAGACCTCCCGACATAAGCCCAAAGAAGTGCTGAGCTAGATCCACTACACGCCCTCTTTGAGGTGATGCTTCAATAGAGTCTCGTCACTCTCAAGCCTGTCAGGCAGCCTAAACGCCTTGCCCTGGGTACAAAAAACCTCTAGTGCCCATATCACCAAGTATGGGGCCACGAGCTGTAAGAATGCTCTGGGTTTGAAGCTATGGTCAGTTAGAAGGTGCTAGAAGGCCACATCATTTGTGTCATTCTCTTAGAGCACTTCCAAGCCGTCACTCTCGTCCAAGAGGAAATCCTGCTACAGATCCCTTATGTACATACACTGGATCCTTCAGAGCCCTCGACTTCTCGGCCCTGTGAAGTCTAGCACAGGCGAAGTAGACTCTAATCCCTAAAGCATGAGGCAATCCACCAAGCTAGGGCTACTCATCAGCCCGATAGGGAGATCTAGAAACCTCCTTAGGGATCCAAAAGGAGACGACGAGCACCCAAGTCTGCTTGTCGAAGGAATCATCTCCCTCAGCCACCAGTCGAGGAAGAGTTTCCTAGGCCCCTTCTTCCACTGCCAACCTTACAAAACCTCTTCCCAGGTGTAGCTTCACTAATCCTGTCAGTTTGAAAGTATTTTTCAGCACCTAGGTCCCTGATACGAAGCAGGTCAATAAAGCTTACAAAACAGTGAAAATTCTCGACAGTCTAATAATGGCCCCATCATTGGTGAAGATCTTCATCAGCACTTCAAAAGATTACCTATCGAGTTTCATCACGATCATACATGTCTAAGGCAGTGAACAGAAAGAAACAATTTCAGCGAAATCGATCTCTAGTACACTAAAATGGACCCCATAACTAGGGCTATGCTTTTGGTGAGTCAAACAACTATGGGACCAATGACATTAGATCTGACACGGTTTAAAACCCCTATGGCTCAAGTTTCGGCTTAATCGGGAACTTTAGGACAAAGTTATGGGTAAAAGACTGAAAAGGCGTAGGTCGTCATTATTCCTGTGTGGCCTCACTGTACCAAAACACCATTAAAGGTGGCTGTTTTTACAATCACTTTTGGGGCCTTTATCTCCTGCGTTCCAAGTCAGATCGCTCCCAAATTTTGTGAGCATCTTCGTCTCATAAAGACGAACAATTTGATATATGGTACGCCCCATGACGATGCCCGAGCAGAGAGAAAAACTAAATGAAAGTCGCTGATCCATGAAGGATGTTGCAGAAAATTCAGTAGCAGCACTCCTCGTTCGAGTAGCTAGATCATAACGATCGCATACTCAATCGGCACGAAACTAATTGCATTATGTGCGTGAGGTCCAAGACTATCTCTGATCAGAATGTCGCGTATGATGAACGATTGGATTTCACACATGAAGGCATCAAAGCTGCTATAAATTCCTTCCACTGGAATTCAAGATTATGGCAAAAAGTTCAAGACAACAAAATCTTCATCTGGACAAGAAATCAAGCTACGTTGGTTGCAACATGATCGTGACGGCATGCTCAGTGTGATTCCATGAAGAAGTCATGAAGAAACATCAAGTAATGAACACACAATCGATCCAAAGTTTTCAAGATTCATCCAAGATTCAAGTCTCATAGTCATGGCTCAAAAACATGATTCATGGATTGAAGTTGGTATCAAAATGATAGCCATGCAGAGCCCTTCAAGAAAACAATAATCTTTCGATCAAACGGGCATAAGAACGACCTCGGGTCCGACATGGAAGATCATGCATGTTCTCGAGCAGCAACAGGGATTGTTTTAGAATTCCACACATTGTTATGTAGGGGGTAAAACAGTCCTTTTGCACCCATTTTTAGAATTTCCTTAAATTCTATTAAATTGTAATTATCATCAATTTTAGCTAGTTTTTGGGCGTACATCTATGTTTTAGCCAAACTCTATATAAAACATGCAAAGCTAAATTGTAAGGGCCTTCGGTTCATTTTGGATTGATTCAATAAAAGTTTCCATTCCTGATTGAGTTTGTGAGTACGTCTTGGAGAGGGAGAGAGGAGAGAGAAGAAAAGGATCGATACCCTTCGAGCAGGTAACTTTCTCTCTGCTCCTCTCTTTCTCTCTCCCCCTCTCTTCTCATTTCTATCTCTTTCTCTCTCCTCCTCTCTTTTCATATCTATCTCTCTCTCCTCCCCGCTTTCTCTCTCTTCCTCTCTTCTAGTTGTTATCTCTTTCTCCTCCTCTCCTCCTCTCTGCAACTATTTACCCTTTAGTAAAATAGTAAAATGGGATTTTCCCCCTTTTATACTCAACAGTGCCACAAACTGCTCCTCACAAGTTCGAACCTGCAGTCTCTAGCTTCTGACAACAATAAGATCAGGTCGGGGATGGACAAGCTCGAGACCTGAAAGTAGCTATCGTTACGTGCCTTGTCAAGGAGCTATCTTCATGCGCTTCACTAGGAGGAAAACATCTCGCACTTCGTCAAGGAGCTATCGTCGCGTGCTTTTTCAAGGAGCTATCGTTAGGCGCTTTGTCAAGGAGCTATCGTCGCGCGCTTCATCAAGGGCTATTTCTGTGTGCTTCGTCAAGGGTTATCGCCGTGTGCTTCATCAAGGATTTAACACCGTGCGCCTCATCAAGTGGCTAACTCCACGTGCCCTTCATCAAGGGCCTAACGTTGCGAGTGTCATCCCAAACATAACGTCGTGAGCATGCCACGACACTCCCATCTAGACCTTCGTCCTGCATCCCCAAGAAGTTTATTCTTTGCATCCCAATCTCACTCTTCACAAGTCAAGTCTCTAGTTATGGCTCGGTTCCCAAGAGACTCACTTTCCTTTACCACAGCCTTGGTCCTAGTCGCATGACCCTAAATTGCACAGCCACGGTGTAGTTGCAAAACCTTAAACTGCATGGTCCAAACTATATGACTCTAAACTGTAGCGGAGGTCTAGTTGCACAACCTTAACTTGAATGGTCCTAACTGCATGACTTTAAACTACATAGCCATGGTCTGAGCAACAAGACCTTAAAACTGTATTACACGGCACGAACAACAGTCCACACGCATGATCTTAACTGTGAAATCGATGCACCTCTTCGACAAGGTGTATTCCGTCGACATCCTCAGTGAAGTTAAGTCTATGCAAAAGAAAAAGAGGGTCCCCATACCCCGTCAATCCCCAGAGGGTCTGTTTCACACCAACATCCCCTAGTAGGAATAACATCTTATTGCGACCCACTATCCCCAGGGAGTTAGGATCATACTTATCTTTTCAACTTCTAGTGGGGTTACATCTGTACTCTGGCCTATCATTCTCAGTAGAGTTACATGATACCATTACTCATCATCCCCAAGGGAGTCACACTTGCCCTCTTAATCCCCAGTGAAATCTACTTCCACTTGCCACTCGTCATGGGGCCACTATCTTCATCTAAATTTTTTTGCCTGTGTATAGCCCACACTATCTTTATCCCCAAGGAGTCCGATTACTATCCAGATACCTATCTCCCATGCACATGGTCCGTGCTGTATGACCCTAAACTACACAGTCGTGGTCCAGCTGCATGACCTTACACTACGTAGCTATGGTGTAAATTATATGACCTTAAACTGTAGTGGAGGTCTAGTTGTACGACCTTAAACTGCCTAGTCCCAGCTGTATGACTTTAAACTGCATAACCATGGTGCGAACTTTATGACCAAAAACCATAGTCTACGTCCTAGCTGCATGGTAATAAAAGGCTCAACATCATGGTCCAAAGTATATGACCTTAAACTGCAGTGGAGGTCTAGTTGCACGACCTTAAACTGCTTGGTCCTAGTTGCATGACTTTAAACTTCGTAACAACGGTCCAAACTATATGACCTTAAACCATAGTGCACGTCCTAGCCGCATGACGTTAAATTACTTTGCACAGGTCCCGGCACACCCCCTTTTATATGCATTTTCATGCACGCTTTCCCTAATCGACCCATTCGTGTGCGCGCACCACCTTCATTGCTACCTCAATGAACCCATTTACTTCACTACTGCTATTCATCATTCCCCAGTGAGTCTCACCTATGCTCACAAAACAGCGAGTCATCTCACCACACATACTCATCGTCAGCTAGCGGGTCACCACTTTTCACCCACCTTTCATACATCTTCCATCTTTCGTGAGCAGCCTCATACCATCTCCCCAAAGTGAGTCAAATCCACCACCATACTCACCCCATGGCCTCCACAGACTGCCATTCATCACCACTATGGTTCAGCTGTATGACCGTAAACTATAGTGCGTGTCCTAGCCGTATGTCGTTAAAAGGCTTCACACAAGTCTTGAAAGCATGACCCTAAACACGCCTTCACAAAAAACAGGCATGGTGTACACCTAGACAAGGGAACACCATGAGTAAAAATGACGGACGGGCATGGTCACGAAACGATGAGTAAAAAGGTTTCGCGAAAATAGAAACCAGGCATGGTGACATCCCCGAAAGGACACCGTGAGAAAAAACGGATGAAAAGGGTGGACATGGCGGAAAGGTAATGGGTAAAAGGACCCATAAATTAAGGAAGTAGGTGAAAACCATATTTACGATGCCACTTCCCCTGTTCAAGTGAAAACCCACAAAAGGGTGCTTGGACCAACAATACAGGTTGATGCAGCATCACATCCTCAGCTGGCACCCCATCTCCAAACAGCCATAATCCCGGCTAATGAAGTCTATGCAAAATCCTCAACTGCTTGCATCCAATCATAATGAAAAGTGGCTCACCCGGAAGTGAGAGCCTCATAAGATCTCCCACGTTCACCTCCAAAAACAACAAGAGTCCTTGAGGGTGAGGACGACGACCGAAAGATCCCTCCAAAATGCTAAAGATCTCCACGAAGGTAAGAAACTGACAAAGCCAGGGCCTAACCTTGCAGAGACTTCAGGGGAATGTCTCGCCATGAGATCGTCTCGCCTAAAACCTTCCTTAACCGACAGGCTAAGATTTTTGGGACAAGCCGCTAAAAAGCCCCCGACTGGACCCGACAGGATGGGGCCCACAAGGCCACCTTGTAAAAAGTACCCTTAGCAGATAGGCCCAAATTTTTGGGACAGGTCAGAAGCCCCCAACTGGACCCCGTTGGGTAGGACCTATAGAGATACCTTGATCATCAAAAGCAAACCTAGTCTAGCAGCAAACACTGTCGACCAAAGGTTCATAACACTTGGCCTCCAGATAGGCCTTATTCTAACCAATAAGGTCCCTACAATATCCTCAAGATGTCAGAATCACAAAAAGTCGCATGAGGGAGAGGACTTCGACAGGATCCCTCAAAAATCTCTTGTCCCTCTAAAGTCTCCACGGATGGACCCGTACATTGCATCAAGACGTTTGAGCATCCTAGTTACAACATTGCATCGATCTCCCTGACATTCACGTAGTCCTATGGCTAGACAAACGAAATTTCCCAAATGATTGGACTTCCTTCTTCTCTCAAAGCACAACACTCGGTGGGGCATGCTGTTGGAAGACATTTTTCATCATCATGGGTCTTCAGTCAATAAAGCTTAACAAATAGTGGAAATTCTGACAGTCTCATAATAGCCCCAGAACTAGCCAAGATCTTCATAAGAACTCTCAAAAGTTGTCTACCAAGTTTTGTCACATATTGACATGTCTAAGGTAATTCAGACTGAGAAATAGTTTTGGCAGAATTAGCCTCTTGCACCCTGAAACATACCCTATATCTAGAGTTATAGTTTTGGTATCTCAATATGTTATGGGACCACCTCCACTGGTTCTAGCATGGTTGAAAACACCTACTAGATGCTAGAACGATCATTGGCCAGCTAGCTTGGTACAATGGTTGACAGTAAGGTGGGCTCGGTAACTAAAACTGGCTCAGCGACAATACTACTAGAGAACAAGACTACCATGGCAATGTTTGTCTCAGCCTCTTTTGGTCAAAAGAGAGAGAGAAAGAGTGACATGCACAATACTACTGATGTCGTGTATGTGAGAAGAATATGAGATGAGCAATGAGTGAGAAAGGAAAAAGGGAGAGAGGAAAGAGAGACCGAAATAATGAAGAAGAAAGAGAGAGAAGAGAGAAAGGGAGCATGGACGACGATGAGAGAAAAAATAGGAAAGAACATGGCCGACAATGAGCTCCTGCCGTCCATGATAGAAGGGTAAGAAGAGAGAGAAAATATGGACAATGTTGAGCTTTCGCTGTCCATGACAGAGGAATGAGAGAAGAGAGAGAAGACATGGACGACGATGAGCTTCCTCCATCCATGATAGAGGACTTAGAAAAGAGAGAGAATACACGAACAACGATGAGCTTTCACCATCCATAACAGAAGAATGAGAGAAGAGAAAGACGATGTGGACGGCGATGAGCTTTTGCCATCCATGACACACAGTCAAGCAGAGAGAGAAAACATGGACGACGATGACCTTCTATTGTCCATGATAGAGGAATAAGAGAAGAGAGAGAAGACATGGGCAGTGCTGTGCTTTAGCCATCCATGATAGAAGATTAAGAGGAGAGAGAAAACATGGGTGGTGATGTGCTTCCAATGTCCATGACAGATGATTAAGTGGAGAGAGAAAATATGAGCTGCGATGTGCCTCCACTATCCACGATAGAATATTAAGAGGAGAGAGAAAATATGGCGATGATGTGCTTCTACCGTCCATGACAGAAGATGTCATCTACATAACACTCCACCTCTCATGTCTTTGAAGATGGTCGTCATTGCTCTCTGATATGTGGCACCAGCATTCTTCAATCCGAAAGGCATCATTGTGTAGCAGACGGCCCCTTTTGGAGTCAAGAACATAGTGGCTTCCTCATCTTTTGATGCCATTCGTATCTGATTATACTTGAGTATCCATCTGTGAAAGAGAATATTTGGCAATGATCCGTAGAATCAATGAGCATCTCGGTGAATGGTAATGGGAAGTCATCCTTGTGATAGGCTATATTCAAGTCGCAGAAGTCAATGAAATCTGTAATTTGGTCGTTCTTCTTCTTGACTGGAAAAACATTTGCTAGCCACTTTGGGTACTTGAATTAAAAAATTATGCCTGCTTGCCTGAGTTTTGTCACCTCGGTATCTATCTGCATTTTGAGGTTAGGCTTGAACCTCCTTGATTTCTGTTTGTCGAGCTTGATAGAGTTATCGATGTCGAGACGGTGAACCACAGCTTGAGGATCTAAATTGGGCATCTCATGGTAATGCCAGGCAAAGACATCTCGATTTTCTCACAAGAAGACAGTAAAGTTCTCCTTCTCTTCCGACGGCATATTTTCAGAGATGAAAGTGGGTCTGGGGTAGGCTTCATCTTCTATATTTATCTCCTCGAGCTCATCAGTGGTGGCTTATCCTCCTTCTTCCCATTCTTCTGGGGCCTCCTGCAACTCCTCATAATTGTCTCAAAAGGTCTTCTCATCAATCTCAAGTGCAGAGAACCATGATCCTGACACCTCCGCCTCTAATAGAGCTTCAAGGTAGGTCCTGATTTCTGCATCTTTCTCGAACTAAGGCGCAAAAGGATGGGCTTCGAATATGGACATCGTATCTAGTTGTAGAATTTTAATTTTAAGTTTATAGGGACGTTGAGATTCAACGATTGTGGGATGAGAAATGCCCTCGTATGAATCACACGGTCTTTGCACAAGTGTCTGTAGTGTTAACCCTGCGTGGGCTGATACTTCATAGACCTGTAGAGTCTTGAGAACAGAGGTCCTGGCCTCTTGATTCCCTTAGTCTCTACTCAAGGTCAGGATTAGGGGACCACTGGGGTTTCTTTGGTTTTGACATCTTGTGCTTCTTTGAAGAAGATGGCTCTACCTTGGCTCATGTTGCCAAGGCATCAACAATTGTTAAGAACTCAGCTACCTGGGCCAACGTCGTTTGCAACCGCCTCCGTTGTGTCCTGCTTATATTGGTTCCTTCATGTTCTCTATCAAGCGCTTCAAAGTCTGAGCATTTCAAGGTTGTACCTACAGGAGACATTGAAGAGGAAGGATGAGAAGAAGAAGAAGGAGGGGAAAGGTCAGTAAGTGAGGGACTTTTAAGGTCGTTCTCCACATCGGACAGATCTGGGCAGCTTTTTACGTCATCATCAAAGTTGGACGCGCGCAAGGACTCTTTTAGGTCTTTCCATTGCTTAGACCATTGCAGAGTACTTTTAATGTCGTCACCCTTAGTGGACGTGGTCTAAAGAGAAGATGACTCGGGGATCCTCTTGATGGGAGGAGGAAGGAAGGATGATCACGTCAGGGATGAAGTCTAGTAAAGTTGGCAGTGGGGGAGGAGGCCTGAGAAATTCCTGCGCAGCTGGTAGTTGAGCTATCTTGTTTCTCTAGTGAGCAGCCCTTGGGGCCCTCCTTCTCCTGATTTTGATTGAAAGTACTTGATTCAGGTCGCTAAGCTTATGAATAGCCTTAACTTAACGAACTGCTTCTCGCCTTAAAGAGTTGAGTCTAGTTCACCCATGGTAGACTCTCCATGGTTGGGAAGTTGAGGGTTCAACACGGTCTGGGTCATCATTATCCGGGTCTTGTGTTATGAGGCCTTCTCGTAGTGGTGAAGCAGTAACTTGGGGATCACTTTCTGAAATACTACAAGGATTTTGGCATCCCTTTATTTTCTTTGTGATTATATCATGGAAACTGGAGCATTTGCTCAGGTTATTGCCCAATATCTGATGGTACGGGCACCAATAGTTCTTAGCTCCTTGAGCAAGGCGTAGAGGTTGCCATGCCAGTTTTGGTGTGATGAGACCTTCTTGAAGCATCAAAACGAACAAGGTGCGAAGGAGATCAGACGCTTCATCTTCCTCTTGAACTATCACTGTGTGGGAGGCCTCTGCTGCCCCAAATGCCTTCTTTAGTTCCTCAAGTTTTATCTGACCCTTCTGTATTAGGGCTTCAAGAATGTCAGTTAACGTATACCATTGCTATGTGGGGTGGTTTATCCTTTGATGATAAGCATAGTGATTCGTGAACGTATCGAGTTCGGCTTGATCAGGGAAATTGGTTTCTAAGAGCTCGATCATGATCTGTTCCAGTAGCAATCGAAGTAGTGCAGGGACCCATTCCTTTTCAAAGGGGTAGACCTTGTTCTTATGCTTGGTACAATAATCATCTCTATTAAGGTTCGTAGGTGAGGGTACTCGATTGCATGACTGTTGTTGCTTGCCTGCCTAAGGCACTTTCGTTGTGTTTACCCCTTTGGAGAGGTCCAAGGTTTGGGAGGGGGCCTTCTTTGGATCGCTTACAGTGACATCCACGTTGATCACTCCTTTTGGTTGGTTGCCCTAGTTTGAGAGCTACTATTCCCCCGATTATTTCCTGAGCTTACTGACTATTGTTGTGACCCACAGTGGTGGCGTGACAGAATTTCTATGCGCACCGACTTGGAGATCAGCTCTGACATTGAGGTCGGATTGGAGGGCTCAACATGTAGAGCAATTTTAGGTCGCATGTTTCGCACACAGGTTTGAACCGCTTCCCTCTCAGGCATGGGATTGAGATGGAGAGCAGCTAAGTCTTTCCACCTTGATATGCATTGATCAATGGGCTCATGGGGATCTTGGGTCAAGGTCAAAAGCTCGATGGTTTGAACCTCTCACTCGACCTCATAGAAGCACTGGTGGAAAAATTTCTCCATTTCTTCCCAAGTATGTACTGAGTTTGGGGGAAGCTGAGCATACCACTGGAAAGCTGGGTCATCAAGGGTTTCAACAAACTGATGGAGAAGGAGTCTCCCATATGCCGCTGTCTCTCGACTCAATGCTTAGAAGTGGGTGATATGTTGGTTCAGGGTTGTGGTTCCATTGAACAGGGGAAACTTCCCTTTTTTGTAATATGAGGTAAACGACACCTGATTAATGTACAAAGGGTATAGATTTTGATAAGGCATTGCACCCTGCATGGTTGGGATTTGTCTACTTTTTAAGCTATGGGTCACCATGGTTAGGTGCCTCGATCTCACCTTCTAGATCTAGATGATCGGACAACACACTTCTCCAATTTCGGGGGAACTTGTGACTTTGAGATCGCTCTCTCGAGAGCCTCACTCAAGAGCGAGGGCAGGTATACCAACTGATGAGAGAGGAATTTAAGGTGGGTTTGAGACTTACTCGAGTTGGCTCATGTGGGCACTCTCAAAGATCGTGAAGAAAGCCCCTCAATCGTAGAATTGGTTCGAAATCGCCTCCCTTGGCTTGTAATCTCCTGTTTCTAGAATCACACACACATGGTTAATTATACAAGACAAGTGGGCCAAAAGAGACCCCACCTTGTCTTTGAGCGAATGAACACAGGTGTGCACATTCAAGAGAAGAAAGGGTAAAAAAATAAATGAAAGAAGAGGAAAGAGGTAGATCAGAGGAGTTTTGACTAGGTGACAAGAATAACACAACAACTATATCAGCAAATGATTGATTCGACGTGGTAATTAGATCGACACAATAGAAATACTACTAGACATCAGAGGAATCATCAGCCATCCTAGCATAATGACTAGTCAATTGTGGCAGTAAGGCAGGCATGGTGACTAAGATCAGCTCAACGACACTACTGCTAGACGACAAGACTATCAAGGCAATGTTTTGTCTCATCCTCTCTTGGTCAAACAAGAGAGAGAGAACGAGAAACATGCATAGTACTACTGTTGTCTTGCATAGGAGAAGAAGACGAGATGAGCAATGAAAGAGAAGAGGAATAGAGGGAAGGGAAAGATGGAAGAAGGAGAAAGAGAGAGAAAAGGAAGAAAGGAGAACCTAGACGGCGATAGAGAAGATCGAAAAGAACATGGACGGCGATGAGCTTCCGTCATCCATGTCAAAAGGGTAAGAAAAGAGATGAAACATGAACAACGATACGCTTCCGCCATCTGTGTGAGAAGAAGAAGAGAGATAAGACATGGGCAAAAATGTGCTTCTGCCGTCTGTATTAGATAAAGAAGAAGAAAGACAAGACATGGCCGGCGATGTGCTTCCGCTGTCCATGTTAGATGAAGAAGAAGAGAGAGAAGGCATGGGCTGTGATGTGCACCATCCATGTCAAAAGAAGAAGAAGAGAGAGAAGACATGGGCGACGATGTGCTTTTATCGTCCGTGTCAAATGAAGAAGAGAGAGAATACATGGGCGATGATGTGCTTTTCGCTGTCCACGTTAGATGAAGAAGAAGAGAAAGAAGACAGGGGCGACGATGTGCTTCCACTGTCTGTGTCTGATGAAGAAGAAGAGAGAGAAGACATGGGTGGCGATGTGCTTCCGCCATCCGTGTCAAATGAAGAAGAAGAGAGAGAAGACATGGGCGGTGTTGTACTTCCACCATCTATGTCAAATAAAGAAGAAGAAAGAGAAGACATGAGCAGCGATGTGCTTCCGCCGTTCATGTCAGATGAAGAAGAAGAGAGAGAAGACATGATCGACGATGTACTTCCACCATCTGTGTCAGATGAAGAAGAAGACAGAGAAGACATGGCGACAATGTGCTTCTGCCATTTGTGTCAGATGAAGAAGAAGAGAGAGAAGACATGGGCAGCGATGAACATCCACCATCCATGATAGGGAATCAGACGAGGGGATTTTGATAGAGGCCCGGCCCACCACTCGGGTTTAGGCGCAACTCACTATTCGTGTCTTTAAAATGAGAAAACATCATGCTAAGTGATAGGCCTTGTATTGCACGAATATAGAAGAAGGAGAAATAGAGTAGAGAGAGACAACAAGAAAGAGGAGGAAAAAGGGGGCAAAGATAACGAGAGAAAGGAAAAGTGGATAAAGGAGATCAAAGATGAAATAGGTAAGAAAGATATAAATGAGAGGAGAGAGAAAGATAGAGATTGAGACAAGGAGAGAGAAACATAAAGAAAGATGAAAGAGAAAAGAGGAGAGAGAAAAAAAGAGATAGAGTGAGGAGAGAAAGAGAAATAAATATGAGAGAGAAAAAGGAGAGAGAAAGAAAGAGATAGAGATAAGGAGAGAGAAAAAGAAAGAAATGTGAGAGAGAAAAATTAAGGGGTAGCGGCCCTTTTTTCTCTCTCCTCTTTCTCTCTAAGATTCACTCACGCACTCAGAGCAAAGATTCAATTTTATTCATGAATGTGAAGAATGAATGCGGGGGAGCTTTACAATTAAGCTTTGCATGTTTAGATAGAATTGAGCCCAAACATGCATGTATGCCCAAAAACTACCAAACTTGATGATAATTAAAATTTAATTGAATTAAAAGAAATTCTAAAATTTGGTGAGAAATGACTGTTTCGCCCCTGCCCAACAATGTGTGAAATTCCAAAATAATCCCTGCAGCTGCCCTAGAACTTGTATGATCTTCCACGGATGATTTGGGATTACTCCGGTGTTCATTTGGTCTAAAGATGATTGATTTATTGTAGGGCTCGGCATGACGATCGATTTGATACCAACTTCGAGCAATGGATCATGTTTTTGGGCCACGATCAAGCGACTCAAAGTTTGGATGAATCTTGCAAAGTTCGGATCGATAGTGTGCTCGTTCCTTGATGTTTTTCTCTGATTACTTTGTTGAATAACACTAAGCATGCCGTCACAATCATGTCGTAACAAACACAACTCGATTTCATGTTCGGATAAGGATTTTATCGTCTTGAGTTTTTGTCCGGAATCTGAAAATCTGGCGGCAAGATATTATAGCTGGTTTGACACCTCCATGTTTAAAATCCAATCTTTCATCATACATGGGGTTTGGACTTGAGATAGCCTCGAACCTTCCGCACATAATGCAATTGGTTTCAAGTCGATCGGGTATGCGAGCGTCGTGAATTGGTTGCTCAAGCGAGGCGTGCTGCTGCTAGTTTTCTGCAACTTCCTTCATGGATCGGAAAGTTCTCTCTAGTTTTTCTTCCTGCTCGAATGTTGTCAAGGATCGTGCCACATATCAAAATGCTCGTCTTGATGAGACAAACATGTTCACCATATTTGAGAGTGATCCGAGTCAGAACAAGTGAGATACGGGCCTTTGAAGTGGTTTCTTGGAACTGTGCTCACCAATATCCTCTAATGGAGATTGGTGCAAGGAGGCCACAGGGGACTAGCATGCGGGCTACCTTTTTTTTTAATGGTTCACTCATAACTTTGTCATGTAATGTCCAATTAAGCCGAAACATGACCCATAAGGGTTTTCAACCATGCTGGATCCAATGGCAGTGGTCCCACAGGTATTTGATGCCCCAAAAATAGAGTTCTAGTTACAGGGTCTTTTTCAGGGTGCTACAGGCCGATTTTTTTGAAATTGTTTCTTTATCTGCACTGTCTTAGATATGTCGGATTGTGATGAAACCTAGCAGGTGGCCTTTTGATGTGCTTAGAAAGATTTTGACCCATTCTAGGGAAATTTTGAGACTAACATGAATTTCACTGTAGGTTGAGGCTTTATTGACCTGCTTCCTCTTTATTCTGCACTAGGGACCAAGGTGTTGAAAAATGTCTTCAAATAGCTTGCCCTGCCGAATGTTGCGCTTCGAGAGAAGTTAGAAGGACAACATTAGGAAAATTTCCTTTGACTTTATTACTTTTTTCTTCCTAGCTACAGTACCACGTGAACACCAAGGAGATTCACGCAATGCTGAAACTAAGATGCTCAGAGGTTTAGATGCAATGTACAGGTTCATCTGTGGAGGCTTTAGGGAGAGAAGATACTTTTTTTTAGGGATCCTGTCGAAGTCCTCACCCTCAAGGGACTAATTTTGATTCTGATGCTGAAGATTTTGTACAGACCTCGTTAGTCAAAATCAGGCCCGTCAGGCAGTCGAGTCCCGTGTTGAAGGGCATTTTCCCCATTTGGTCAGGTTTCTTGTTTTGGATAGACAGTAAAAGAGCCTATTGTCGGCATTCGTCTGCGCTATGCACTAGATATTCGTTGGCAGCCAGGGTACCTTAGTTTATCAAGGTGACCGGCTTTGGGTATAACCCCAACCCACTATTAGCAAGTTCACGTAACAAGTCCAAAGTCATGGTTGATTTAGCTTTCTTGGGGTGTCTTTGGTTTGTCGGAATGACTTCTTTGTTTATTTGTTCTTGATGGTCTGTTGAAGGGACTTTTGTCGGCGTTCGTCTGTATTGTGCACCAGATATTCCTTAGTGGGAAGGGTACCTCAGTTTATCGAGGTGACCGGCTTTGGGTATAAGCCCTACCCACTGTTAGCAGTTTCGCATAACAGGTCCAAAGTCATGGCTGACTTAGCCTTCTTAGGGCATCTCCAGAATCTTGGAGTGTGTTTAGTGGCCTCTTGGGAATGATTCTCTTCTTCATGAGACTTGTCTTGCATTTTTTTTGAATCTTCTGTCTTTCGATTCCTTTTTGCGAATGGAATTTGACTGTCGAAATCTTTTCCTTAATGCTCACATTTTCTTATCCTAGTATTGTGACACTAAGGATATTTTTTTAATGTGGGCTGAAGCCGCCTGTTGAACCTAGTGCTGCATCAACCTGGTTATTGGTCCTAACATCCTTTGCAGATTTTCACTTAAACTTGGGAAACAGTGCCATAGAGACGATTTTGACCAACTCCCTTTTATTTGGGGCTCTTTTACCCATGACCTTTCTGCCATGTCCACCCTTATTTTTTCATTTTTTACTCACGGTGCCCTTTCAGGGTTTTCGCCATGCCCAGGTTTTTATTTTCATGGAACTCTTTTACTCATGGTTTTGTGACCATGCCCGTTCGTCAGTTTTACTCATAGCATTCCTTTTTCCAGGTATACACCATGCCTGTTATTTTTTGTGAAGGCGTGTTTAGGGTCATGCCTTTGGGTCGGTTAGGGAAGATGTGTGTGAAGCTGCACTTAAAGGGGGGTGTGTGCATGTGTGAGGGCATGTTTAAGGTCACACCTCTGGGGCCTGTGCAAAGCAGTTTATCATCATGGGGCAAGACGTGCACTACGGTTTAAGGTCGTATAGCTTGGATCGGGGCCGTGCAGATTAAAGTCATGTAGCTAGGACAATGCAGTTTAAGTTCATGCAATTAGACCTCAGCTATAGTTTATGGTCATATAGTTTGGGGCATGGTGCTAAGCCTTTTTATTGTCATGCAGTCAGGACGTGCACTATGGTTTAAGGTCATATAGCTTGGACAGGGACTGTGCAGATTAAAGTCATACTGCTAGGACCATGCAGTTTAAGGTCGTGCAAGTAGACCTCCACTACAATTTAAAGTCATATGAAGCTCCATGAGGATTAAGTCTGTGGATAGATATCTGACTCCCTGGGGATAAAATGATTAGGGCTATACACAAGCAGGGGGTTCAAATGGAGATGGTGGCTTGATGAGGGATGGAAAGCAGAAGCAGACTTCACTGGGGTTTAGGGTGAGCTTGTGACTTCTCTAAGGAGAAAGATGGAACTCCATGGGGAATTGACTCATGAAAGTTAAACCGACTCTTGGGGATAGGATGGCTTGATGTGAGATTGACCCATAGCAGATTAAAGGGGTAAGCACGTTCTTAACTCCATCAAGGATCAATGGGCTGCAATCCGAGTGTAATCCCTACTGGGGATGCAGAACAGTGGCCAGTTCCTAACTTTATTGGGGATGACATGTCATGGTCAGGGTGCAACCCTATGGGGATAGTGGTAAGATACACATAGTGGTTACCTGGTTCTGGCACGCGCCACACTAAAACATGTGTGGCGCTAGCATGAGGAATGTTTTAGCACGAGCAGAAGCAACACACGCGGCATTAGTGTGTGTAGTGAGCACATGGGACGGTAAACTTGGGAACACAGCTGGTGCTGGGTCCACTGAGAACACAACCCACACTGGGTGATTGAGAACACAGCCGGTGCTGAGTGGTTGAGAACACAGCTGGCACTGAGTGATTGAGAACAAATCCGACGCTAAGTGATTGAGAACACAGCCGGTGCTGAGTGATTGGGAATGCAGCTAGCATTGGGTGCTAGCCAGTGTTCTGTCCTCCAAGCCATGCCCGACCCATTCTTGGTCTTGATTTTATATGATCGACAGTAGATTGTATTCGAGTCTCAGGTTACAGCCTGACTCGATCCAGCCCATCGTAGTTTGGCCTTCCGGGACATGACTGGTATTCTTGAATTTTGGGGAACACTTCAAGGAAATTCTGCCTATATAAGGGGGTAAAACTCCATTCTCACTGTTTCACTTAAGGTACAACGGTTAAGGATTTTAGCCATGAGGGTGAAAGAGTTTTCGGTGAGAACTCTGACAAAAAGATTTTGCAGACAGTCTTTAGGAATTTGCTGGCAAGCAGACTCCAGCTGAGAGGGTAGAACACAAGCAAGGGAACGCAGTGAAGCTTCGCGAGGGTTACTATCACCGAGGTTAGGAAGTAAAGAGTTTTTCCAGAGTTTGTTGGGATTTTGGTAGTAGTGTTTGGTGTTTTAGATAGGGAAAAAGGGGAAAAATTCGCAGTAGAGGGATGCTTGGGAACTCCAGTCGTGTTTCTGGTAATTTTTCGGTAGTGTGCCGAATTGGGAAAGGCTTTTTAGTGATTTTTTTGGTGGAAAAGGGGGTTTCCGAAGAGAACATGAGAGGTTGCGAGGAGGTAAACAGTTGCTCGATCACGGGAGGAAAACGTGGCGCCTCGGGAAGGTGTGCAATCATTTGGGAGATGAAGGGTTGCTTGCAAGAAAATGAGGGTCCTCGGAAGGTGTGCGTGGGGAACACGAAGAGTCATTGGGAGGAAAACGATCACAGTAGGAAGGGGCCGTAGCCGGTGCTGACTCAAGATACGTAGACAGTGCTAGTTCTTAGAAACACAACCGACGTTGGTGTTAGGACATGAAGCCAGTGCTAGGGTTAGAAAACACAGCCGCTGCTAGCTTTTTTAAGATACGCAGCCAACGCTAAGTCTCCAAAACTAAACCGGTGTTATCTCGTATGGCGCTAATCAGTGCCTTTGTCGCACGTGGCTAGTAACATGATGCGCTTGGCTTAAGTGATGCATGACTATTACTTGTTTGATCCTCTAATGAACGACGTTGAGTCGTGTTCTGCTGTGATCGTGCACGATGATGACTATTGAAAGCCAAGTTCTCTAACACAACAATGAAGCCCATGTTGTTTTATGGAAGGGCACCCACTGTGAACAGGGTATGCTCTCCTTCATAAGCCAAATCCTTGCCAGAGAAGCCTGCTTTGTATGTTTGATATACTCGTCAGATGAAATGAAGCTGACTCGAAAATGGTTGGCTTCTTTGTTTGGCCAGTACCCATGCTCATTGAGAACACCCAACAGATGAATTGATGTTGAATCGCAAGTGGTTTTGCTCTTCTTCATGATGAGAGCATTTCGTTTTGGCCTACAACCATCCTCTTATCCTCAGATGCAAAAGAAACGTTTTTGTGTCAACTGTTCTCTTTTCCTTAGATGTAGATTTGTAACCCCCCTAATAATGGGCTTTTGATTATAACTTCTAACTTCTTTTAATGCAATAAAAAGAGTTAAACCTTGTTTGGACTTTCTTTCTTGCCTTCTTTTCACCATCCTTTTGATTCTTTGTTGTTGGGTATTGAGTCTTTTTTTGAGTATGTATCATGGGTAGTATTTCTTTAAGTATCGCCCATTGATAGGGGGCATTGCCTCCTCTCCATCAAGATGTGCAAGTATGTAAGCTCCATTTCGCGAGAGCTTTTTGACTATAAAGGGACCCTCCCACTTGGGTTCAAACTTCCCTTTACGTCGCTCATGTATAATAATCGGCCTCTTGATAGCTAGAACCAGAACCCCACAGGCGAATAAGTGAACTTTGACTGACTTGTCAAAGGCCCTCTTCATTCTCCCCTAGTTGAGTTCGAGGTTCTGCTGAGCCTCCAACCTCCTTTCATCGAGTGTGTCTGACTCTCTCATCTTCAGTTAGTCCTTGATGTACAATGACACGCAATGAAGGGATTTGAATTTCAAGGGGTAAAACTGCTTCGCCCCCATAGACTAGGGAATAAGGAGTGGAATTGGTGGCATTTCGTGTGGTAGTGCGATAGGCCCACAAGGCTTCAAGGAGTTTCTCATATCAATTCTCTGTCTTTGATACTGATTTCCTAAAAACATTACGCAGGGTCATAATGAAAGCTTCAGCTAATCCGTTGGCACGAGGGTGCCACAGAAATGAGTATCTCCACTCGAAACCAAACTGGTTAACCAAGCGATCAATGTGATGACTTCTGAACTGAGGGCCATTATCTGATATAATCCAGTCAGGAACTCAAAACTGATATATGATGTGATGTCACACGAAATCAGCTATTGTGGTCTCAAGAACTTGCTTAAGGGGGACCGCTTCAGCCCACTTGGTGAAGTAATCTGTTGTAGCTAGAATAAAGATATGACCCATTACCGAAGGAGGGTCAATAAGCCGTACAATGCTCATCCCCCATTGCAGTACTTCCCCCATTGCGAGAAGGGCGATGATGCCACTGTAGATTGTAAGGGCTCTGGAGGTTGATGAACAATGCTTGAATGGATTTAGCACACCTGACACTCCTTAGCATAGTTTAAGGAATCAGCAATCATCTAAGGCAAATATCACTCCAATCTGCATATGCTTTCATAGTGCTTGGGACCAAATTGATGCAATCCATAGATGCTTGAGTGTACTTCTTCCAGGACCTTATTTGCTTCTTGCGTGTCCACACATCTAAGAAGAATACCATCAAATGACAGTCTGAAGAGAGCATCTCCTTCAAGGAGG
The DNA here is from genome assembly GCF_054954075.1 of Amborella trichopoda. Classification (NCBI taxonomy): domain Eukaryota; kingdom Viridiplantae; phylum Streptophyta; class Magnoliopsida; order Amborellales; family Amborellaceae; genus Amborella; species Amborella trichopoda. The sequence goes on from NC_142338.1 coordinate 30,468,008, forward strand.
GTATACTTGGTAGACATTCGACACTCGGCACGATCTTCCAAGAGTTTACCATGTCTTAGAAAATTAGTGATGGGCTCTCTTCAATCTTTTACCTGCTTGACTTCTACGCATATTGGGTCGAAGAACTCCGGTTCTTGATTTTGAATCTTAGCTCCCAAACCTCGTGTCATTTCAGGTTAAGTCTTGATAACTTCTTTAACTGATAGAAGTGCTCCAAATGGGTGAGGTGGGAACTCGGGGACGCGATTTCACTTATCATCCACGTCCACCTCGGTTCTTAGTTCAATGTGTCTCCACTCTGCCACCCAGACCGGCGTGGGTCCTGGTGAGGACAATTAAATTTTAGCCTTCGAGTTTATTCTCCTGGGGATGTGACTCAAGGATACATCTTCAAGCTGGGCCATATATGATTTTGCAGTATCATGAGAAGGTTTGAGAGTGTCTTTTCTTACATCATAGATACCTTTGAGATGTCGGATAATAAAATCAGAGTCACCATAGATTTTGAGCTGCTCCAAGTCTAGGTCACTAGTTATCCTCAATCTATTTATAAGGGCCTGATATTCTACTTCCTTATGGAAACAGGACGTTTTGACAAGCATGGACATGTCATGAGGAACTTTATCGGATCTACCTTCCATATGAGATTTACTTGATGGCCGAGCAAGTAGTGGCGGAGTTTTTGTACTGCAAAGATCAGGGCTAAGAAATTTTCTATATAGGGGGATAATTGTTCTCGGCCCATTGCATCTTGGAGCTGAGATAGTACAGTGCGGTTTCTTTTCCTTCATCTTTATTCTATGCCAACAAGGCCCCTAGTGACTCGTCAAGAGCGGTCACATACAAGAGGAGAGGTCTTCCCAGTCTCGGTGTAGAGATCATTGGAGGACGGAGTCAATAATGCTTGATGTCATTGAGGGCTTCCTGACATGCTTTATCCTAGATGAACGAGGTATCTTTCTTTAACAGGTGCGTAAAGGGTTTACAGCGACCTAAAAGGTTTGAGATAAACCTGCGGATGTATGCGAGCTACCCTTGAAGAGAGCGCAGTTCTCGCAGTGTAGTTGGTGATGTCATTTATTGGAGTGCCATGATCTTGACTGGCTCAACTTCAAGCACTCAGTGTCTAATAATGAACCCTAATAACTTTCCTAAACGTACACCAAAAGCGCACTTCAGCGGCTTCATTTTGAGCTGATGCAAACATAATCGCTCGAACAGCTTTTCAAGGTCTCTAATATGAGAATCTTTCTCGTCGGATTTGACCACCAAGTGACCTACATAACAATCCACCTCTTTGGGCATCATGTCTTTGAAAATTGTCTTCATTGCTCTCTGATATGTGGCATCAGCATTCTTCAATCCAAAACGCATCATCGTGTAACAGAAGACTCCTTTTAGGGTCAAGAACGCGGTGGCTTCCTCATCTTCGGGTGCCATCCGTATCTGATTATACCCATAGTATCCATCCATGAAGGAAAGTATTTGGTAGTGAGCTGCAGAATCAATGATCATGTTGGTGACTGGAAACGGGAAGTCATCCTTGGGACAGGCGGTATTCAAGTCGCGGAAGTCAATGCAAACCTGATTTGGCCACTCTTCTTCATGACTGGAACAACATTTTCTAGTCATTTCGGGTACTTGACTTTGCAAATGAAGCATGCTTGTCTGAGTTTGGTCACCTCAGCATTTATCTGCATTATGAGGTCAGACCTAAACCTCCTTAATTTATGTTTGACAGGTTTGACAGTCGGATCGATGCCAAGGTGGTGAACGGCGACTTGAGGGTTTAAACTAGGCATCTCATGGTAATGCAAGGCAACGATGTCGCGTTTTGCTCACAAGAAAGTAGCGTATTTTTCTTTCTCTTCAATAGACATAATCACGGAGATGAAAGTGGGTTTGGGATCAGTCTCATACCTTAGATTTATCTCCTTGAGTTCATCTGCCATGGCTAGACTGCCTCCTTCCCATTCTTCTGGGGCTTCTAGCAACTCTTCATCATTGGCCTCAAAGGTCTCCTCGCTAACCTTAAGTGCATAGATGAACGATCCTGACATCTCTGCTTCTAAGAGGGCTCAAGGGTAGGTCATGATTTACGTACCTTTGTCGAACCAAGGGACATAAGGGTCAACCTCAAACATGGACAGCATATCAGGCTATGAGAGTTCGATTTGGAACTCACAAGGAGGCTGAGATTCAGACGTTGTGGGGCCAGAAGCACCTCCATAAGTATCATTCAATTTTTGCATAGGTTGGTTAGGTGCCCCGATCTCCCCTCCTTGGATCTAAGGGATCGAGTGGCACATGTCTTGGGTTCGAAAGACTCGAGACCTGAGATTGCTTTCTCGCGAACCTTGTTCGAGAATAAGGGTAGGCATTCAACTAGTGAGAGAGGAATTTTGGATGTGAGGTGGGGACCATCACCTGAGTCTGTGACATACTCAGGCTGACTCGCATGGGCGCCCTCTTAGATCAGAATGAAATGCCCCCCTACTGCTTTAGCCGGTTCAGAATTGCCTCCCTTGACCTGCAATCTCCTTGTTTTTTACACAACACTATTATGGTTAATTTGTAAGACAAGTGAGTTGAAGAACCACCCTTGTCTTAAGACAGTGCACATTCGTATGGCTAAGACTGTGAGAAGTTAGGGTGATGAAGTGGAAAGTTCAAATAAGGATAGAAAAGAGAAGGGAACTTGATGAAGGGATGAGATTAGCATGATAGCTGGACAGTGACCGAATTAGAGTGGTAGCAAGACCGACATGGTACTCAAGACCAGCGCGACCGTAATACTACTCGAAACCAAGGTCGATATGACTAACCTAATCTAGTGTTGCAGCAAGATGGGCATGGTTCTCGAGACCAGCACGACGACAATATTGCTTGACAGGCAGACTGTTATGGCAACACTAGACTGAGTCCACACTCGGTCAAGTGAGAAGAGAATGAAGAAAATGCATGAGACGGCGAAGAGATGGGATCCCGACGGTGCCAAGCATCACCACCCAAAACTGTGGAGTAGCAGTGCCATGGCCCATGAACGGTGCTAGACACTACTGCTCATGGCTAGAGGGCGAGCAGTTAACTATGGGTGGTACTAGGCATTGCCATTGGGGCCACAGGAGAAAGCAGTACACCCCTATGCAGGCAACGATAGCCTCTGGTGAAGAGTGCGGTAATAGCCATTTGCGAGGCACACAACTACAGTTCTTACTAAGGCACACGACGCTAGGCAACAGATGTAAGAAGAGCCTACGCACAATGATAGACACCGAGCGTAAGAAGAAGGCTTGTGGAAGGTGATAGGCACTGAGCGCGTGAAGGAAGCTCACAAACGGCTATAGGCACCGAGTGCACGAAGGAAGCTCGTAGACGGCGATAGGCACCGAGTGTGCAAAGGAAGCTCGTGGATGGCGATAAGCACCAAGCGCACGAAGGAAGGTCACGGATGGCGATAGGCACCAAGCGTATGAAGGAGGCTCACGGACGGCGATAGGCACCAAAGGTACAAAGGAATATCACGGACGACGATAGGCATCGAGGGCGCAAAGGAAGCTCATAGACGACGATAGGCACCGAGTGCACGAAGGAATCTTGCGAAGGGCAATAAGTGTTACCGCGACCGATAGACATCACCGTATGTGATTAACGCACAACAAGGGGAAAACCCTATGGGCGGCAATAAGTTTCGTCGTCTGTGTTCTTCAATGAGGCATCGAGGATATATCTGTGGATGACGATGATCAACACCGTCCGTAAGCCTCACTGAGAGATGGAGATAAACTAATGGAAGGGGGAAAGGAACTCATGCATGGCACTGACAATGCCATGCACGACCTGTGAAAGCACAGGAAGGGGAAAAAAGAAAATAGAGAGGCATACTCGTGAATGGCCTCTGAGGGAAGCTCAGACGAAGATGATGAAGAAGAAAGAAACGAAGCGAGAGAAGGTTTATGTTGAGCCCAGAGTTACCAATCCTAAAGTTTCTCTCTCCTTCTCTCTCTCTCTCTCTAATCATAACACAACAATGAGATGGAAAGGGAATTCTATGGAGTAAAAATTCTCTTTCATGAAGGGTTCAAGCCTCTGCGTACAATGATGGTACGTGGTATGTATAGAATTGTGTCAAAACATAGGTGGATTGATCAAAATTAAACCTAATTGCTGGAAATTAGGATTTAACAGAATTAAAAGAAATTAGAAAATAGGGTCAAAACGACATATTTGCCCCTTTTAAAGAAGTTGTGGAATTCCAAGACAGTCCTTGTGTTGCCCTAGAACGTGCATAATTTTTCATGGATAATCCGGGGATGTTCTGATGTCCGTTTGATTGAAAGATGATTGTTTTCTTCTAAGGTTCATCATGACGATCGATTTGATACCAACTTCGAGTTATGTATATTGTTTTTAGGGCACAATCATGTGACTTGAAATTTAAATGAATCTTGAAACTTTGTATCGATTATGTGTTCGTTCCATGATGTTTTTCTATGATGTTTTCATTGGATCCTACTCAGCATGTTGTCATGATCACGGGGCAATAAACGTAGCTTGATTTAGTGTCTGGACGAAGATTTTGCAACTTTGGAGTTTTGGTCCAAATCTGGAATTCCAGTGATTGAATTTACAGTCACTTCCTTGGCTTTGTGTGTATAATCTGACCATTCATCATGCACAGGGCTTAGACTAGAGATAGTCCTAGATCTTATGCACGCGATGGAATTTTTTTCACGTCGATCGGGCTAGCGAGCGGTGTGATTTGGCTATTTGAGCAAGGCACGATGCTGCTGATTTTCTCGCACTTTCTTTACGGATCAACAACTTTTCTCTAGATTTTCTTCACGCTCAGACATCATCGTTGGGCGTGCCATATATCGAAACGCTCTTCTTGACGAGACGAACATGCTTCATCAAGTTTGAGCATGATCTGAACTTGGATGAGGGAGATATAAGCATCGCAAGTCACTAGTCGTGACTGTCCCTTTAATAGAGTTGACTTGCAGCGTGGCCACATGTGAATAGCGGGGGACGCCTCTTGTTTCGCTCTTTTTCCTATAACTTCTTCTTGGAATGTCTGTTCAAGCTGAAATATGAGTCTCTATCTCTTTCTCTCTCCTCCTCTCTATCTCTCTCTATCTCTTTCTCTCTCCTCCCCTATTTCTTGTTTCTATCTCTAACTCTCTTCTTCTCATCTCTATCACCTTCTCTTTTGAGGCCAGTCAATGAAGCCTAATGCCGACTGGATTTCTCTCCCTCCTTCTCTTATAAAGTTAGTCAGTGATGGCTAGATTTATCTCTATCCTTCTCTTTTGATGCTTGTCGAAGATGGCTAGTGCCGACTGAATTTATCTCTCTCCTTCGCTTCTGTTGCGGTCAGCAAAGCCTAGCGTCGTTTGGATTTCTCCCTCTCCTTCTCTTCTATTACAATCAACGAAGCCTAGCACAGGTTGAATTTCTCTCTCCTTCTCTTTTATTGCAGATGGTGAAGCCTAGCACCAACTGTGTCTTCTCGCTCTTCTTTTAACACAGTTGGTAAAGCCTAGCATCGATTGCATTTTTTCTCTCTTCTTCAGACACAATCGGTGAAGCCCGACACCAATTGCATTTCTTCTCTCTTCTTTTGACATATCGACAAAGCCTAGTACTGACTGTGTTTTCTCTCTCTTCATCTGACACGATCGGTGAAGCCTATGCCAACTAAATTTTCTCTCCCTCCTTTTGACACAGTTAGTGAAGCCTAGTCGATTGTTTTTTCTCTCTCTTCTTCTGACACAATCGGTGAAGCCTAACATTGACAAGATTTTCTCACTTCTTCTATTTTTCTCTCTCTTCTTGTGATATGAATGCAAGATTTTGAGACATGCTCAGTGATGTGTGTGCATGATTTTGATACATGCTCGGTAATATGTGTGCATGACTTCGAGGAATGCTCAGTTATATGTGTACATGATTCTAAGATAAGTGCTATGTGACAACTACTAAGTGTTATGTGTTATGTGAATGGGTACCTACTGTGTGAATGATGGTACCCTGCTGCTTAAGTGATATGTGAATGGGTACCTAATGTGTGAATGATGGTACCGTGTAGCTTATGTGTTATGTGAATGGATACCTACTGTGTGAATGATGGTACCGTGCAGCTTATGTGTTATGTGAATGGGTACCTACTGTGTGAATGATGGTACCACGCTGCTTATGTGATATGTGAACGGGTACCTACTGTGTGAATGGTGGTATCGTTCAGCTTATGCGTAATGTTAATGGGCCACCCTTTGATAGTTGGTTATTGTGATACTGTGACTGTTAAGTAATTAGTTGGCATGCTTTGAGCGTAGCCATAGCTGACACCAGTGGCATGTGCACGAAGTGATATGTTACTTCCGGTAATGCCTTGTGTGAATTGAATCTCCCAAGATAGGTAGTCGCCTAAGTTATGTAATTGGCTTGAGATGTGTAATTGACCAAAAGTACATGGTTACCTGAGTTATTATAACTGATCTGAGAGATGTGTTTGGCCTAATGCGTAGGACTAGAGAGTGAGTGAGTGTCTTATGATTTTGTTATTCCCTCTTATTTCTGTTGATCTGTTGTGATGGATGGATTACTAGTTTATGTGTTATCTGATTTCTTATATTGTGCCTGCTCTACCATGAAAAGCATCATTCTATTGTTATGAAATAATTGTGATGCAGAATTCCTGTTTTTTGAGTATGGCATTGAACCTTGCACACTGTTATGATATTAGGTGTATAAGCAGGGAAGCGTGATACTACGATCTACTTATTGGGATTTTTATCTTATTCCTTTGCTTCCATTCTTGGAGTTTGACTACTGCAGGTCGAGGATGGTGGGCAGTGATTGTCTTTAGTGTACTAAAAGCCTGTGCTCGATGCGTGGATCGCTATTCCTATGTAGGTGTTTGTTAGTCATTGGCCATACAGTTGTTGTTTATATGAGTCTATGTATTTTAAGATCAGGCCTGTAGTGCCTTGGATGAAATGTAATATTCTGGATGTTGTAGCCATGAATTTTGGAGAATGCTTATGGATATGAATAGTTTTAATCTATCCAACTTTTGTTATGTTTTTGGTGGTTGTTTATGCTCTCTGTTGTGGTTTGCTTTGAGTTCGCACTTTTAAAACATGTTGATGCCACTCCCACCTGAGTGTCGGATGTGACATCCGGTTGTGATCTCGCACTCTATCGCCCTCCAGTATGGGATGGTAGGGGTCAGGGGGTGGGGTCATGATAGTTATGGTATTAGAGCAGCCAGGATAGGATTATTGGCCTAGAGGGTCTTAGAAGTGTCTTTTGAGTAGCTCTAGTTTGGTTTATTTATTGGGTGTTCCTATTGTATGTTAAGATGACAAGAAGTTGTGCTATCGAGGTGAGTATTAGTAATGGGAACATCAAGGCGGTCGAGGCGTTCATCAAGACCTTAGGAACCATGAGTCAGATAATGAAGGACCATATGCTAGCCCAGGCTACCCCTGGCCTAGGGCATAATAATAATAGTGGTCTAATAGAGAAGTTTAAGAACTTAGGGCAACCAACTTCTACAAGACTTGGAGGAGTGGAGAAAGCTGAAAGGTGGCTGATGGAAGTTGAGAAAATCTTTAGAGTCTTACAATGCTTAGATGAGTAGAAGTTAAGGCTGGGTACCTTCATGCTAGAAGGGGATGCCAAACATTGGTGGCATTCGGTCCAGCAAGCCTGAGAAGAGGATGAGATAATACCTACTTGGGAAGAATTCTAAGAGACCCTTTATTCTGATAATTGTGTGGAACATTGCTTGAGGGGTAAGACCTGCCCCATTTAGTGGAGAGTTGATACGTGTCATGTAATTAAAGTGATAAGTATGGCGAATTGCGTGATGAATGGAATGTGATGTATGGAACATGGTATGAAGGTAGCAAGTGCTATGCGGTTTCTTGAGCATAGTGCATGACCGTGGTTGATATTGTGATTGTGATTTGTTAGGTGCCTAATTTGAGCATATTATAAGGCCTGACTATATGATTGATAACAGCGAGGTGTCTGCTTTGAGCGTATTGTAAGGCCTGGCTTTGTGATTTGCTAGGTGCCTACTTTGGGAGTATTGTAGGCCTGACTATGTGATTGATGACAACAAGGTGCCTGCTTTGAGCTTTTTGTAGGGCTGGGGTTTGTGATTTGTTAGGTGCATACTTTGAGAGTATTGTAGGGCCTGACTATATGATTGATAACAATGAGATGCCTACTTTGAGCGTATTGCAAGACCCTATATTGTGATTGTACCATGGTACCTACTTTGAACGTATTGTAAGGCCCGATTTTGTGATTCTGTGGTGCATGCTTTGAGTGTATCGCATAACCATGACTGATGCTTGTAGGGTTCCTGCTATGAGTTTATTCCAAGACCTGATATTGTGATTGTACCGTGGTGCCTACTTTGAGCGTATTGTGGGGCCCGACTGTTTTCTTTGGTGGATGCATTGAGTGTATCGCATGACCACGACTAATGCTTGTAAGGTTCATTCTTTGAGCATATTGCACGACCAGATATTGTGATTATACTGTGGTGCCTACATTGATTGTATTGTAGGGCTCGACTCTGTGATTCTGTGGTGCATGCTTTGAGCGTATCGCATGACCATGACTGATGCTTGTAGGATACCTACATTGAGCATATTGTTGGACCTGATATTGTGATTGTACCGTGGTGCCTACTTTGAGTGTATTGTAGGGCCCGACTTTGTGATTTTGTGGTGTATGCTTTGAGCGTATGTCATGACCACAACTGATGCCTGTAGGGTGCCTGCTTTGAGCGTATTGCAGAACCTGATATTGTGATTATACCATGGTGCCTATTTTGAGCATATTGTAGGGCCTGACTTTGTGATTCTGTGGTACTTGCTTTGAGCGTATCGCATGACCACGACTGATGCTTGTAGGGTGCTTGCTTTGAGCGTATTGCAGGACATGATATTGTGATTGTATCGTGGTGCATACCTTGAGCATATTGTAATTGATACTGATAGGGTGCCTACTTTGAGAGTATTATAGGGCTTGATGTTGTGATTGATTATAGCAAGATTCCTATTTTGAGTGTAATGCAGGGCCTAGTGTTGTGACTCTGTGTTTTTGTAGTGCGTGCCTTGAGTGTATCACACGATTGATATTGATAGGGTGCCGTTTTGTGAGTATTGTCGGACCAAGTTATAGACTAATAGCAACAGTCAGCTGGTAGTGGCTGAACGGGCTTAATGGCTTGTTTTGACTTATGTGTGTCAACTTGTTAGTGTTGGCTGGTTAGTTCACGACACTGTGTGAAATGTGAAACATGGACTATGAGATGTTGAAGATAGGACTATAAACAGTTGGATGCGACAGTAGTGGATGTGTGGGTGTCCTCCCTCAATTGTTGGATTTCATAGGTATGATTTTAGGGACAAAATCCTTTTAAGTGGGGGATTATGTAAGGACCCCAATTTTCTAAACTTAGACATTCACAGTAGTAGGGAGGAGGAAGCTCATGTTCAGCGAAAAGGAAGAAGGCTATCGCCGCACGTGAAAAGGGGCCTAGCACCATCTGTGAAAAAGCCCTAATGCCATCTGTGATAGGAACCTAGCATCAGCTACGAACAGAGAGAGCCAGCGTCGGTTGGGAAGAGAGAGTGGTAGCACCAACTTTGGAGTGATGCGGTAACTCCGTGCGTAAATTGGTATTGCCACGTGCGAATGGAAGTATCGTCATGAGAGTAAGAGGCGAAGCCACGAGTGTAGCATAGTGAAGAGCATTGCCGTGTGGAGCCTCACTGTGAGGAGCATCTCCATGGGGAGCCTCACTGTATGGAGCATCGCCATGTGGAACATCGCCTTGTTGAACCTCGCCGTGTGAAGCATCACCGTTTGGGGTAATGCCACCTGAGCTAATGCCGAGGGTGAAGACGAAGGAGTATCAACGAACGTGTTGATGAGTGCATGGTTGTGCGTGGGAGGTGTATAGTTGTCTAGGGAGTTTCTTCTCTCTCATGTTCTCTCTCCTCCCTCATACCACTTGTTATTTGTGTGATGCGACTTGTCCCATGCTGACACCACTTGGTCTATTACATGCTGCCACCATATGTGATTATTTATACACCCCACCACCCCATGAAATGGGGTTTCTTGCTGTCACAAAAGTTCATCTCTCCTCCCTTTATCATTTGACCTCTCCAAGCCTTGTCCCTTGAGGTTGAACCTTAGCCATTGGAGCTGATAGTCAAGATGAAGTTCGAGGAAGACTTTGGAGTTTCATTTGCAATTCGTAAGTAGATCTAGCTTCAATGTCTTCCTAATTTTGTTTGATGCATGCTATTTTGATCTTCACAGTGTGAATTTCAAGCAAAAATATGGATGTGATGATAAATATGTGTGTGAATGTATGACATTGAGATATGGCTGGATCATGCTCTGTATTTTACAGAACTGTGACTCTTATTCGTGTGATAAGTAGAGTATTGAAAATATTAATGATAGTTATGAAATTTGGTGGGAAAGAACCCTTGTGAGTCTATTTTTAGATGGAAAAGACCTTGTTTCAATATCTATTTTAATTTGGATGTTATTAGTCATTTTATGAAGTATGCAAAAACTATGAAATGGAATTCCAAGGATTTTACATATTTTAGTGTGGGACTTTTCACTGATCAAAATATATCAGAATGTACTCAAACCAAGTCTAAATGAAATATTTATAGGCCTATGTAAAAAATGGTTTTGAAAGTATGTTAAAAGTTATGCCCAATTGCTATGAGTATGTCACACTGTGTTTTCTGCTTTAAAGACTGGAGTTTTCCAGAATGGTTATCTATTTTGTGTGGTACTGTTAACTAGTGAAAATATATATGAATGAGCTCAAACGAATTCTAAATGTATAAGTCTATTTTAAATATTGCTTTAGAGGCATGTTAAAATTCAATGTATTTTAAAAGTTATGCCCAATCTCTACGAGCATGCCACATTGTGTTTTCTGTTGCAAACACAAGAACTTTATCCAAAGAACATCAACCAATTTATTAAGCTTTGACCAAATTTTGGGGTTACCCCTTTCATAAAAGTTGTGTTTTTATGATCCAAGTTTGTAATAAAAATGATCTCAGCTCCAACTAGACTTTGAATCTCCCAATATGCCTTTAAAAGTCGATATTGCTCACTGTGAAAAACCAGAAAATTGTATGATGATGTATTTTGAGTTAATGGGTCTGGTGGTATGAGTATGATTCTAAGATAAGTGTTATATGGCAAGTGCTAAGTCTTATGTGTTATGTGAATGGGTACTTACTATGTGATTGTTGGTACCATGCTACTTATGTGTTATGTGAATGGATACATACTGTATGAATAATGGTACAGTGCTGCTTATGTGATATGTTAATGCATACCTACTGTGTGAATGATGGTACCGTGCAGCTTATGTGTTATGTGAATGGGTACACATACTGTGTGAATGATGGTACCGTGCAGCTTACGTGTTATGTGAATGGGTACCTATTGTGTGAATGATGGTACCATGCTGCTTATGTGATATGTGAATGGGTACCTACTGCGTGAATGATGGTACCGTGCATCTCATGTGTTATGTGAATGGGTATCGTGCTGCTTATATGTTATGTGAATGGGTACCTACTGTATAAATGATGGTACCGTGCTGCTTACGTGATATGTGAATGGGTTCCTACTATGTGAATGGTAGTACTGTGTAGCTTATGTGTTATGTGAATGGGTACTTACTGTGTGAATGATGGTACCGTGCTCCTTATGTATTATTTGAATGAGTACCTAATGTGTGAATGATGTTAACATGCGGCTTATGTGTTACGTGAATAGGTACCTACTGTGTGAATGATGGTACCGTGTAGCTTAAGTGTTATGTGAGTGGGTACCTACTATGTGAATGATGGTACCATGCTGCTTATATGATATGTGAATGGGTACCTACAGTGTGAATGATGGTACAGTGTGCCGCTTATGTGTTATGTGAATGGGTACCTACCATGTGAATGATGGTACCGACCTGCTTATGTGTTATCGTAATGCGTACCTATTGTGTGAATGATTGTACCGTGGTGCTTATGTGATATGTGAATGGGTACCTACTGTGTGAATGATGGTACGGGGCAGCTTATGCGTTATGTGAATGGTCATCCTTTGGTAGTTAGTTATTGAGATACTGTTACTGTTTTGTGATTACTTGGCATGCTTTGAGCATAGCTTTGACGGACACCAGTGGGGTGCACATGAAGTGATATGTGACTCCCCGGCAGTGCCTTCTGTGAATTGCATCGCCCAATATGGGTAGTCGCCTGAGTTGTGAAATTGGCTTGAGATGTGTGATTGACCTAAAATATATGGTTACCTGGGTTATTGTAACTGATATGAGAGATGTGTTTGGCATGATATATAGGGCTAGAGAGTGAGTTAGTGTCTGTTGATTTTGTTATGCTATCTTATTTGTGTTGATCTATCGAGGTCGATGTATTACTAGTGTATGTGTTATCTGATATCTTATATTGTGCCTGCTCTACCATGAAAAGCATCCTTCTATAATTATGACATAATTGTGATGCACGATTCCTGTTTTATGAGTATGTAGTGATATTAGGTGTATAAGCAAGGAAGCGTGATACTATGATCTACTTACTGGGCTTTTTAGCTCATTCCTTTGCTTCCATTCATGTAGTTTAACTATTGCCGGCTGAGGACGGCGGGAGGTGATCGTGTTTGGTGTACTGAAAGCTCACGCTCTACGAGGTGATCTCTATTCCTGTGTAGGTTTTAGTTAGTCGTCGGCCATGCTGTTGTTGTTTATATGAAGCTATGTATTTTGTTGTCAAGCCTGTAATGGCTTGGATGAAGTGTAATATTATGGATGTTGTAGTCATGACTTTTGGAGAATGCTTATGGATATGAATGGTTTTAATTTATCCAGCTTTTGTTATGTTTTTGGTCAGTGTTTCTGCTTTCTGTCGTGGTTTTCTTTGATTTCGCACTTTTAAAACGTGTTGATTCCACTCCCACCTGAGTGACGTATGGGACCTCCAATCGCGATCCCGCACTCTATCACCCTCTGGTATGGGACGATGGGGGTCAGGCGGTGGGGTTGTGACATGTTAGGCTGCCTCGTGGAGGGCTTACCACTCCATATCAATAGTGCCACCTAATGGATCCGCTAGTGGGTGCCTTTAGTGGGCATTGATCCCACTCTAGTTGGTAAGAAAAGCAAATTTGTTTTGGCCTTGAGACAAGACATTTGTTTTTCTTTGGCCCTTGGGCCGAGTGATTTATTTTGGCACTATGTCCAGAGAGTTGATTTTGGTGCAGAGCCTAGATGGTTTTTTATTTTTGCATTAGGGCAAGAAGAGTTGATTTTTGCATTGGGGCCAAAGATTTGTTCTGGGGCTGGAGCTGAAGAGTTGATTTGGTGTTGAGGCCAGAGATTTTGACATTGGGGCTGGGGAGTTGTTTGGGCGATGGGGCCAGAAGATTTGTTTTGGTGCTAGGGCTAGGGATTTGTTTTGTCGCTAGGGCCAAAGAGTTGATTTTGATGCTGGGACTAGCGAGTAAATTTGGTATTGAGGCCGGAGATTTTGGTGCTGGGGTCGAAGAGTAGTTTTGACATTGCTGCCGTAGAGTTGAATTGGCATTGGGGCGGTGATTTCGAGGCTGGCGTTAGGGCGGTGATTTTGAGGCTGGTGTTGGGGCCAATGATTTTGAGGCTGGCACTGTGGTCAGAGATTTGTTTTGATGCTGAGGCTAGAGAGTTGATTTTTGCGTTGGGGCCAGAGAGTTGATTTAGCCCTGGGTCTAGATTTTGACGCTGGGGCCGAAGAGTTGATTTGGCATTCGGGCTGGAGATTTTAGCACTAGGGTCGGAGATTTGGAACTAAGGCTAGAGAGTTGTTTTAGAGCTAGGGCTAGACGATTTGTTTTGGTGCTACAGCCAGAGATTTGTTTTGGCGATTGGGCCAAAGTTGATTTGGCGCTGGGCTAGTGATTTGAGGCTGGTGTTGGGGCCATAGATTTGTTTTGGAGTTGTGGCTGGTGAGTTCATTTTGGCGCTGGGGCCAGAGATTTATTTTGGTACGGGAGCCAAAAGATTTGTTTAGCTTGGTTCAAGTGCTCTTTCAGGTTTTCTCTTGAACCGGGTAGGAGTGAAGCCACGAGGGTGGTTTTCACCAAGTCCTTACTCATGATTCGAGGTCACATTCACCCTTTTCATTAATTTCCATTTTTACTCATGACGCCCTTGCGGGTTGTTGCCATGCCCGGTTTTTATGTTTTCAGGACACTTTTACTCATGGCTTCATGGGCATGCTCGACAGTCATTTTTACTCATGGTGCCCTTGCAGGTCTTCACCATGCCCATTTTTTATTATTTTGGTAATTTTACCCATAACATTAGTGGTTATGTCCACCTGAATCTCTTTTTCTTTTACTAATGATGATTCTCCTCATGCCAGGTTTCTTCTTTGGAGGGAGCTCACTAGAGCAGTGAACATTGTGGATGAGGTATTTGGCGATGGAAGTGTGACTTGATTGCTTGCTTGATACAGGGAGGTATACTAGAGACGCTTCATGTATAGACGCATCGAGTATAGGGCAGCTATTTCCTTCCCGGGCTGTTGACTAGTGAAGTGTCATTTTGACGGCATGGATCCGTGTGGGGTGAATTCTTACCCGGGGGAGCGGGCAAATCTGATGACATGTCTATGCGTACATGGGGCACGTCACCTAAGACGCAGAACATCCGGAGATTATTGCATGGTTAGGAAGACGGTGTCTAGAAGAGGAGGCGTCTGAAGACTGACATGTGGTCAAAGGCAGTGATGCCTGGAAGGCGAAACGTCTAGAGACTGACACGTGATCAAAGAAAGTGACACCTGGACGGCGAAACAGCAGGATATCAACCCTTAGTGAGGCGACACTTGGAAGGCCAAGCGGCAGGAGATCCGTCTTGTGATCTATTGATAATGACGCCTGGCAGGTGAGACAGCGATGGACTTGACTGGGCGTTAATTAAGGCATCCTTGAGGGGGGTGAAGCATTTTTATGATGGGCCTATAAAAAGCTAGGCCGAGATAGCGGGAGGGTCGTTTTCCCCCTATTCTTTGAGAAGCTTCTTCCTTCTGTCTTTCTTTATAGAGGGAGAACAGAGACTCTCTTTTCCGAAGCATTTCTTTGGGAGGCCATGTTCTTGGGTCTTGAATCTTGGTGTGCGTCTAGACGTTTCCTGTTTTGATGAAGGCGTTGAACCCTGTGAAGGTGCTGGCGATGAGCATGTGCTCGATAGTGGGCTTGTGCCTTCAGATTCCCAATGTTTGTTTGAGAACCAGAGCGTAAGGTCCACGGTTGTGCGTAAGGTGTTGAGGGTTACCCGACTTGAACTCAATCTTGTTCATCTAGCCATGGTGGCAAATTATGATGGTCTTTGCTCGCCCACTCTCTTCTTCATGATGGTTGACCAAACGAATGATTTGGTCAACTTCCTTGTTCAACGCTTGGGTGAAATTTTGCTCTGGTGAAATCAGCTGGCTTTTTGCCCTCATCGAGGGGCGAGAAAGGGTGATAGGTGATTTTAATCTTTTTTAAGCTCCATGGAAGAGAATGAAAATGCTTCTTGGAGATGATTGCCATCTTTAGTAGGTGGCGGCGTGTTTGGAAGTGGTATCTCTCAATGAGAGACTCATTTCAGAATGGATGTATTTTTTGGGAGTTACAGATTTATTGTAAAAACAATCTTGTAATCTATTTCTTTGTTCATCAAATAAAGCTTATTTTGAATTGGATTCTCCTCATTGTTTTGTGTATTCGCCTTTCTTTCCTTGGTTCAGTTCTTATCCCTACTATTGGTGAGCAGAAGAAATGGTCCGTAGGATGCTCGTTTTGCCCGTGGGGCGACTGCTGCTTGCCTTGGCTTGGATGAATCGAACTCCCTTGCGGGTTTTAATTTGAGCCCTTGTGTCATTTCTGGTTTTCACAAAGATGCCTTTTTTTTAAAAGAAAAAAAAATTATTTTTTTTTTTTTGCGAGGCAATTTTAAGGTCATGCCATCAAGACCGCATGTGGTGTACTTTAGTGTCATACAGTCAGGACATGTGTTATCCCTTTAGCGATCATGTAGCTAAAGCCTTCATCTTGGGATAATCCTTTTTCAAATATCTCCCACTAATTAGGGGCATAGCTTTTCCCCATCAGAATTAACTAGCATGTAGGCTCTGTTCAGGAAGGCTTTCTTTAGCACAAATGGACCTTCCTATTTTTTCTTGGGTTTTCCCTTCGTACGACCATGGGTGATGAAAGGTCTCCTTGCTGTTAGGACTTGTTCTCCCTTTGTGAATGCTCTAATCTTGATCGATTTGTCGAAGGCCGGTTGCAAGCGATTCTTGTGTATCTCGAGACTCTGTTGTGCTTGCAATCTCTTTTCATCGAGTGCGTCTAGCTCTTGATGGCGAAGAGGAGCTCGTTCTTCCTTTATCATTCCGTAGTGGAGGGCTATCCTGAGGGAAGGTAATTGAATTTCCAATCGTAATACGGCCTCACCCCCATACACCAGAGAGTATGGGGTTGACTGAGTTGGGCCCTTGGTAGTATTACTATAAGCCTAGAGAATTTCTGAAAGTTTTTCATGCCAATCTATTTTATTGTCAGAGACAGATTTCCTCAGGACGTCGCAAATAGTTCTGTTGAAAGCCTCGGCCAGACCATTAGCTCTAGAGTGGTACCGGAAGTGTTCAACCAATCTATCAATTTGGTTGCATCGAAATTGGGGGCCACTATTAGAAATGATTCGATCGGGGATGCCAAATATATATTTAATGTGGTGACATACGAAGGTGGCCACTGCAGGGCCAGCGACTTTCTTCGGAAGAACAGCCTCGGCCCATTTAGAGAAGTAATATGTGGCAGCGAGTATGAACACATGCCTTAAAAAAGAAGGCAGGTTGATGGGACCTATAATGTCCAGACCCGACTGAGCGAAAGGCAAAGATGGCACCATTGGGTGGAGGGGTTCAAGAGGTTGATGAACGAAGCTTGAATGAATTTGACACTTCGAACAGCTTTTTACGAACATGATGGAGTCAGCATTCATAGCAGGCTAGTAGTAGCCCATAGGGATGATCCTGTAGTAAAGTTTAAGACCAGATTGGTGCATTACACAAACCCGAAATTGGACTTCTTTGGGCATGTGTTTTGCCTCTTCCTAATTGATACAACGAAGTAGCATATCATTATAGGAAGTTCGGAACAGAGTATCGTCTCAACACACATATCGTGTGGCTGATCTTTAGATCCTGTTTCATTTGACAGGATCTGCAGGAAGTCGATTATGATGCATATTCTCTTTGATGGGGGTGGTTAGCTACCTTGATCTCGCCCTTTGGATCTTGAAGATTGGGTGGCACGCGTCTCGGGGGAACTCGAGACTCTGAGATCCCTCTTTCGGGAACCTCGCTCAGGAGCGAGGGAAGGTAGACAAATCGATGAGAGAGGAATTTAAGGTGGGTTCGGGAGTTACTCGAGCTGGCTCGCTTGGGCTCCCTCTTAGATCATGAAGAAAGCCCCCTAGTTGTAGAATTGGTTCAGAATTGCCTCCATTGGCTTCTATTCTTCTTTTTATGCAATCACACATACACGGTTAATTTTACAAGACAAGTGGACCAAAAGAGACTCCACCTTGGCTTTGAGCAAATGTACACGGACGTGAGCATCCAAAGGAAGAAAGGGTAAGAGAATAAGTGAAAGAATAAAAAAGGGGTAAATCAGAGGAATTTTGACTTGGTGACGAAACTAACACGACAACTAGATCAACAAGTGATTGACCCTGTGTGTTAACAAGACAGGAACGGTAATGAGATCGACACAACAGAAATACTACTAGACACCAGAACGATCATCGGCCAGCCGGGCACGATGGCTAACCTATCGTGGTAGTAAAGCAGACTCGGTAACTAAAAGTGGCTCAGCGACAATACTGCTAGACAACAAGACTGTCATGGCAATGTTTGTCTCAGCCGCTCTCTGTCAAATGAGATAGAGAAGAGAGAAGAGAGAGAAAGAGAAACATGCACAATACTACTGATGTCGTGCATGTGAGAAGAAGATGAGACAAGCAATGAAAGAGAGAGGAAAAAGGGAAAGAGGAAAGAGAAGGAAAAGAATGAAGAAGAAGGAGAGAGAAGAGAGTAAGGGAACATGGGCAGAGATGAGAGAAAAGATAGGAAAGAACATGAACAGCAATGAGCTCCCGCCATCCGTGACAGAAGGGTAAGAAGAGAGAGAAAACATGGGCGACAATGAGCCTTCGTCGTTAGTGATAAAAGAATGAGAGAAGAGAGAAAAAGCATGGGCTGCGATGTGCTTCTACTGTCCATGACAGAAGAATGAGAGAAGAGAGAGAATACATGGGCAGCCATGTGCTTCTGCCATCTATGACAAAAGCTTAAGAGGAAAGAGAAAACATGATAGTGATGTGCTTCCATCATCCATGACAGAGAATAGGAGGAGAGAGAGAAAACATGGGCGACAACGTGCTTCGACCGTTCATGACAGACGATTAAGAAGAAAGAGAAAACATCGACGGCGATGTGCTTCTGTAGTCCATGACTGACGATTAAGAAGAGAGAGAGAACATGGATGGCGATGTGCTTCCCCCGTCCATGACAAAAGGGAAGACAAGGAGACTTTGACGGAGGCCCGACCCGCCACTTGAGTTAGGCCCGGTTCGTTGTTCGTGTCTCTGAAGCAAGAAGCCATCATCCTAGGTAATAGACTTCACCATGCGTGAACATAGAAGAAGGAGAGAGAATAGAGAGACAGTAAGAAAGAGAAGAGAGATAGTAAGAAAGAGAAGAGAGAGAAAGGAAAGGTAAAGAAAAAGAAGGAAAATGGATAAAGGAGGTCAGATAAGAAATAGGAAAGACAGATGGACAAGAGGAGAGAGATGAGAGGAGGAGAGAGAAAGAGGGAGATGAGAGGAGGAGAGAGAAAGAGAGAGATGAGAGGAGGAGAGAGAAAGAGAGATGAGAGGATGAGAGAGAAAGAGAGAAAAGAGGAGGAGAGAGAAAATTACCTTATCGAAGGGTATTGACCCTTTCTTCTCTCTCCTCTCTCTCTTCAAGACATACAATTTGAACGAGAAAACACCTAAATTTTATTGATGAGTATTGAATAATCAAGGGTTTTTTAATAATTGTGTTTAGCATGTACTTTTAGAATTGGGCCCAAACATGGGTGTATGCCAAAAAACTACCTAAATTGATGAAATTACAATTTAATTGAATTAAAATAAATCTAAAATCATGTGCAAAAGGATTGTTTTGCCCCTGCCTAACAATATGTGAAATTTCAAAACAGTCCCTACTGCTGCCTTAGAACTTGCGTGATCTTTCGTGGATGATCCGGGGTTGCTCTGGTGCCCGTTTGACCGAAAGATGATTATTTCTTATAGGCTCGGCATGACGATTGATTTGATACTAACTTCGAGCCGTGGATCGTGTTTTTTAGCCATGATCATGCGACTCAAAATTTGGATGCTTCTTGCAAACTTCGGATCGATAGTGTGCTTGTTTCTTGATGTTTTTCTATGATTTCTTCACTGTATTTCACTGAGCATGCCGTTATGATCGCTTGGCAACAATGCAGCTCAATTTTGTGCTCCGACAAAGATTTTGTCGACTTGGATTTTTTGCCAGATTTTACAGCAGCTTCGATGCCTCCTTTTGTGAAATCCAACCATGCATCATACGTGAGGTTTGGATCAGAGATAGCCTCAAACCTTACGCACATAATGCAATTAGTTTCACATCGATTGGGTAGTGAGCGTCGTGATTTGGCCGCTCGAGCGAGGCATGTTGCTGTTGAATTTTCTACAACTATCTTCACGAATCATCAATTTCTATTTAGTTTTGCTCCCTGCTTGGGTATTGTCATGGGTTTATGCCACATATCAAAACGTTCGTCTTGATGAGAAGAACACGATCACAAAATTTGAGAGCTATCTGACACAAAACAAATGAGATATGTGCCTTTGATGTTGCTACCCAGGACAATGCACATCACCTCCTTTAATGGAGATTGTTGTAGGGAGGCCACATGGGAATAGCATGCAGCCCACCCTTTTTGGGCTTTTTACCCATAACGTTTTCGTTGAATGCCTGATTAAGTTGAAACTTGACACATAGGGTTTCGACCGTGCCGAAACCAATGGAGGTGGTCCCATAGCTGTTTGAGGCACTAAGAATATTGTTCTAGTTATGGGGTCCATTTCGAGGTGTTGAAGGCCGATTTTTTCTATTGTACGTGGCACCTTAGACATGTCGAATTAAGACGAAACTTGACAGGTGACGTTTTGGAGTTCTTAGGAATATTCTAACCCATTTTAGGTCAATTCAGAGACTGTCGAGAATTTCACTGTATGTTAAGGCTTTATTGACTAGCTTCCTCTTTATTCTGCATTAGGGACCAAGGTGTTGAAAAATGTTTTCAAACAGCTTGCCCAGCTGAATGTTTATGCTTTGAGAGAAGCAAAGGACAACATTCAAAAAATTTCCTTCGGCTTTATTACCTTTTTCTTCCTAGCAACAAGACCATGTGAACGCCGAGGTGATTCACACAACGCTGCAACTAGGAGGCTCAGACATTTGGATGCAATGTGCAGGTCCATCCGTGGAGACTTTAAGGGGAGAAGAGTCTTTTTTGAGGGATCTTATCAATGTCCTCACCCTCAAGGGACTAATTGTGATTCTGACAGTTGAGGATTTTGTACGTACCTCGTTAGTCAGAATCAGGCCCATCTGGTAGTCGAGTGTCATGCTGAAGGGCATTTTTCCCACTTAGTCTTGGTTTTTGTATCCTCTGGTGTTGATCCATGTTTTGAGGATTTTATTTGCTTTGTTCTGGATGGTCTGCTGAAGGGCCTACTATCGGCATCGTCTGTGTCGTGCACCAGATATTCCTTGGTGGGTAGGGTACCTCAGTTTATCGAGGTGATCGGCTTTGGGTATAACCCATATCCACTGCTTTACAGTTTCAACAATTAAGATACCTCTCTTCTTTGTTCGAGGTAACCCCTGGGGATTCAATCATAATTGCTGCATCATAGGTCCAAAGTCCTGCTGACTTATCCTTCTTTAGGAACCTTTTAGCATTTTGAAGTATGTGCTAGCGACCTTGTGGGAAAAGAATTCTTCTTCATGAGACTTGTATTGCCTTTTTAACGAGTTTTCCATGTTTTGAGTCCCTATTTTTTTTGTGAATAGACTGAAGCTGTCAAAATCTTTTCCTCGAAGCTCGTATTTTGGAGTTCTGGTATTGTGACACCAGGGATCTTTTCTCTTTGAGTGTGGCATGAAGCCACTTGTTGAGGCGAACGTTGCATCAACCTGTTTATTGGTTCAAGTGTCCTTTGCATATTTTCACTTGAACTTGCAAAGCAGTGCTGTAGAGAGAATTTTCATCAACTTCTTTTTATTTGGGGCTCTTTTACCCATGACCTGTCCAATATGTCTACCCTTATTTTCCCATTTTTACTCACGGTGCCCTTTGGGGTTTTCACTGCACCCAGATTTTTATTTTCACGGAACTCTTTTCCTCATGGTTCGTGACCATGGCCATCTATCATTTTTACTCACGGCGTTCCCTTGTCAAGAATACACCATGCCCGTTATTTATTTATTTTTTTTATTTCCTTTTTGTGGAGGCGTGTTTAAGGTCATGCCTTTGGGACCTGTGTGAAGCCATTTAACGTCATGCGGCAAGGACGTGTACTACAGTTTAATGTCATACAGCTGGACAGCGGTGTAGATGAATGGCAGTCTGTAGAGGCCATGAGGTGAGTACGGTGGTGATTTGACTCACTCTTAGAGAGATTGCACAAGGCTATCTGTGAAAGATGGATGATGTATGTGTGGAAGGTGAAAAGTGGTGACCCACTAACTGACGACGAGTATGGATGGCAGAATGGCTTGCCGTTCTGTGAGCATGGGTAAAACTCACTAGGGAATGATGGATGGTAGTGATGGATTGAATTGATTTACTAAGGAAGGAATAAAGGTGGTGTGCGCACGAACGTGTCAGTTGGGGAAGACATGCATGAAGATGCACGTAAAGGACATGTGCGCATATTGTGGGGTGTATTTAAGGTCATGCCTTTTGGACCTATGCAAAGCAGTTTAACGTCATGCGGTCAGGATGTGCACTACGGTTTAAGGTCATATAGCTTAGACCATGGCTATGTGGTTTAGAGTCCTGCAGCTTGGACCATGCAGTTTAAGGTCGTGCAAGTAGGCCTCCGGTACAATTTAAAGGTCATATAGTTTGGACCATGGAATTTAAGGTTGTGCAGTTTAAGGTCATACAACACGGACCATGGTGTGGGTCACCATATAGGTGAAGCTACATAAGCCTATGGGTTGTAATTTGACTCCCTGAGGGTAAAATGATAGCAAGGGTTTTAGATGGGAAGCGGACTTTACTAGGGATTAGGGAACAAATATGACTTCCCAAGTGGTGAAAGATGGAACTCCATAGGGGATAAGCTCATGAGAAGTAACCCAACTCCTGCAGGTAGGATAGCTTGATGTGAGATGGACCCATAGGGGATTAAAGGGGAAGCACGACCCTCACTCTACTGGAGAACAATGGGCTCTAGTACACGTGTCATTCCTACTGGGGATGAGGGGAGTGGCCTAACCCTAACTCCAATGGGTAGGACAGAGGTTAAAGCTATGGTGCAACTCAACTAGGGATAGCGGCAATGAGTATTCATAACTCCACTGAGGATAGTGGTGAGACATGCATAGTGGCGACCAGGGTTTAGCACATGTGGTGCTAGAACATGTGTTGCGCTAGCATTAAGGGTGTAACACACATCGCAACAAACTCAGGAAAGAAGTGGCGCTGATCATAGAAGAACACAACCGGTGCTGGGTCATTGAGGGCACATCTGGCGTTGATCATGAAAGAACACAACCAGTGTTGGTCATAGAAGAACACAGCCAACGTTGGTCTTAGAAAAATATAGCCGGCATTGGTCATAAAAGAACATAGCCTGTTTTGATCATAGAAGAACACAGACAACGTTGGTCATAGAAGAACAAAACTGACATTGGTCTCTGAAGAACACAATCGACGTTGGTCAAGGGTCAGTGTCCGTCATTCAGTCCAAGCATAACCCAATCTTGGTTTTGAGCTTTCATGATCAGTGGTAGTCTTTCATTCGGGCATCAAGCCTGAGCCCGACCCGATCCAACCCACCGTCGTTTGGACTTTTAGGACATGACTGGTATTCCGAGTTTGAGGGGACATTTCTAGGAAACTTTGCCTATATAAGGGGGTAAAACCCCATTCTCACCATTTCACTTCAGGTAAAACAGCTAAGGTTTTTTGATCGGTAAGAGTGAGAAATCTCGGAGAGATTTCTAGCAGCACACGTGGTACTTCGAGTAGGATTCTACCAAAGTTTGCCAGCAAACAGGAGAGAGAATCAAAGAGAACACCAGGCCTTTGTGAATTTGCAGGATTTTGCCAGTCGATACAGCTGGAAAAGCAGAGAGTTTACCTGAGGTTCCAAATACTCCAGTTATAGTTTTGGGGTCTCGGAAGAAGGGAAAAGGGCCAGAATTTACAGCAGAGGGCTTCCTTGGGATTTTCGTCGTGTTTTTGATGGATATCCGGTGAAACGCAGGAAGGGGAAAGTCTCACAGTGATTTTTCCAGAGGGAAAAAGGGGAATTTCTGGCAAGAACGTGAGAGGTCGTGAGGAGGTGAATGGTTACCATAGACGAAGGGTTGCAAGAGGTGGGCAGTTGCAAGAAATCAATGGTCGCTTGCAAAAAACTGAGGGGCCTCGGGAAGGTGTGCAATCATTGAGGAGACGAAGGCATTTGTAGGGAAATCGAAGGTGTGCAATCATTGAGGAAACAAGGCATGTGTGGGGAAATCGAAGAGTCACCATGAGGCAAATATTCACAGTAGGAAGGGGACATAGGTGGCACAGACTTAAGATACACAGTCGGCACTAGTCCTGAGGAACATAGCCGGCATTGGCATTAGGACATGCAGTCGGCGCTAGGGTTCAAAAACACAGCCGACGTTACCTTTTCTTATTTTTAAGATACACAGCTAGCACTAAGTCTCAAAAACTCAACCGTCGCTAGTCTCATACATTTGGCGCGGCTATTACTTGTTTGATCCTCTGATGAACGACGATGAGTCATGTTCTGTTGTGATCATGCATGGGGGTCAAAGAAGGGTGGTAACCCATGGTAACGCCTGGTTTATGATGCCTGCTGAAAGCCATGTCCTCCAGCACAACAGTGAAGTCCATGTTGTTTTGTGGAAGGGCACCCACTATGAATAGGGTATGCTCTCCATCATAGGCCAGCTCCTTGCTAGAGAAGTCTGCTTTGTATGTTTAATATACTCGTTAGATGAGTTGAAGGTGACTCGAAAATGGTTGGCTTCTTCGTTTGACCTGTAACCATCCTCTTTGAGAACACGCAGCACATGAATTGAAGCTAACTCGCAAGTGGTTTTGCTTCTTCTTGGTGATGAGGGAATTTCTTTTTGGCCTGTAACCGTCCTCTTATCCTCAGATTCACTATCGACGCTTTGGTGTCAACTGTTCTCTTTTCATCATAGGCAAGAGATTAGTAACCCCCCTAATAATGAGCTTTTGATTGTAACTTGTCCCCCCTAATAATGGGCTTTTGATT
This sequence comes from Amborella trichopoda, assembly GCF_054954075.1. Classification (NCBI taxonomy): domain Eukaryota; kingdom Viridiplantae; phylum Streptophyta; class Magnoliopsida; order Amborellales; family Amborellaceae; genus Amborella; species Amborella trichopoda. Next base: position 30,492,747 of record NC_142338.1, read on the forward strand.
GTAACTTGTCCCCCCTAATAATGGGCTTTTGATTGTAACTTGTACCTCCTTTTAATGCAATAAGAGTTTAACCTTGCTTGGACTTTCTGCCTTGCTTTCTTTGTACCATCCTTTTGATTCTTTTCTGTTGCGTATTTAGTCTTTTTTAGTATACATTATTGGTAGTATTTCTTAAGGTATCTCCCATTGATAAGGGGCATTGCCTCCTCTCCATCAGGGTGTGTAAGTATGTAAGCTCCATTTGGCGAGACCTTTTTAACTATAAAGAGACCCTCCCACTTGGGTTCAAACTTCCCTTTATGTCGCCCATGCATAACAATTGGCCTCTTGACAGCCAAAACTAGATCCCCACGGGCGAATGAGCGGACTTTGACTGACTTCTCAAAAGCCCTCTTCATTCTTACCTGTTTGAGTTCAAGGTTCCAGTGAGCCTCCAACCTCTTTCTATCGACTACAACCAATTCTTGATACCGCAGTTTGACTTTCTCATCTTCAGTTAGTCCTTATTGTATAGCGACCCGTAGCAAAGGGATTTGAATTTCCAGAGGTAAAACTGCTTCACCCCTATAGACTAGGGAATAAGGAGTGGAATCGGTGGTGTTTCGTGTGGTGGTTCGATAGGCCCACAAGGCTTCAAGAAGCTTCTTGTGCCAGTTCCTTTTCATTTTTGATATCGATTTCCTTAAAACATTACACAGGATATTATTGAAAGCCTCGGCTAATCCGTGGGCTCTAGGGTGGTACATAGTTGAGTATTTCCACTCGAAACCGAACTGGTTGGCCAAGCAACCAAAGTGATGACTTCTGAACTAGGGGCCGTTGTCAGATATAATCTGGTCAGGCACTCCGAACCAATATATGATGTGATGTTGCACAAAGTTAGCCACCGCGGTCCCAAAAACTTCCTTTAGTGGGACTGCCTCAACCCACTTGGAGAAGTAATCTATTGCAGTTAGAATAAAGACATGACCCATTGCTGAAGGAGGGTCAATAAGCCCTACAATGTTAATAAATGTGAAAAGGGCAATGTTGCTACTGTAGGGTGTAAGGGGTCTGTAGGCTGATGAATAAGGCTTAAATGTACTTGGCACACCTAGCACTGCTTAGCATAGTTTAAGGAATCAGCATTCATCAAAGGCCAATAGTACCCCAATCTACGTGTCCATTCATAGAGCTGATGTAATTCCATAGATGCCCGAGTGTACTTCTTCTAGGACCTTATTTGCTTCCTACGCATCCACACATCTAAGAAGAATATCGTCAAATGATCGTCTAAAGAGAGCATCTCTTTCAAGGAGGGTATACTTGGTAGACATTCGACGTACACTGTTACACTCGGCACGATCTTCTGAGAGTCTACCATGGCTTAGAAAATTAGTGATGGGCTATCTCCAATCTTCTACCTACTTGACTTCTGCGCATATTGGGTCGAAGAACTCTGGTTCTTGACTTTGAACATTAGCTCCCCGACCCCGTGCCGTTTCATGTTTAGTCTTGATAACTTCCTTAGCTGATAGAAGTGCATCGAATGGGTAAGGAGGGCACTCGGGGAAGAGATTTCTCTCCTCATCCACATCCACCTCAGTTCTTAGTTCAATGTGTCTCTACTCTGCCACCCGGACATGCGTGGGTCCTGGTGAGGACAATTGAACTGTAGCCCCGAGTTTTGCAAGTGCATCAGCCTATGAATTTAGCGTCCTGGGGATGTGACTCAAGGATACATCCTCCAACTGGGCCATATACGATTTTGCTGCATCATGATAAGGTTTGAGAGTCTCTTTTCTTAAGTCATAAAGCCCTTTGAGCTGCTGGATAACTAACTCAGAGTCACCATAGATCTTAAGCTGCTCCAAGTCTAGATCAAAGGTTATCTCCAATCCAATATAAGGGCCTGATATTCTGCCTCATTATGGGAATCGGCTTCTGTAAGAGAGAAAGAAAGAGGCAATACTCCTTGTTTCGAGGTCTGGAATACTACTCCGACGCCTTCTCTGTCCTATTGAAAGGCTCCATCGAAATACATTTCCCACGCGTGAGCGAGCTCTGCACAAACTACTTCTTCATCGGGCAGGTCACTTGATAAAGGAGATTCTACCGATACAGGATATGCTGCGAGAAAATAATTCAAGGTTTGGCCCTTGATGGACTTTTGTGGGACATATGTGATGTCAAATGCCATCAGCAATAGTGCCCACTTAGAGAGATGTCCTGACAAGCATGGACGTGTCACGAGGAACTTTACTTGATCTGCCTTCGATATGAGATTTACTTCATGACCGAGCAAGTAGTGGCGGAGTTTTTGTACGGTGAAGATTAGGGCCAAGCACATATTCTCTATAGAGAGATAATTCTTCTCGACCCCTTGCATCCTGTGGCAGAGATAATACAGTGTGGTTTCTTTCCCTTGGTCATTATTCTGTGTCAACAATGCCCCCAGTGACTCGTTCTGAGCGGTCACATATAGGATGAGAGGACTTCCTAGTATCGGTGTAGAGAGCACTGGAGGATTGAGTAAATAGTGTTTGATGTCATCTAGGGCTGCCTGACATGCTCCATCCCAAATGAACGAGATATCTTTCTTTAAGAGGTGCGTAAAGGGTTTACAACGACCTGAGAAGTTTGAGATGAACCTGCGGATGTACACTAGCTGCCCTTGAAGAGAGTACAACTCTCGTAACGTAGTGGGCGAAAAGATTTCTTAGATTGCCTTGATCTTGACTGGCTCAACATTGAGCCTTGGTGTCTAACAATGAACCCTAAGAACTTTCCTGAACACACGCCAAAAGTGCATTTCAGTAGGTTCATTTTAAGCTGATGAAGGCGTAACCGTTCGAACACCTTTTCGAGGTCTCTCATACGAGCGTCTTTCTCTTCAAATTTTACCACCAAGTCATCCACATAACATTCGACCTCTGTGTGCATCATATCCTTGAAGATGGTTGTCATTGCCCTTTGATATGTGGCATTAGCATTCTTTAATCCAAAAGGCATCATTGTGTAGCAAAAGACCCCTTTGGAGTCAAGAACGTGGTGGATTCCTCATCTTCTGGTGCCATCTATATCTGATTATACCCGGAGTATCCATCCATGAAGGAAAAGATTTGACAGTGAGCCGTAGAGTCAATGAGCATCTCGGTGAACAGCAATGGGAAGTCATCCTTAGGACGGGCTGTATACATGTCATGGAAGTCAATGCAAACTCTAATTTCGTCATTCTTCTTCTTAACTAGAACAACATTTTCCAGCCACTTTGGGTACTTGACTTCGCGAATAAAACTTGCTTGCCTGAGCTTAGTCACTTCAGCGTCTATTTGCATTTTGACATCAGGATTGAACCTCCTTGATTTCTGCTTGACAGGTTTGACGGATGGGTCAATGCCAAGACCGTGAACTGCAACTTGAAAGTCTAAACCAGGCATCTCATGTTAATTCCAGGCAAAGATGTCTCGGTTTTCTCACAAGAAAGCAGTAAAGTTCTCCTTCTCTTCTGGAGACATATTCACTGAGATGAAAGTGGGCTTGGGGGTCGTCTCCAAGATTTATCTCTTCGAGCTTGTTAGCTATGGCTTGATCGTGTTCTTCCCATTCTTTTGGGGCATCTTACAACTCGTCATCATTGGCCTCAGAGGTTTTCTCATTAACCTCAAGTGCAGAGACCGATGATCCTGACATCTTTGCTTCCAATAGAGTTCCGAGGTAAGTCATGATTTTTGCACCTTTCTCGAACCGAGGGATAAAAGGGTCATCCTCAAACATGGAAAGCATTTCAGGTTTGGAGGATTCGATTTGAAAGTTACAAGGAGGTTGACATTTAGCAATTGCGGAGAAAGAGGCACCCTCATATGAATCACTTGGTTTTTGCATGGGTATCTGTAGTGTTTCCCCTACTTAGACGTTTGGGAAGTGCTTTTAACGTCGTCACCCTCATTGGACGTACTCCGAGTAGAAGATGGCTCTAGTACATCCTCTTGATGGGGTAAGGAAGTGAGGAAGATCATGCTGGGAATGAAGTCTTGCAAAGTCGGTAATGGGGGAAAAGGTCTGAGAAATTCCTGCTCAATTAGCGATTGAGCAGTATTGTTTCTCTGGCAAGCAGCCCTTGGTGCTCGTCTTTTCCTAGTTTTCATTGGTAGTAGTTGATCCGTCTCGCTAGGTTTTTGAATTGCCCTAGCTTGAAGAACTATTCTCGCCTTAAGTACACGAGTTTGCTTCACCCGTGGTAGACTCTCCATGGTTGGGAAGTGGAGGGTTCAGCAAGATCTGAATCATCATTACTCGTATCTTGCATTGAAAGCCCTCTCGCACTGGTGGAGAAGTGACTTGGGGATAATTTTATGGAATGCTACAAGACTCTTGGCATCCCTATATTTTCATTGTGATTATATCATAGAAACTAGAGCATTTGCCTAAGTCATGTCCCCATATCTGATGGTATGGGCACGAATGGTTCTCTGTTCACTTAACAAAGCGTCGGGGATTCCTTGTCGGCTTTGGTCTGATGAGGCCTTCTTGAAGCATCATAATAAACAAGGTGTGAAGGGGATCAGGCACTTCATCTTCCACTACGACTATTATTGTGTGAGAGGCTTCTACCATCCCGAATGCGTTCTTTAGCTCTTCAAGCTTTATCTGACCCTCTGAAGCAGGGCCTCGATAATGTCTTTCAACGTGTAGCAATCATCCGTTGGGTGGTTAATCCTTTGATGGTAAGCATAGTAGTTAGCCTGGGTATCGAGTCCAGCTTGATTAGGGAAATTGGTCTTTGGGAGTTCAATCATGTTCTGTTCCAGTAACAATTGGAGTAGTGTAGGGACCCATTCTTTTTCAAAGGGGTAGAACTTGTTCTTATGCCTGGTCCAATAATCATCCTGATTAAGGTTCACAAGTGGGGGTACCCAGTTGTATGACTGTTGTTGCTTGCCTATTTGAGGCGATTTCGTTGTGTTTATATGACGACCCATAATATTTCCCGGCCAGTTAGAGTCAATGGTGGGATAAAGAGGGAGGAGGGATAGAAGAGCGCGCGACAGTGGAACGCGCTGTAGTGAAGAGCACCACAGTGTTAAGTAGTTTTCTTCTGTCAGTTGTGTAGTGTTCTTCCACATGCTGTGTGGTGTTCTTCCGCTGGCTTTGTAGTGTTCTTCCGCCGGCTGTGTCATGTTCTTCCATTTTTTGTGCAGTGTTCTTCCACCTCATCTTCCACTGGCTAAGTGTTGTTCTTTCACCAGTTGTACAGTGAACGAAGGCCAGCACCATCTATGAAATGGAGAGGCTATGGTATGGAAAACAAGAAATTTCACACATGGTAGTAAGATGGAGCAATTGATGTAGCGCAGGCTGTGCAGCGTCAGCTATGTTTTGCCATGTGTGTAGCACTGGCTGTGTTTCACCTTGTGTAGCACCAGCTGTGTCACTCTCATGCACTTGTTGAAGGAACCACTTGTTGAGTGCATGCTGATGTGAGTGCCACTTGTCCCGATTTTAAGTCGTTTGGTGACACTTGGACCACCACCCCAAACATACGAGTACCGAATCCTCTTCTCTCACCCACGCCACTTACTCTTCCCTCATTTTTAATCTCCCTCTAAGTCAAAGGTTTGAAGAAGTAACTGTTGGAGGGCAGCCATTGTTGGGCGGGTGAGAGCTGTGAGAGGAGGATTGGATAAGGCACCATTGTCATTCAAGTAAGTGGATCCCTCATCATTGCACTGTAGTTATAAGGATGCATGGAATTTTACGCATATCAAATGAGAAATGAAAGTGTATGTGATGTAGAAAATCCTTATGTCTTGTTCACTAAATTTTGGGGCTTTTGTTCTTTGATAATGGTGGATGCTGTGAATGAATGTATGATTTTGAGATTATGTAAGAAACTAAGGTTTATGTACATTGTGAGAGAATAATTGCTACCATGTTCTTCACCATGAAATGAAGGTTATGGAATGTGTACTTGAGACATGTCTTATGCCACTGTGAAATTCAAGAAATATGTGTCTTCTTAAAAGAGGCTTTTGAACAGTCAAATGAGGTCTGATTGACCTCAAATCACCACCATTGGAAAGATATATGAGTCTAGTAAAAGTTTTTATTTTACCTAATGTCGAAACTATTTATAAAAAATGAAGTTATGATTCAAAATGTTTGAATAGGTCACTGTTGACTGTTTTCCCATAATTTTCATTGATACTGCTGTGGTCACTGGTTTTAGCTAGCCAAAAGAGGTCCAATTTTTGTCAAACTACCCCCATTTGAAAGGTCTTTGAGTGGGGTAAAATTTGCATGCGAAAATTATTTTGAAATTCTTCTTAAATTGGAAGTTATACACCATTATATGAAGATATGTCACTGTGGTCAACATTCATGAAATTCAGAACTATCACCTTGATTGGAACAAATCTTTGAACCACCAAATGGAGTCCAAATACTTTCAAATTTGCCTTGTTAGAAATAAAAAATGTCTTGGATTAAATTTTCATTTTGAAACCATCTCAAGTTGCTTTACGGTTTGAGAGTTATAGTGATATAAAATAGGGTATGTCGTTGTCCCCTGTACACAGCAGGGTGCTGCTAGTAAACCCTCACATCTTTGAACTTTTAAGAGGCCAAATGAGATCCAATTGTCTTCAAACCACTCCCATTTGAAATGTAAATACGTTTAGTACAAAATGGGCTTTAGAACTGTCTTCAAACTCTAAATGATCCAAAAGTTATGACCATAATGGGGGGCAAATGTCAATGCCCTCGCTATAGGAATTGGGCCGTAAGGCTTAATTAGAATAATGTTACCATTACTATGGTACTTCCATTGTGACACTGTTAAAATAAACTATGCTAATATTATGATATTGTGATATGTGAATGGGCTCATACTATGTGAATAATGGTGCCGTGTTGCTTATGTGATATGCGAATGGGCACCTACTGTGTGAATAATGGTGCTGTGTTGCTTATGTGAATGGCCACCTATTATGTGAATAATGGTGCCGTGTTTCTTATGTGATATGTGAATGGGCACCTACTGTGTGAATAATGGTGTCATGTTGCTTATGTATATGTAAATGGGCACCTACTATGTGAATGATGGTGCTGGTAGCTTTGATCTTTCCCTAACACCCCATGATAGAACGGGAGTCAGGATGTGAATGGGAATATTTGGGAGGGTCGCCCTAAATCTATATGGCACTATGCATTGGGGCACCCAATGGTAGTGTAACGCTCTATCGCCAGAAGGGCATAAAGAGATGGTTGTGTCCTGCATGGCCACTGCCTATCAAAAACACCAAAGCGTGCTGGGGATGTGTGTGTGAGTGAGGGCATTACGAAGTGAGGCACCCACTTGTCATTGTCGTCCCTCCTGAATGAGGGTAGAGGTTTCAAGCAACATGATTGGTTTAGCCTGAGCGATGGAGCTTCTACTTCTGGAGTGGGCCCTACTAGTTTTGTAATTGTGATCTATTATCCTTACTGTTCTACTTTAAGTAAGGTGATTAGAGTGTTGAGAAGCATGTTGGGGGAATTTACTTGATACCTTGTGAAGATGTGTACACTGCATATTGTTATCACTGCTATACTAATTAGAATGCAATGGCGTGGATCTGCTTACTTGGTGTTTAGCTCATTCCATCTTATTTACAGAACTGTAGAGTGAAGGGTGTTGGGATCTGTGCTAAGGCGGGTAGCCGTATGGGGGTTTGAAGTTCAAAGATGAGAAGTTTGAAAAGCTGTCTTCCGATAGTATGTTTTGGTGGTCTCAACAATATGATGTATATTTTATTTTGTGTATTTTTCGGCTAATAGTTCCTTGAAGGAATTGTAACAACTTTTGGATATTGAATGAGATGAGATGGTTGTACTTTTGAATTGATATTTGTCTGTTGAATGGAAATATTCTAGCTTTCTTTCATGGTTTTCTCTTGATGCCGTGCTTTTATGCATTAAGCCACTCCCACCTGAGTGAAAGCCACAACCTCCGATCGCGATCCCGTACTTTGTCACCTTTTGAAAGGGGTCAGGGGAAGGGGTCGTGATAGTTATGGTATTGGAGCAGCTAGGATAGGATTCTTGGCCTAGGGAGTCTTAAGAGTATCTATACGATAGTCCTTTGATAGGCTAGTAACTGGGTGCTTGTGTTTTAGGTTGAAGATGGCGAGGACTCGTTCTAACAATGCGAGTTCAAGTAATGGGAACACCGAGGCTATCGGTGAATTCGTTGGAAATTTGGGGGCCATGATACAAATGATGAGAGAAGCTCTGCCAGCCCCGTCAACCCCTGCCTTTGATATGATTGACAATAATTTCATAGAAAGATTCAAGAGGCTGGCACCTCCAAACTTTGTAGAGCATGGCGGAGTAGAGAAGGCTGAGAGATTGAGAAGGTAGATAGAAAAGTTCTTTAAAGTTCTAAATTGCATAGACGAGTAGAAAGTTTGGCTAGGTACTTTTATGCTCGAAGGAGAAGCTGAGCACTGATGAAGCTCAGTAAAACAGTCGAGGGAAAGGTCAGAAGTTATGACTACTTAGGAGAACTTTCTAGAAGTCTTTTATGAGAAGTATTTCCCCGATTCCATAAGGGAGAGGAAAGAGCTGGAATTTATAGAGCTGCAACAGGGAAATATGTCTGTTGAACACGATGCAGCAAAGTTTGTTGAACTCTCCAAATATGTGCCGAATATTATTAACTCTGAGGCGCGGAAGCCTAGTAATTTTGAGAGGGGCCTTCAGCCCGATATAAGGGGGAGGATTATCGCAATGAACCTCAAGACCTTCTCTCTGCTGGTGGATCTGGCCTTAAAGATTGAGAGAGATTGTGAAGACTTTCGGGCTAGAAGAGATGGAGGATAGGGGGTCGAACAGTCTGAAAGTTTTAAGAAGAGTGGGAGAAACATTCAGGGTGGTGTTAGGCTTCGGTGTGAGAAGTCGGTGAGTTACACAAGCTTGAAACTCGAGTTGGATTTTATGGCCATGCCACTTAACTTCAGAAGTTTTGCAATTTGAAATTTTTAACTCTGATATCTTCTTCGATCTCCTTAAGGTTTTCTAAGGCTATCTATAGGAAAAGGCTTTCTATAGGAAGATACTTGCTCGGTCGAATAAGATGTGAGAGATGAGGCAGCAACGCAGCAACGCAGTAATCATCATATACCAGTGTCCAAGCTGCTCTGTTTTAAAATTGTTTTTAGAAATTTTGAAAGTAGGAGAGATTTGAAATAGAATCCAGAGCAAGGATTGGTTAAGATTTTTAAGAAAGAAATTAAAGTTTTTGAAAGCACAAGACATATAGTGAAAATTTTGAAAAGAGAGATATTTTTAAAGTCAAAACCAATTAGTACTTTTAACTCTTGCAACCACAGAACCCTCTAAGTAGTTAGCATCATGCAATGATGGACCATACACCAGACCCTTTTACATCATTACGAGGATAGATGGAATACACCTGACCCTTTAAAGTCTTATGGGGATAGATGTTTTAATTGAACGGGGTAGTTGTGCCCTGAGCACACCCGACCTTTTGCAGCATACGGGCTGGACGTTTTTTGTTAAACGGGGTGGTTGTGCCCTTAACACACCTGACCTTTTGCTTCATACGGGCTTAGACGTTAGCCCCCACGGCTCTTTTACGTTGCATGAGCTTAACGTTTGAACTGGATACACCGAACCTTTTGCATCATATGGGACAAGACGGTACCTACCTCGGCTTTTTTACATCACACGAGTTTGATGTTTTTCCATTATACAGAGTGGTTGTGCCCTGGTCACACCCGACCTTTTGCATCATATGGGGCTAGACGGAACCTTCCTCGGATTTTTTACGTCGCATGAGTTTGACGTTTTTTCATTGAACATGGTGGTTGTGCCATAGTCACACCCGATCTTTTGCATCATATGGGGCTAGATGTTACCTGTCTCGACTCTTTTATGTCACATGAGTTTGACGTTTTTCCTGTGTCGACTCTTTTACGTCGCATGAGTTTGACATTGAACTGAAATGAAATTTGGTTGGTAGTTTCGGCTCGTGCAACCGAGGAGCTTTTTCATTCTGTTATTTTTTAAAATTGGTTGGCAGTTTAGGCTCATGCCTCCAAGGAGCGCTTGAAACTTTTGAAAATTAATTATAATGTTTTAGAATGTTCGAAAATGTTTTTAGTTTTGGAAAATTGTTTCGCAGTTTAGGCTCATGCCGCCGAGGAGCGCTTGAAATTCTTCAAAATTAATTAAAATTTTTCAAATATTTGAAAATAATAATAAAAACCATGACAAAGATCCCTAGAAGACCCTAAAATCAAGTAGGGTCATTTTCGGGAAAGATTTTGGGCAACATAGGAGTGTCGCCAGGCGGGGCTGGTGTTGTCTCCCAGGTTTGGGCGACATGGCTGGTGTCACCCACCTAAACAATCTTTTTTTTATTAAGTGAATTTTGCTGGAAAATGTAAAAAAATGGAAAATTTGGGCGAGTAGTGTTGCCCACATAGGCTGAGCGACACCAGGCGTGTCGCCCCGTAATTTATTTATTTTTTATTTGAGTTGAAACATGGGAAATTACAAAGTAAAATATTTGGAAAAAATATATGCTCGACACGGGCCGTGTCACCCACGTCTGAGTACGGAATTGGGCGACATGGGGTGTGTCGCCAAGACTGCCGGCCCTCAAAATTTATTTTTATTAATTTCCTTGGTTTTAGGGTTATCTAAACCCATTGTTGGCCAAAGTGGATAACTATAGGACCCGTTTTGAGTTGGGTTTCTTTTTTTTCTATAAAATCATCCCCCTCCCATTATTTTTTCATCTTTCAAACTCAATTTTCTTCCTCCCATCGTCATCTCCTTCTTCTTCATCATCTACCCTCTGATCTTACTAATTTTTATTGCTCGCACCCTCAGGATTTCATGGCTTTTAGGAAGGACAACGCAATCTCCAAGGGCAAGGGCAATGTTTTTTAGCGGGTTGGCAATGAAAGAGATGAAGAAGCCTCCCCTATTTTTCCTAGGGTTAGGCACTTCCCTGAAGGTCTGCCCTCTCATATCTCGTAGGGCCTTCGATCGGATGAAGTTCCTCGGTGCGTCAATGGGTTTCCTATCATTGGACCCTGGTTTCAGGATTGGTTTCTCTCTGCTCGACAATGGCCCGAGCTCATGGCCCTTCTGGTTTCAATTTTGATGATAGGCATATTGAACATGGCTTCTTGTCATGTGAACTTTCAACTCCTTGAAGCTCTTGCTGAGAGGTTCAACCATTAAACAAAAACTTTCGTCCTTCCTACAAGCGAGAAAATGCCAACTTTGGAGGAAGTCGCCAGGATTTCTGTCCAAAACTTAGTCGGGATTGCATATCAACCTTCTACTGCCACTGATGATCATTCTATCATGGGTGTGCGCCTGTTGGGGGCTGCTTATTCTTCACATGGTCAATGGGTTGATATGGAGTTGCCGATCTGGGATCGAGAGCAATCTCAAGCTAACAAATAGATTCGTATTCTTCTTTTCATGTTGTTGGGCTAGGTTCTTTTCTTGAGTTGTCGTAAGACAGTTCGTAGTTCCCTTATTCCTTTAGTCCATTCCTTCTGGGAGTGAGCAGGTTACACCAATGTTTTGACCGTGTTAGCGGGAATTTATCGAGGTCTTTACGACTGAGCCATGCAAGGCGACTGATTCATTGAGGGAAGTGTCCTTATTTTGTAGGTATATTTTTTAACACAATTTTATATTATTTTCTCTCTAGAAGTCCAGTTTTTATCTTGTTTTGGGATCCAAAACTTATATTTTTGTCATAAGAATTAACTGGAAAAGCCCAGATTGAACCGGGAAGGTCTTAATTGAGCGACATGGCTAGTGTCGCATGGGCGACACTGCTAATGTTGCCCAAGTCTGGACGACCGCCTAGTGTCTCCCAATTTGGGTTGGGCGACACTGCTAGTGTCGCTTAGGTCAAACTGTCCTAGATGGCTCCGAGGTTCCGGGGTGTTGTTTTGTGATTTTGGGGTGCTTTTGACTCCTGTTTTCTACAGATTTGGGCTTATGAACACATCTTTGTTGTCCGCCCTCCACGATCAATGACGGCTGTATCCGGTGCTCTAGGACTAGCGTATGTCAATGATACCACCTGGCCTCGTGATGTCATCCATTATCGTAAGATTCTTGATAAGTTATCGTCCTTTGATTGGGTGATTAGGGGTCTTGAAAATTTGCCCCTATTGTTTCCTGCCATGGGGCATTCATGCATTATTTTGGTAGCACTTCATACAGGGGTATTTCCCTCAAGGGGTGCTTCGCCAGTTTCGCCATACTCAGAATTACACTTCTCCTGGGGAAGCAATCTATCGTCGCCTTATATTTTCGCTTCGACGGCATTCTTCCACTCTTTTGGTCAAGGCTGGTTTGTCGTGGGAGGGAAAGAAGTCTTCTTCTAGTGAGGGGTTGATCAAGCAAGACCAGCCCACAACCATGTCCAAATACAATTCCTGGTGGGAATGTGCTTGTCCTCGTCCATTATGCTTCAGGTCTTTGAGACATCATGACGAACCTTCTTCTCCTATTCGGGATCTCGTGCTTTATCGAGAAGATGGCACCTTTTGTTCAAATAAACGAATCAAATCCAATAAGGACACATCTAACATCATCTTAGAAGAGGCTGAAGTAGAATTGGCTCGATGGGTGGCCTTTGTGGTAGAACTCAAGAAGAAGGATGTTGATACGAAGCCAAAGACTTAATAGCCAGATATTTTCTTTACCTTATTTTACTTGGCATGAATAAGTTGATCTCATGAACAACATTATTTTTCAGTAGTTTTATTTTTATTGAATTGGGACAATAGGAATTTCGGTCATAGGACCAAGTTTAATTGCATAAATGCATGTAATAAGCTCATTTCAATGGATGAATAAAATCAGAGTTTTGAGATACTCAAAGTTTTTCTATTCTTCTTTGATGTTCTGCAATCATGGACTTTTTTAATTTTATTGCCCCTGTTGGGGGGTCCTTGTTCAACTCGCATGTGTGCAATTGATTCATCGAAGCATAATGAACATTTTCTTTGGACACATTTTTCAAACTGAATTTTTGCAAACTCAGCCCCCCTAGTTGTAAGGTTTTCGTCTCGAATTTCTGGTTATTGGGTCATCATATGCATACACAGGGATGAGCTTGCCTCATTTTGCCTAAGGGGATCCAATCGAGAAAAAAAACGCTCCCAGACTATCCAATATTGTCATTGGCGAGGTTCACCCATCTCTGATATGTGGGAGTTGGTAGTTATACTCACAAAACCATGGAGTGCTTGGCTAGTTTCAAGTCTTCATAACAGGCGTATGAAGTTGGCTTCAAGAATGAGGTCAAATTGACTAACATCTTGACCCCTTGTAGTGATGGAGGAAGTCCGTTCTAAAAGGGTTTTGTTTTTTAAAATGGATGATTTAAAAGTCATGGTGGTCTACCTCTTAACAAACTTCCAACAATCTTCTGGCATGGTAGTCCACTAATAGCCTTGGCGCCAGATTTCTGAGATAAGGCGGTTGCGCCAAAATGACCTCCTTCATTGTGTAACTCTGTCAGTAATTGGTCGATTTCTAGCTGATCGAGACACCATAGAATGATGTCATCGAAGGACTTCTTGAACCGGAGATTACCTCTTATTAAGAATCCCATATAAAACCTTTGAAGGGCTTCTTTATCCTTTTTGGTGGCTCCTTCGAAGTATAACCCATCTTTTAGCTGTGACAGAATATCATGGAACCATAGTTTTACCTTAACTATGGCATTTGAAGCCACAAGAAACACTTCCCCATCGTTCTCATTTTCTTGCTCTATCATGTTTCTTCCTGATGTAGAATGGCAACATGGTGACTTCTAAAGGAATATCAACCATTGAAGAAATGGTCGCAAGGGTGTTGGCGAACCGATTATTTTCCCTAGTCACGTGATGAAAGGTGATTTTCTTAAAATATGGGATCATATTTTCCACCTTTTTTATGATGGGGTTTAAGCTTTTCTTCTTTCACCTTCCAAATCCCTTGAACTTAGTTTATGATGAGTAAGGAGTCACCAATCACTCGTATTTGCTGGATTTTCATTCTCATGGCGTTCTAGATCCCAACTTTCAAGGTTTCATATTCAACAATGTTATTGATACATGGGAAATTCTATCTGATGGCTGTTGGCATTAAAATCTTTTCAAGTGAGCATAGTATGACTCCTACACCTAACCTGTATTCATTCCTTGAACCACCGAAGTATAGCTCCCAAATTGAGTCCTCAATTGTGAAGAGGTTCTCATCAGGGAGTTTCATGTTGGCGAGAGTGTTATTTGGCAGTGCGTGTTCAGCCAAGTGGTCAGCAATGACTTGAATTTTGATCGATTTTTTAGTAACATATTTGATCTCATACTCGCTCAATAGCATTCTCCACTTCGCCAAATGTCCATTAAGGACTGGTCTTTTTAACGGGTACTTGAGTGGGTCTATTTTTTATATGAGCTTGACTGAATGAGATAACACATAATGTCTTAACTTCTGCATGGCCTACACAATTGTCAAGCAGTGCTTCTCCACATCTGTGTATCTTATCTTGTAGTCACCATGGTTTTGCTAATGTAGTATATCGTTTATTATTTTCCATGGTCATCGTATTGTCTTAACATTGCCTCCATAGTCTTATCTTCATATATATGCATAGGAATAGGGGTTTATCTGGACTAGGATGACTAAGGATGGGAGGTTTTGTAAGGTACTCCTTGATTTGATCTAATGCTTCTTCACATTCATTATCCCATATGAATGGGGTATCTTTCTTAAGGAGTCTATTGAATGGTGCACACTTGTCTGCCAATTGTGAAATAAAACGCCTTATGGCTTGCATGCGACCTTGAAGCCCACATATTTCTCTGATGTTCCAAGGAGGGGGTATTTTAGTGATGGCTCATATTTTGAACGGGTCCACCTCAATGCCTCTTTGGCTTACTATAAATCATAGTAATTTGTCGGATTCAACTCCAAAGGCACATTTCTGTGGATTAAGTATCGAAAATGGTTCTCAGGTTGATGAGATGATCAAACCTTGTCATTGACTTAATCAGAATATCGTCGACATAGTCTTCCATGATGGTGTGCATCAAGTCATGAAAGATGCTAGTCATTGCCCGCTAATAAGTTGTCCTTCCAGTTTTTAAGCCAAAGGGCATGACACAGTAGCTGTAAACTCCCTATTGCGTTATGAATGAAGTCTTAGCCTGGTCTTCTTTTTCCATGAGGATCTGGTTGTAACCCAAGAAGCCGTCCATGGATGACAACATCTCGTGCCCCACTGTGTTGTCGAGCAAGGCATCTATATCTAGTATTGGGAAATTGTCCTTTGGGCATGCTTTGTTGAGGTCTCGATAATCAACACACACTCGGATCCTCCCGTATTTCTTAGGTACAACCACTATGTCGACCAACCATGCGGAGTAATTAACGGGGGTAATGAATTTTGCCTTGAGAAGTTTGTCGATTTCTTCCTTAATTTTGAGCTCAAGGTGAGTCTTTTAATGTCGAAGTTTTTGTCTTATAGGCTTCGCCCGTTTGTTGAATATTAGGTGATGTTTCACCAATGTGGGATCAAGCCCTGACATATCATCGTATGACCAGGTGAAGACATCGCGATATTCCTTGAGAAAGGAAATCATCTTTTCCCGCTCTCAAGAGATAGGAAGGTTCCAATCTTGGTAAACCTTTGGTCCTTCTCAGTTCCTAGGTTTATGTCAATGGACTCTTCAATGAGAGCCGTTGGGTCATTATCGAACCTCTTCTTGAATTGCTCAACATGGGAAGTGAGTTCCTCAGGTTGAGGGATTTCTTCAGACTCTTGACTCTCTTGATCTTTGTCTTGGTCATCTAGTTCATCTTCTTATGTATTGTGCTCCATAATTGGGCTATCTTGAGTGTTTGCCATTTTTTAAAACTCTTTTTATTTTTTATCAGTCATGTCATGTTTTGAATTTTCAACATTTTTTGAAACATCACAAGAGGTGTCCCTTAGGGACTCCCGAGAGAAATGTTGGGGACCGGACGCGCAAGGTGATTGAGTGGGCACCCTGTTCCTATCCAGTTTTTAACACCAGGACTTGAAGGTACTGCTGGTATGCTTCAAGCAATTCTCGAGATAGAGTAATCGACAAGTTTCGTTCCTAGGTTTGTTAGGTGGATAAGCACGCTTGGCTGTGTTAGAGCTGATTGTGCACACCTTCAAGTACAGGTCAGCAAAAAGGTCTTCAATTCCCAGTTCTTGTGCGTGCTGAGAAGTGGAAGAAGAATTACCGACTATTGGGGAATCAAGGATCATCTTGGACCGTTTTGAAGGATGGGCATCGAGAGGGTCAAGGCTTTAAATGCTTTCATATACAAAGCTCGGACAGCTTGAAGGATTCATCCGGTTTTGAAATAAGGTGAGAGAACATCCGAGACCTCTTAAATCCCCTTTTTCAGTTTTAGCTTGGAATGATTCAGAAATTTCCTCCGTTGCACCATACCCTTGAATCCCTAAGCCTTGGCCTGGTTGTAAGCCTTGGCCTGGTTGGAAGCCTTTGGAGAAGAGCGTAGCAGCGATCACAAGGTTTCATGCAGCCACAATCTTCTTAACAACATGTTGAATGAAGGTTTTATGTCCAAGACGTAAAACTTTATTACTCAGACTGTAGGGCCGATCTTGAGTGTGAGAGGCAGTATGCCTTCAGCTTGTCTCTTGGTCTTGTCGTATGCAGCGATAGTTAGTTGACATGGCTCGAAGTCATATGGGTTTTTGCCTATTTGCTTCACTATTTTCATAGGACATATGTTTAAGGATGCCCCATTACCAACAAGCACTCTCTGTATCTCATATCCTTGCATGAAAACGGTTGAAGCTAGCTAGGATGTCATCGTTTGTGAAAATGATCGACGTTAGTTCTATTAGTTGGTTGATCATTCCGTACAATTCATCCGGTTGTGTGCTACTTGAGATGTATGTCTTGGCGACGATCTTCTGTTTAGGTGCCTCGATCTCGCCCTTCATATCCTTTTGGGGATCAGGCGGTATGCATCTCAGGTTTTGAGTGAAGACCCAGGACATTTTTAGGATCGCTATCTCGAGAACCTCTTTCAAGAATGGGGGCAGATGTTACCAATCGGTGAGAGAGGAATTTAAGGTGGGTATAGGACTTACTCGGGCTGGCTCACGTGGGCGCCCCGTTAGATCATGAAGAAAGCCCCCTAGTAATAAAACTGGTTCGAAATCGTCTCCCTTGGCTTGTAATCTTCTTGTTTTTTGCAATCACACACATATGGCAAAGGTTATAAGACAGGTGGGTCAGACCTCACCCTTTTCCTCTTTGATGATCGTACACAAGCATGCACATTCAAACAGAAAAAAATAAGAGAAGAAAGACGAGGGAGAGAAGAATTTGACTGAGTGGGAGGACCAGAGCGGTGACTGAGATGATGAATAATTGGCTTGTCGTGGTAGTATAACGGGCTTGGTAACTAATGTTAGCTCACAAGAATACTATTAGACGTCATTATGAGTACCAACTAGCTAGGCATGATGCTTAGTCTGTCGTGGCAATAAAGCAGACCAAGTAATCCTCGGACAACAACATCACGGCTAGACGACAGGACTATCTTGTGAGGCTAATCTCAATCCCTTTTAATTGATTGAAAGAGTAACAGAATGATGGTTATGAGGAAAGAATAAGAAATGAAGTAAGAGAAGAAGGGAAACGAAGGAGGGAGGGAGAAGATAGGAAGAGAAGAGTATGAAAGGAGGGAGAATAAAAGAGAGAGAGGGAAAGAAGATTCAGTCGGCATTAGGCATTGCCAGCTGTGTTAGAAGGAAGAGAGAGAAAACACAGTCGGCACTGGGCTTCACCGACTGTGTTATACATAGGAGAGGAGGAGAAGATGCATTCAGCATTAGGCTTTGCCAACTGTGCCTGAAGAAGAGATAGAAAACATAGTCAGTGCTAGGCTTTGTCAACTGTGTCAGAAGAAGAGAAACCAAATCTATGTTAGGCTTGCACCGGTTGTGATGGAAGAGAAACAAGAGAGAGAGATTGGGTCGGCGCTAGTCTTTACCGACCATGAAAAAAAGGAGAGAGAAATCAAACAGACGTTAGACTTCGCCTACTACAGGAGAAGGAGAGAGAGATCCAGTCGGCGCTATGCTTCACCGACTAACTTCAAAAAAGAAAGAGAGAGAGAAATCCGGTCAGCGTTAGGTTTCACCGATTGGCTTCAGAAGAGAATGAGACAGAGAAATCCAGCTGGTGGTAAGCTTCGTCGATTGGCTTCAGAAGAGAAGGAGAGAGGGAAATCCAGCCAGCGTTAGGCTTTGTCGATTAGCTTCAAAAGAGAAGGAGAGAGAGAAATCCAGCCGGTGCTAGGCTTCATTGATTGGACGGACCAAAAGTATGGCTCTAGTTATAGGGTCTATTTCAGGGTGCTAGAGACCGATTTAGCTTAAATTGTTTCTTTACGTTCACTTCCTTAGACATGTCTGATCACGATGAAACTTTGTACGTGGTATTTTGAAGTGTTGATGAAGATCTTTGACCAATTCTAGGGCCATTTTGAGATTGTCGGGAATTTCTATTGTTTTGTAGTCTTTATTGACCTGCTTGCTATCAGAAATCAAGGTTCTAAAAAATACATTCAAACAGCTTACACTGCCGGATGTTGTACTTCAAGAGATGTGAGAAGGACAACATTTGGAAAATTTCCTTAGTATTTTACTTTTTTCTTTTCTATCCACAGGACCACATGAATCCTGAGGAGATTCATGTAATGGTGTAACTAGGATGCTCAGACATAGGGACGCATTGTTCGGGGTTATGTCCGTGGAGACTTTCGGGGGAGAAGAGACCTTTTTGAGGGATCTTATCGAAGTCCTCGCCCTCGTGCGCACTGTTTGTAATTCTAAAGCTGAGGATTTTTTACGAACCTCGTTAGTCAGAATCCGGCCGGTATTAAGTGCCATGTCGAAGGGCATTGCTCCCATTTAGTCTGGGTTTTGTGTATATCCTCTAGTGTTCAGCCACATTTTGAGGATTACGTGAATGGTATGCTTAAAGGCCTTGAGTTGGTGCAATCTACGTCGTGCATCAGTCATTCTTTGACGAGTAGGGTACCTCACCACTTTGGGTATAGCCACCCCTACCCACTGCTTTGTAGCTACGACAATGATCTGGTTGCTGCAGTAACGTTATGACTGACCCCTGATTCGTTGGCGAGTAGGGTACCTCAATTTATTGAGATAACCACCCCTACCCACTGATGTCCAGCTACGAAAATCATTTCATTTGCCGCTCCAAAGTCATGGTTGACTTAGCTCCCTTGGGACATCTCTGGCATCTTGGAAGTGTGTTTATAATCTCGTGGGAATGATGCTCTTTTGCATGAGACTTGTCTCGCCGTCTTGGCGAATATTCTATCTTCTAAGTCCTTTTGCAACTGGACTCAAGCTGTCGAAATCTTTTCCTTAAAGCTCATATTTTTAGATTCTTGGCATAGCGACACCAGGGATTTTCTTCTTTTGAGTGAGGGCTGAAGTCGCCTGTTGAGGCAAGTGCTGCATCAACCTCTTTATTGATCCAAGAGTCCTTTACAGATTTTCACTTGAATTTGAGAAGTGGCGCCGTAGAGACAGTTTTCACCAACTTATTTTTATTTTGGGGCTCTTTTACCCATGACTTTTCGGCCATGTCCACCCTTTTCATCCATTTTTACTCACGATGCATTTTCAAGTTTTTGCCGTGCCCATTTTGTTTTATTCACGGAGCTCTCTTACTCATGGTTTTGTGACCATGTCCGTCTGTCATTTTTACTCATAACGTTCCCTTGTTAAGGTATACACCATGCTCGTTATTTTGTCAATTTTTTTGTGAAGGCATGTTTAAGGTCATGCCTTCAAAACTTGTTCGAAACAGTTTAATATCATGCAATCAGGACGTACACCATAGTTTAAGGTCATACAGCTGGACCGTGGTGGTGTTGAATGATAGTCTGTGGAGGCCAAGAAGTGAGTATGGTGGTGGTTTGACTCACATGGGGAAATGGCATTTGGCTACCTATGAAAGATGGATGATGTGTGAAATGTGAGTGGACAATGGTGTCCTACTAACTTACAACGAGTATGGATGGCAGGATGGTTCTCCGTTTCGTGAGAGCGGGTGAAACTCACTGGGGAATGAGATATGGTGATGAAAGGAATGAACTCACAATGGAGGTAGTGAAGGTGGTGCACGCACATGAACGGGTCTGCTTGGGAAAACGTGCTTGAAGATGCGCGTAAAAGGTGCCCACGCATATGTGGGGGCAAGTTTTAAAGGTCATACCTCCAGAACTTGTGCAAAACAGTTATCGTCATGAAGTCAGGACATGCACTATGCTTTGAGGTCATACAACTGGACCGTGGTTATGCAGTATAAAGTCATACAACTAGGACTGTGCAGTTTATGGTTGTGCAACTTGACCTCCTACAATTTAAGGTCATATAGTTTGGACCATGGTTATGCAATTTAAAGATGCAACTAGGACTGTGCATTTTAAGGTCGTGCAACTAGACCTCCGCTGCAGTTTAAGGTCATATAGTTTGGACCGTGCAGTTTTAGGGTCGTGCAACTAGAACTGGGCTACGCAGTTTACGGTCGTGTAGCACGGACCGAGGCTATGCAATTTAGGGTCATGCAGCACAGACCATAGCAATGCAGTTTTAAAGTCATGCAACTAGGACCATGCAGTTTAAGGTCACGGAACAAGACCGCCACAAGAATTTAAGGTCGTATAGTTTGGACCATGCAGTTTAGGGTCATGCAACTAGACCTGGGCTATGCAGTTTAGAGTCATATCGCACGGACCTAGACTGTGCGGCTTTGGATCATACAGCATGGACCATAGCTATGCAGTTTTGAAGTCATGCAGCTAGGACCATGCAGTTTAGGGTTGTAAAACTTGACCTCCGCTACATTTTAAGGTCATATAGTTTGGACCATGGCTATGCAGTTTAAAGTCATGTAGTTAAGACTATGTAGTTTAGGGTCGTGGAACTATATCTCCGCTACAATTTAAGGTCATATAGTTTGGACCATGCAGTTTAGGGTCGTGCATCTAGACCATTGTGTGGGTTGCCATGTAGGTGAAGCCCCATGGGGAATAGGTTTGTGGATGGCAATCCGACTCCCTGGGGATAAAATGGTTAAGGCTATGCACAAGAAGAGGGATCTGATGGATATGATGGCCAAACGAGGGATGGTGAACGAAAGCGACCTTCACTGGGGATTAGGGGCAAGCGTGACTCCTTGGGGTGAAAGATGAGACTCTATGGAGAATTGGCTTATGATAGGTAACCCGACTCCCTGGGGATACGATAGCTTGGTATGAAACATACCCACTGGGAATTGAAGAGGGTAAGAATGACTCTAACTCCACTGGGGATAATGGGCTGCAATATGGGTGTGACTCATATTGGGGGTAAGGGACAGTGGCCTTCTCTTGGCTTCATTGGGGATGATAGGTCACAACTTGAGTGCAACGGCATGGGTGCAACTCCACTGGGGATGACACATCACAGCCTGGGTGCAACTCCACTGGGGATGACAGGTCACAACCTGGATGCATCTCCACTGGGGATGACAGGTCACGACAGGGATAATAACCTGCAGTACAAATATGACTCTCTTACTGCGGATGAGAAGTCATGGACTGCGTTGAACGACCTGGGTACCACTTCGTTACGGATAGTTGTAGAATATACTCAACGGTAACGGGGTCTAGTATAAGGGAACACATGACAAGAAGTGGGGTCATTGGCAGTTAAGGTACACGATGGAGGGTTAAAGAGCCACAATGGTGTATTTCTGCTGGGGAAATGGGAGCCCAATAGTGAAAGGCCTTATCAGGAGAAATGATATCAAGTCACACTGTCGGAGCTGCGGTACGCCTCTTTGTTGATGAGACGGTTGGATGCTTTGCTTCGAATCTCATAGCAAGAACTATGGTATGCCTCTTGGAGAGACGACTACATGTCTTGATGATTACAGGCTCTGATTCAAAGCCTCACAGTAGAAACTGTGGTATGCCTCTTTGAGATATGGATTTATAGAAGCAGGAGCATGCCTTGACAGTTACATGCTCTACTTCGAAC
Organism: Amborella trichopoda; assembly: GCF_054954075.1. Taxonomy (NCBI): domain Eukaryota; kingdom Viridiplantae; phylum Streptophyta; class Magnoliopsida; order Amborellales; family Amborellaceae; genus Amborella; species Amborella trichopoda. The sequence continues at coordinate 30,514,888 of NC_142338.1, forward strand.
CTCACGACCAGAACTCAAGTACACCTCCTTGTGATATGGCTTTATAGAGGTGGTCGCATGCTCTGCTTTTGAAGCCTCACAGCGAAATTGTGGTACGTCTCTTTGAGATATGGCCTTATAGAGGGTGGCACATGCTTTGACGATTGCATGCTATGCTTCGAAGCCTCACGGTCGAAACTATGGTACACCTTGATTAGGGAAGACACGTCGGAGGGGTGGTATCCTTTCACCGGGGGCTTGTGAAGAAGGATATAATAGGAGTTTTGTAGGAGATATGTCACGCGGTAACCCCATGGAGACATGTAAGTCATGCCACCGTGACCATCAATTTGACATTTTTTAAGGTCATTTTCCGAGATCTGAGGGCATGTTTAATGTCTTGCCTCTGAGATCGTATGTTGTGCAGTTTAACATCATGCCACTTGGAGGTGTGCTATAGTTTAGGGTCATATAGCTTGGATCGTGGCCATGACTTTAAACTAGGACATGCAGTTTAAGGTTGTGTGGTTAGGTGCCTCGATCTTATCCTCTAGATCTGAATGATCGAGCAGCACGCATCTCGAGTTTTGAGGGAAGACCAGAGACGTTTTTGAGAATGCTTTCTCGGGAACCTCATTCGAGAATGGTGGCAGGTGTTACCAACCGGTGAGAGAGGAATTTAAGGTGGGTTTGGGATTACTCGGGCTAACTTGCGTGAGTGCCCTCTTAGATCACAAAGAAAGACCTCCAGTGATAAAATTGGTTCGGAATCACCTCCCTTGACTTGTATTCTTCTTGTTTTCTACAATCACACACATTAATGGCAAGGGTTATAAAGCAGGTGGGTCAGACCTCGCCCCTTTTCCTCTTCGATGAACATACACAAGCATGCGCATTTAAAAAGACGAAGAGAAGAGAGACGAGGGAGAGAAGAATTCGATTAAACGAGATGATTAGAGCGGCGACTAAGCTGGTGAATCATTGGCCTGACGTGGTAGCACAACGAGCTCGATAACCAAAACCAGCTCACAGGATTACTTCTAGACGTCATTATCAATACCGACTAACTAGGCACGATGGTCAGTCTGTCGTGGCAATAAAGCGGGCCAAGTAATCCTGGCACAACAATATTATGGCTAGATGACACGACTACCCATGAGAGGCTAACCTCAATCCGTCTTAGTCAAATGAAGGAATAACATAATTGAGGCTATGAAGAAAGAATAAGAAGAGAAGAAGTGAACATATAGGAGAAGGGAGAAGAAAGGAAGATAAGAGTATGAAAGACGAGAGGATGAATGAGAGAGAGGGAAGGAAGACGTAGTCGACGCTAAGCATTGCCGACTGTATTAGAAGGAAGAGAGAGAAAACTCAGTCGATGCTAGGCATCACTGACTGTATTATATAGAGGAGAATAGAGGGAAGATTGAGTCGGCTCTAAGCTTTACCGACTGTTCCAGAAGAGGAGAGAGAAAATACCTTCGACGTTAAGCTTTAGTGACAATCAAAAGAAGAGAGAGAAACTCAACCGATGTTATGCTTCACCGACTGATAGAAAAAGAGAGGAAAAACTAACCAGTGCTAGGCTTCGTCGATTGACAGAAATAGAGAAAGAAAACCAATTGGCATTACGCGTCGTTAACTAACAAAAAAAGAGAGCAGAAACCAACTCACGTTAGGTTTCACTGATTGACAAAAAAAGGGAGAGAAATTCAACAGCTGCTAGGCTTCACCAACTGACAAAAGAGGGAGAAATCCAGTCAGTACTAGGCTTCATCGACTGACATAAGAGAGAGAAACCCAGTCGGTGCTAGTCTTCATCGATTGACAGAAGAGAGAAAAATCCAACCTCAGCTAGGCATCGTCGATTGCAATAGAAGAGGGGGATGGATGGAGATAGAGATGAGAAGAAGAGAGATAAAGATAGAGAGGAGAAATAAAGGAGAGAAAGAGATAGAGATGAGAAGAAGAGAGATAAAGATAGAGACAAGAAAAGGGGATGAGAGAGAAAGAGGGGAGAGAAAGAGATACAGATGAGAAAAAGAGAGATAGAGAAAGAGAAGAGAAAAGGGGATGAGAGAGAAAGAGGGGAGAGATAGAATCCATTTCCTATCTCTCTCACCAAGACGTACTCACAAGCTCAAGCAAAAATCAGAATTTTATTTATTGATCCAAAAAGAATGAATCCCTACTTTTTTTTACAATGAGGCAGTTCCTGTTTATATAAAATTGGGCTAAAAAATGGGTGTACACCTGAAAACTATCTAGAATTGCAAATAATTACAATTTACTTGAATTTAACAAAATTCTAAAAATTGGTGCAAAAGGATTGTTTTGCCCCTGTCTAATAATGTGTGAAATTCCATAACAGTCCATGTTTCTACCTGAGAACTTGCGTGATCTTCTGTGGCTGAACCGAGTTTGTTTTGATGTCTGTTTGATCGAAAGATTATTGTTTTTATGTGGGGCTCGGCATGAAGATCATTTTCATATCAACTTCAAGCCATGAATCATGTTTTTGAACCATGATCATGAGACTTGAATTTTGGATGAATCTTGAAAACTTCGGATCGATTGTGTGCTCGTTCCTTGATGTTTCTTCGTAACTTCTTAGTTGAATAACACTGACCATGCCGTCATGATCACGTTGCAATGAATGTAACTTGATTTCGTGTCAGGATAAAGATTTTGTCGTCTTGAGTTTTTGGCCGAAATATTGAAATTCGGCGGCCGGCATTTACAGCAGTTTGACTCCTTAATGCGTGAAATCCAACTGTTCATTGTATACAAGGTTGGGACCAGAGATAGTGTCGGACGTCACGCACATAATGTAATTGGTTTTGTACCAATTGGGTATGCGAGCGTCATGATCTAGCTGCTCGAATGAGGCGTGCTACTGCTGAATTTTTTGCGACCTCTTTCATGGATCAACGACTTTCATTTAGTTTTTCTCTCTACTCGGGTGTTGTCACGGGGCGTATGTTCGTCTTCATGAGACAACTACGCTCACAAAATTTGGGAGAGATTTGACTTGGCAGGAGTGAGATAAAGCCTCGAAAGTGAATTCCGGTGACTGTAAAAACAGCCATATTCAATGGTGTTTTGATGGAGTGAGGCCACACTGGAATAGTGTGTGGCCTACCCCTTTTCGGTATTTTGCCCATAACTTAGTCTTGGAGTGCCCGATTAAGCCGAAACTTGACCTATATGGGTATTCAACCATCGCGGATCTAATGATAGTTGTCCCCCATCTCTTTGATGCATCAAAATTATGAATCTAGTTATAGGGTCCATTTCAAGGCATTAGAGATCGATTTCGTTGAAATTGTTTCTTTGGGTTCATTGCCTTAGATATGTCTGATCGCGAAGAAACTTGGTAGGGGGTCTTTTGAAATACTCATGAAGATCTTGGCCAATTATGAGGCCTTTCTGAGATTGTCGAGAATTTCCACTGTTTTGTAGGCTTTATTGACCTACTTCCTACTTATTCCTAATCAGGGATCAAGGTGGTGAAAAATACGTTCAAACAGCTTGCCCCACCGAATGTTGTGCTTTAAGAGAAGCATGAAGGATAATCATTTGGAAAATTTCTTTCTGCTTTTAGTTTTTTTTTCTTCCTAGCCACAAGACCTTGTGAACGCCGAGGAGATTCCCGTAATGGTGTAACTAGGCTGCTCAGACATAGGGGTGCATTGTTCGCGATCCTATCTGTGGAGACTTTCATGGGAGAAGAGATAAATTGGCGGCATTGTTTGCTGCTACACCAGGTTTACTTTGGCTCTAGCGTTGTCAATTCTTGCCTTGGAGGGATAATAACTCAGTTACTTTGTCACCTAGCCTCATGGAGAGAGAGGTCCATAATAGAAGAAGGAGAGGGCTTGCACATTTCATGCATGGGGAGAGGTCCATAATAAGAGAAGGAGAAGGCATGCAAACTTCATGCATGGGGAGAAGGTCCATAATATGAGAAGGAGAAGGCATGCATATTTCATTTATGGGGAGAAAGTCCATAAGAGAAGGAGAAGGTCCATATAAGAAGGAGAAGGCAAGCACATTTCATGCATGGGGAGAAGGTTCATAAGAGAAGGAGAAGGCATGTGGAGGCCATGGAGTGATTATGGTTGTGGTTACTTGGGGAATTGACATTAAGCTACCTATGAAAGACGGATGATGTACAAAATGTGAGTAGGCGATGGTGACCTACTTCAGCCTGGAGTTGGTGACAATAGGCTGCTTGAAACACACTCGACGCTAAGTGTAACGTTAATGGTTTCTTGAAAGTGTTCAATTGGTGCTGAGTTCTCAAAAACACAACCGGTGCTAGGTTATTAAAAACTCAACTGGCACTGTCAACGACCTGTGACATTATTTGAACACAACCAGTGCTAAGTTAATCGGCGTTAGGGTTGTTCAAAACTCACCCGGCACCAAGTCAACCAGCGCTAGGGTTGTTTGAAATTCACCCGGCGTCAAGCCAATCGGCACTACGGCTGTTTGAAATTCACCTGGTGCCAAGCATGGATCGATGAGATTTACCTTGGGCGTAGAGTCAAAGCCTGACCCGGCTCATCGTTGCTTGAATTTTCTTGGACGCGACAAGAATTCCCAATTTGTGAGGGGCATTTGAGGGTAGTGTGGTCTATATAAGGGGGTAAAATCCCATTTTCCGTCACTTTTCACAATGGGTTAAAAACTTAAACGATATTTTTTTCTTAAGAGTGACGAGAGGGTGCCGACAAGCTATGAGACTCCAGCAAAGATTTATGTAGGGAAGGTTCTCGACAAACAGTGGGACTCCAGGCGGTTTTTTGCAAGGAAGGCCTTCGGCGAGCAAGCTTCGCCAAGAATTTGGTGAAGTTGCAGAGAGAGGTTTTAACATAGGGGATTTTTCGATTGAGGGAAGAACTCTAGCCTTGGTATTTTTTAGGGTATAAGAGGCAGCAAGTAGGACAGTGAGCATTTTTGCAAGTCTTGAGAGTTTTTCTGGGAGTTTTGAGGGGCTTCCCGGGGGTCGTAGTAACTTTCTTACGCTGTTAGTGGTGTTTGCAAAGGTTTTCGGGGACATAGGGGAAGTTCGCAAAATGTTTTGGTGACGTCCAAATGAAAGATGCAGGCGGGAAATTTTTTCATTGAGTTTTCGGTAGTTAGAAGAAGTTTTGGATGAAGACGAATGGTCACGAGAGGCAAACTGTCGTGGAAGGCTTACGGTTGCAGGAGATGATCCGCGTGGAAGCCACCTCTTAACAAATAAGACTAGATCACCATGAAAGAATGAGCAGATCTTGACAGACTTTTCAAAAACCCTCTTCATTCTCCCTTGGTTGAGTTTGAGGTTCTGGTGAGCCTCTAACCTCTTTCCATCGAGTGCATCTAATTCTTGTTACCGGAGCTTGACTCTCTCATTTCTCTGTTATTCCTTAGTGAATAGCGACTCGTAGTGAGGGCATTTGTATTTTGAGGGGTAAAACTGCTTCATCCCCATAGAACAATAGCATTTCACATAGTAGTATGATAAGCCCATAGGTTTCGAGAAGCTTCTCATGCTAGTTCTTCCTTGTTTTTTATATTAAATTTCTTAAAACGTTACACAAAGTCATATTGAAAGCCTCAGCTAATCCATTCGCTCGAGGGTGGTACATAGTCGAGTACCTCCATTCGAAATCGTACTGGTTAATTAAGCGATCGATGTGGTGACTCCTAAATTGAGGACGGTTGTCATATATAATGCGGTCGGGCACTCCGAAGAGATATATGATATGATGTTGAACGAAAGTAGGCCATCGTTGTCCCAGGAACCTACTTAAGGGGGACAACTTAAGCCCACTTACAGAAATAATCTGTTGCAACCAGGATAAATACATGGCCCATTGAGAAAAGAGGGTCAATAGGCCCTATGATGTCCATACCCCATTGTGAGAAGGGCCATGACACAACCGTAGGGTGTAAGGGCTCTGAAGACTGGTGGACAAGGCTTGAGTGTATCTGGCATACTTTGCACGTTTTAGCATAGTTTAAAGAATCGGTGATCATGGAAGGCTAATAGTATCCCAACCTATGTATTTGTTCATAGAGCTTAGGATCAGACTGGTGTAATCCACAAGTGCTTGAGTGGACTTCTTCTAACACCTTATTTTCCTCTTGAATATCGATGCATCTAAGAAGAATGCCGTAAAACGACTGTCTGAAGAGAGCGTCTCCTTCAAGGAGGGTATATTTGGTAGACATTCGACGTATGTTGTTGCGTTCAGTGCGATCCTTCGGGAACCTACCATGTTTTAGGAACCTGGTGATGGGCTCTCTCCAATCTTCTACCTGCTCAATTTCTGCACATATTGGGCCAAAGAATTTTGGTTCGTGATTTTGACCCTTAGGTCGTTGACTCTATGCTATTCCTTGTTCAGTCTTGATTACTTCTTTGGCTAATAGAATTGCTCCAAATGGATAAGGAGGGCACTCGGGGAAGATATTTCTCTCGATGTGTCGCCATTCTACCACCCTGACAGGTGTGGGCCCTGATGAGGATATTTGAATTGTAGCACTGAGTTTCGCAAGTGTGTCAGCCCGTGAGTTTAGCCTCCTGGGGATGTGACTCAAGGATACATCCTCAAACTGATCAATATGCGATTTTGCAGTATCGTGGTAAGGCTTGAGAGTGTCTTTTCTCACATCATAAATCCCTTTGAGCTGTCTGATAACCAACTCAGTGTCTCCAAAGATCATGAGCTGATCCAAGTCAAGGTCGAAGGCTATCTCCAGTCTGATTATAGGGGCCTGATATTCTGCCTCCTTATGAGAACCGGCTTGAGAGAGAGAGAAAGAAAGTGGAAATATTCCTCCTCTTGGAGTCATGAATACTACTCCGACTCCTCTTCCATCTGATTGGAAGGGCTCCGTCGAAGTACAATTCGCACACAAGAGCAAGATCAGCGTAGAGTACTTCTTCATCAAGGAGGTCGCTTGATAGAGGAGATTCTGTCAATATGGGGTGTGCTGTAAGAAAGTCAGTCAAGGCCTGACCCTTGATGGCCGTCTGTGGCATATAAGTGATGTAGAATTCCATCAGTAATAATGCCCATTAAGCAAGACGTTCTGATAAGCATGGGCATGTCAAGAGAAACTTTACAAGATCAACTTTTGATATAAGTTTCACTTCATGACCAAGCAAGTAATGGCAGAGTTTTTATACTGCAAAGATCAGGGCCAGACACATGTTTTCTATCAGGGGATAATTCTTCTCGGCCCCTTGCATCCTGCGACTGAGGTAATATAAAGCAGTCTCTTTTCCCTCTTCATTGTTTTGTGCCAATAATGATCCGATGCACTCATCTAAAGTAGTCACAAATGGAATGAGGGACAGAATTGTTCTGTGACGTAGAGAGAGGGGGCTGCCTTGGAGGTGCACCATGAGAGTAATGCGAATTGACCTCATGGTTAGCCGACTGGCGTGCGGCTTTGATACGATCAATATTTTCCATCGCGTGCACCATATCCTAAAACTTGTTCATGCGTTCTTCTTGAGCATCACCGGGCTCGCTTACAACCATTACGATGACCGTCTCTCCATGGAGGTCGAAGTAAGTAACAACTCGGGGCTTGCGAAATTGACGGGTCGTACGTGGCAGATCAGTCAGCAGAGGGCCAACATGCTCTAACTAAACTTGACTCTTTTATGCTGATCGCATTTGGACTGGTTCTTGACAGTCTTGGGACTGTGGCTGCTGAGTGGCTGGCGCTTCTTCTACAATAGTAACTACAGCACAGGGCTCATGGAGCTCTTCTTCGGGCTGCATCATCTGAAAGGGGTAGAACGGATTCAGGTGAAGACGGGCATCAAAATTGGTTATTTTGACTGCCTTACTCACCTCCCTAGTAAAATTTGTAGGCCGCTATCACGTTTAGCCTTGAGGTTTTGATGGACCTCGTGCCAAAACTACAATCTAGGTTGCTGCTGGTCAGCTCTTCTTGCACAAAAGAGAGTTATCTCCATCAGTGTGGCAATGGATGAGAGCCAGGAACTGGAGTCATCTTGGGTCGGGGAGGATGAAGGACTCGATCTTCCATCATGGCAATGCCCCGAGCCCTCTTATGGGCTGTAGAGACTCGACCAAAATGAAGGGGCCGATTCAGGATGTTACTCTTAGGGAAAACCTTCGAGTACTAAGGCTGAAGTGTCTTGATCGATGAAGGAAAAGTGGGCCGGAGCAAGATTGACTCATAAGGAGGCCTGAGTCGAAGGCAAGAGGGCGTCTGTGATGGCGATGCGTGTGTGCCCCTTAAAGAAGGATTATGGGTGACCCGGGGGTCATCTCGATCTCGTGCAAGTGATATGGCCTTAGGAGGCCGAGAACTATGAGTAGGTGTCTGTAAGAGAACAGGTGTAGGCCTGCCCCTTACAGGCTGCACTTGTGTGTGCAGAGTAGGAGGATGAGGAGGTCGTCTACTGTGTACTCGGGTTGACGTAATGACGGCGTTGACCTGAGCAGTGGGATACATGTGATCAACGTGTGTAGGACTTGACCTTAAAAGGTTCGATCTTGGACACGGACTCGGGTAACACGACCAAGGTGTGACTCGAGTGGGTAATCCACGAGCCTTGTGGTGTGTGTGAGGGGTGGAGACTGTGGGGTTTCCTCCTCAATGTGTTGAGCCTCTAGGGATAGAGACCAATGGTGCAGAAATGTGTGGGGTAGCACTATAGCGAACCACAGAAGCAACGGTAGCTTGCTTTCCTTTTACAGAAAGGGATTGGCAAGCCTTTCGGCGCATCTCAGAAACACGACCGGCAAGTGACTTGCCGGTGGCTAAGTGCATGCTGTGTGGGGCAAAAGAAGTGTTGCCAATTGCCTTGGTGGAATCTCCACCCCAGCAAGGAGATGGCGAGTGAGGGACCTTTAAGTCCCGCATCACACTGGTCCAGGTTAAGACTTGAGAGCTAGACAAGGGGTCTTTGCTCAAAAGGATGGTTGGGAACGAAGTCAAAGGAACTTGTTCCCTAAGGACACCCTTGAATGAGAGGATAAAAAAATCCCTGATCCGGATAAATGGTTACAGAACCCGCAAGCCATAATAAAATGTGAAAAGATAATGAAAGCAGATAATAAAAGAAGAAATTAGCCCAATAAGAATGATCTGACTAAGGGGTAATAAGTCCTCAATGGAGCTACCACGCTTGTTAGGTGCCTCGATCTCTTCCTCCGGATCAGGATGGTTGGGCGACATGAATCTCGGGTTTTGAGGGAACACCCGAGACGTTTTTGAGATCACTCTCTCGGGAACCTTCTTCGAGAACGGGGTAGGTGTTACCAACTGGTGAGAGAGGAATTTAAGGTGGTTCGAGACTTCCTCGGGCTGACTCGCGTGGGGGCCCTCTTAGATCACGAAGAAAGCCCCCCAGTAATAAAACTAATTCGGAATCGTCTCCCTTGGCTTGTATTCTTCTTGTTTTATGTAGTTACACACATATATGGCAAATGTTTTAAGGTAGGTGGGTCAGACCTCACCCTTTTCCTCTTTGATGAACGTACACAAGCATGCGCATTCAAAAAGAAGAAAAGAAGAAAGATAGGGGAGAGAAGAATTAGACTAAACGAGAGGATCAGAGCGGTGACTAATGTGGTGAATAATTGGCTTGACATGGTAGCAAAACGGGCTCGATAACTAAGTCCAGCTCACCGGGTTATTACCAATACCGACTAGATAAACACGAGGATCAGTTTGTCGTGGCAATAAAGTGGGTTAAGCAATCCTGACACAACAACATTACGACAAGACGACAGGACTACCCAGGAGAGGCTAACCTCAATCCCTCGTAGTCGAATGAAGGAATAACACAATTAAGGCTATGAAGAAAGAATAAGAAGAGAAGAAGGGAACAAAAGGGAGGAGGGAGAAGAAAGGAAGATAAGAGTATGAAAGACAAGAGGATGACAGAGATAGAGGGAAGGAAGATGTAGTAGGTGTTAAGCATTGTTGACTGTGTTAGAAGGAAGAGAGAGAAAACACAGTTGGCATTAGTCTTCGCTGACCATGTTATATAGAGGAGAAGAGTGGCTAGATGGAGTCAGTGCTAGGCTTCGCCTACTGGCAGAAAAAGAGAGAGAAAACCAACCAGCGCTAGGCTACTCCGACTGACAAAAAAAGAGAGAGAAAACCAATCGACACTAAGCTTCACGGATTGACAGAAAAAGAGAGAGAAAACCAACCGGTGCTAGGCTTCATCGACTGACAGAAAAAGAGAGAGATATTTAGTAGGCGCTAGGCTTTGCCGACTGACAAAAGAGAGAGAAATCCAGCCGGTGCTAGGCTTCGTCGACTGACAGAAGGGAGAGAAATGCAGCCGGCGTTAGAGTTCACCAACTGATTGAAGAGAGAGAAATCCAATCAGCGTTACACTTCACCGATTACATTGGAGGAGGGGGACGAATGGAGATAGAGATGAGAAGAAGAGAGAAAGATATAGAGAAAAAAAATAGGGGAGAGAAAGAGGTAGAGATGAGAAAAGAGATAAAGATAGAGACGAGAAAAGGGGATGAGAGTAAAGAGGGAAGAGAAAGAGATAGGGATGAGAAGAAGAGGGTTAAAGATAGAGACGAGAAAAGGGGATGAGAGAGAAACATGGGAGAGAAAGAGATAGGGATGAGAAAATGAGAGGTAGAGATAGAGACGAAAAAAGGGGAGGAGAGAGAAAGTTACCTACTCGAAGGGTATCAGCCCTTTTCTACTCTCTCCTCTCTCTCTCTCTCTATCTCTCTGTCTCTCTTTCTCTCTCGCTCTCTCTCCAAGACGTACTCACATGCTCAAGCAAAAATCAGAATTTTATTGATTGATCCAAGAAGAATGAATTCCTTCCTTTTTCTTTATAATGAGACAGTACATGTTTATATAGAATTGGGCTAAAACATGGGTGTACGCTCGAAAACTACCTATAATTGAAGATAATTAAAGTTCAATTGAATTTAAAGAAATTCTAAAAAAGGGCGAAAGGACTGTTTTGCCCCTACCTTACCATGTGTGAAATTTTAGAACAATCCCTGCTGCTGATGGAGAACTTATGTGATCTTCCGTGGCTGACTCGGGGTCGTTTTGATGCCCATTTGATCGAAAGATTAGTGTTTTCCTCTAGGGCTCGGCATGACGATCATTTTGACACCAGCATCGAGCCATGAATCATGTTTTTTAACCATGATCATGAGACTTGAATTTTGGATGAATCTTGAAAACTTCAAATCGATTGTGTGCTCATTCCTTGATGTTTCTTTGGCCGGAATCTTGAAATCCAGTGACAAGAATTTATAGTAGCTGTGAAACCTTAGTTGGTGAAATCCAACCGTTCATCGTACACGAGGTTCGGATCAGAGATAACCTCGGACTTCACGCACATAATGCAATTAGTTTCGTGTCAATCGGGTATGCAAGCTTTGTGATCTAGCTGCTCGAATGAGGCATGCTGCTTCTGAATTTTCTGCAGCTTCTTACATGGATCAATGACTTTCATTTAGCTTTTCTCTCTGCTCAGGTGTCTTCATGAGGCATACCATATATCGAATTGTTCGTCTCGATGTGATGAATATGATCACCAAATTTGGGTGCAATCTGACTTGGAATGAGTGAGATATAGGCCCCGAAAGTGATTGCCTGTGACTATAAAAGCAGCCTTATTTAATGGTATTTTGATGGAGTGAGGCCGCACGGGAAAGTGTGCAGCCTACCCTTTTTCGGTATTTTACCCATAACGTTGTCTTGGAGTACCCGATTTAGCTGAAACTTGACCCTTAAGGGCTTTTGAACTTACCGGATTTAGTGGTAGTGGTCCCTAGCTATTTGACATACCAAAAGTATGGCTCCAGTTATAGGGTCCATTTCAGGGTGCTAGAGACCGATTTCACTGAAATTGTTTCTTTATATTCACTACCTTGGACATGTTTGATCATGATGAAACTTGTCAGGGGGTCTTTTGAAGTGCTGATGAAGATCTTGACCAATTCTGGGGTGATTATGAGACTATGGAGAATTTCCACTGTTTTGTAGGCATTATTGACATGCTTCTTTCTTATTCTTAATCAAGGATCAAGGTGCTGAAAAATAAATTCAAACATCATGCATCTAGACCTCCACTACAATTTAAGGTCATATAGTTTGGACCATACAGTTTAGGGTAGTCCATCTAGACCGTTGTGTTGCACTTGATCATGTGTGGAATCAGACCCCAAGTTCAATTTTCCCTTGTCTATGAAGTTCTGGATGATGTCCTTGGTGACACGGTACTCCTTATTGGTATGACCAAGTCTCCTAAAATATTGGCAGTGGTTAGGCATGGTTTCCTTTCAACGTTCTCTTGATCTTTTCAGCACAGGTAGCTCGTTCATCCCTTTTGATAGGAGAGCCTAAAGCAACTTGGGGATCATGCACTTGTCAAAAGAGTAATTCGTTTCATGGCCTTGGGTTGAGGAATGCATGGTGTTTGTTATGGCAGCCGATAATTGATCATTGTCTTTGACTGATGCGAAGGGTCTATATATACTTCTGTGGTGCTTGAGCAAGCCTTCTATTTGAACTGCCTTGTCAACCACTTCGGCGAATGTAGTGTGGTCTATATAAGGGGGTAAAATCCCATTTTCTTTACTTTTCACTAAGGGTAAAAAAAAATTAAACAAAAGTTTTCACTAACAATGAGGAGAGGGTGCCCGGTTGAAGTTTCGACAAGCAGTGGGACTCCAGGTAAAAGTTTTCCAGGGAAGGTTTTCAACAAACAGTGGAATTTCTGGTGGTCTTATAGGGAAGGCCTTCGACGAGTAGACTTTGCCAAGAATTTGGTGAAGTTGCAGAGAGAGTTTTTAGCATAGAGGACTTTTCAATGGAGGGAAGGGTTGTGGCCTTAGTATTGTTTTAGGGTAGAATAGGTGGGAAGTGCAGTGGCAGGTATTTTCGCAAATTTTGAAAGGTTTTTTCTGTGGTTTTAAAGGTTAATCGGGGACTTAGGGAATGTTTGCAGAAGTTTTTGATGAGGTTCTGGTGATGTCTTGGCATTGTTAGTGGTGTTGCATAGGTTTTTCGAGAGCGGCAGGGGAGTTCTGGGGGAAACTGAAGGGTCCAAACAAACGGTTACTAAAGACAGACCATCACAAGGAAGGTGTACGGTTGCAGGAGGTGAATTGTCACCCTTGGAGATCATGTGACCATTAAGGGGGGGTGGAAATTTAGGTGCCGAAAAAGAGGAATCTCGGGAAGTGAACAATCGCGATAGGTCCGACGCAAATAGAAGTACAGCCGACACTGGGGCACCCAACACTGATGCTTTAGAAGTGGAACCAGTGCTGAGACAACCAACGTTGATCCTCAAGAAAGGCAACCGGCATTAGGAGTTCAGCAGGCGTTAGTTTGGCGAGACACTGTCGGCACTGACTTCAGATGGCGCGCAGCAACAGTGTGGTCTGTCATGATGCGGAGAGTAATGCTCGCATGTGGCAGTAAGTCACATGCGGGATTTGCGATGTTCAGTGATGAGCTATGCACAATGATGTTCATGGGCCGGCAAAAAGTGGTGAATGATGGTAAGGCAAGGCTTGTGGAATCTGTTGAAAGACAAATTCTCCAACACATTAGTGAGGTCCCTGTTTTTCTGTGGAAGCGCATCCACTGCGAACAGGGTATGCTTTCCATCATAAGAAAGCTCCTCACCAGGTCTAGCCTTCTTTGTATATTTGATACACACATCGATTGAATCCTCCGTTGTATGTTTGATGTATAGGTCAGGTGAGATATTTGACTTGTATTTTAGATATACATGTCGGATGGACTGAAGCTAACTTCTTGGAGTGGCTTCGCTTCGTCTTTTAGCCTGTAACCATCCTTTTACTCGTCAGATGAATTAAAGCTAACTCTCTAAGTGGTTTTGCTTCTTCTTTATGAGGGAGGCCTTTCTTTGGTGGGTTTGCTTTTATACCATGGGGTAGGCACTTGTTTTGACCTGTCATCCTTTTATCCTTAGATGCAAGAGTGGAACTACAAGTTTTGGTTTGTAACTGTCCTCTTATCTTTAGATGCAAGAGACTTGTAGCAGCCCTAATATTGGGCTTCTTTGTAAATTGTAACTCATTTTTATTGTAATAAAAAGAGTTAGAATTTGTTTGGACTATCTTTCTTATTTTCGCATTGAGACCCTTTCTTTTGAATACTATTCACGGATAGTACTTTAAGTATAGTCCATTGATAGGGGGACATCGCTTCCCCTCCTCCTTGATGTGCCAGTATGTAGGCTTCATTGGGCGATACCTTTTTTATTATAAAGGGACCTTCCCACTTAGGCTCAAACTTCCCTTTATGCCGGCCATGCATAACAATGTGTCTCTTAACAACTAAGACTAGATCATCATGGGTGAATGAGCAGATCTTGATAGACTTGTCAAAAGCCATATTCATTCTCCCTTGATTGAGTTCAAGGTTCTGCTGAGCCTCTAGCCTCTTTTCATCGAGTGCATCCAATTCTTGATACCGAAGCTTGACTCTCTCATCTTCGGTTATTCCTTGGTGAATATTGACTCGCAGTGAAGGGATTTGTTTTCAAGAGGCAAAACTGCTTCACCCCCATAGACCAGAGAATAAGGAGTGGAATTAGTAGCATTTCACGTAGTAGTACGATAAGCCCATAGTGCTTCGGGAAGCTTCTCGTGCCAGTTCTTCCTTGTTTTTTATACTGGATTTCATAAAATGTTGCACAGAGTCTTATTGAAAGCCTCAGCTAATCCATTTGCCTGAGGGTGGTACATAGTCCATTTGAAATCGAATTGATTAACTAAGCGATCGATGTTCAATTTTTGCACATATTGGATCAAAGAATTCCGGTTCTTGATTTCGACTCTTAGCTCCTTGACTCTGTGTTATCCTTGTTCAATCTTGATTACTTCTTTGGTTGATAGAACTGCTGCAAATGGATAAGGAGGGCGCTCGAGGAAGATATTTCTCTCGTCATCGGCATCGACCTCGGTTTTTAGTTCGATGTTTCTACATTCTGTCACACAAACAAGCATGGGTCCTGATGAGGACAACTGAATTATAGCGTCGAGTTTTGCAAGTGAATCAGCCTGTGAGTTTAACCTCCTGGGGATGTGACTCAGGGACACGTCTTCAAACAGGGCCATTTATGATTTTGCATTATCGTGATAGGGCTTGAGAGTGTATTTCCTTGCATCATAGGTCCCTTTCAGTTGCCGGATAACCAACTCGGAGCCACCATAGATCTTGAGCTACCTCAAATCTAGGTCAAAGGCTATCTCTAGCCCAATTATAAGGGCCTGATATTCTTCCTTACTATAAGAACCGGCTTGAGTGAGGGAGAAAGAAAGTGGCAATATTCCTCCTTTTAGGGTTAAAAAGACTACTCTAGCGCCTCCTCGGTCTTATTGGAAGGCCCTGTCAAAGTACAATTCCCAAGCATGAGTAAGCTCGATATAGAACACTTCTTCATTTGGGAGGTCGCTTGATAACAGAGATTCCGTCGGCATGGGGTATGCTGCGAGAAAGTCAGCCAAGGCCTGACCCTTGATGGCCTTCTGTGGGACATACGTGAAGTCGAAGTCCATCAGCAATAATGCCCACTTAGCAAGGCATCTCGACAAGCATGGGCGTGTCATGAGAAACTTTACAGGATCAGCTTTCGATATAAGTTTAACTTCATGACCATGCAAGTAATGGCGGAGTTTTTGTACTGCGAAGATCAGGGCCAAGCACATCTTCTCAATAGGGGGATAATTCTTCTTGGCTCCTTGCATCATGCAGCTGTGGTAATATAACTCAGTCTCTTTTTGCTCTTCATTGTTTTGTGCTAACAATGCTTCGAGTGATTCATCCAAAGCAATCACGAATAAAATGAGGGGTTTTTGCAATATTAGTGTAGGGAGTACTGGAGCGTTGAGTAAATAATCCTTGATGTCGTCAAGGGCTGCCTGACATGCTTCTTCCTTGATAAACGGGGTATCTTTCTTTAGCAGGGGTGTAAATTACAGTGACCTGAGAGGTTCAAGACGAACTTGCGAGTGTATGCAAGTTGAACTTTGAGGGAGCGCAGTTCTGCGCAGTTCTCGAAGTGTAGTCGGTGATGGCATTTCTTGGATTGCCTTGATCTTGACTGGCTCAACTTCAAGCCCACGATGTCTGATGATGAACTCCAAGAATTTTCTAGAGCGCACGCTGAAAGCACATTTTAGAGGGTTCATTTTAAGTTGATGAAGACGCAAACGCTCAAATACCTTTTCAAGGTCTCTCATGTGTGCATCTGCCTCTTTAGATTTTACCACCAAATCGTCTACATAGCATTCTATTTTTGTGTGCATCATGTCCTTGAAGATGGTCATCATTGCTCTCTGGTATGTGGCACCAACGTTCCATAATCCAAAAGGCATCGTCGTGTAACAGAAGACCCCTTTCGAAGTTAAGAACGCAGTGGCTTCTTCCTCTTCAGGCACCATCCTTATCTGGTTATACCCGGAGTAAACGTTCATGAAGGAAACGATTTGACAGTGAGCCGTTGAGTCGATGAGCTTCTCGGTGAATGGCAACAGGAAGTCATAGATTGGACAGATGGTATTGAGGTCGCGGAAGTCAATGCAAACCCTGATTTGACCATTTTTCTTCTTTACTAGAACAACATTTGCTAGCAGTTTCGAGTACTTGACTTAGTGAATAATGCCTACTTCTTTGAGTTTTGTCACCTCGACCTTTATCGGCTTCTCGAGATCAGGTCTGAACCTTCTAGATTTCTGTTTGACGGGTTTGATAGTCGGATCGATGCCGAGATGGTGAACAACTACATGAGGGTCTAAGCCAGACATGTCATGATAATGCCAAGCAAAGATGTCACAGTTTCCTTTTAAGAAAGTAGTGAAGTCCTCTTTCTCTTCTGGAGACATAATCACTGAAATGAAAGTCGGTTTGGGATCTACTTGGTCTCCAAGATTTATTTCTTCGAGTTCTTCAGCTGTGGCCTAACCACCTTCTTCCCATTCTTCTGAGGCCTCTTGCTACTCTTCCTCATTATTTTCAGAGGTCTTTTCCTCAACCTCAAGAGTAGAGACCCATGACTCTGACATCTCTGCTTCTAATAGGGTTTCAAAGTGTGTCATGATTTTTGCTCCTTCCTCGAATCGAGGGACAAAGGGTCAACGTTAAACATTGGGAGCCAATCAGGCTGCAGGAGATTGTTTTAGGGTTCAGCAAAGGTCAAGCATGAAGTGTCCTCATATGAATCAAACTGTCCTTGTGCAGATGCGTGCAGTGCTTGCTCCGCAATGACTTACGCTTCATTGTACCATATGGCAATCCTCTTGAGAATAAAAGCTTTGCCCCCTCGATTCTCTCAGCCTCTGCTCGAAGTTGGGCTCCGGGGGCCACTGGGATTTCTTAGGCTTCGACTTCTTGTGCTTCTTTGAAAAACGTGGCTCTGTCTTAGCTTTAGCTACCAGCGCATCAGCAATCGTTAAGAATCCTGTTGCCCGTGCCAGGGTCTTTCTCAATCATTTTTGCTGCATCCTTCTTATATAGATTCCATCGAATTCTTGATCGAGAGCCTCGAAGTCTAAGTATATCAAGGTTTACCCGTAGGGAACGTAGAAGAGGGGGAATGAGAATCAGGAGAAGGAGAAGGAGAAGGGTTAGAAGCTGGGGGACTTTTAAGGTCGTTCCCCTCATCAGGCAGATTTGAGCAGCTTTTTACGTCATCATCAGAGTTGGATGGGTGCAAGGGGTCTTTTAGGTCTTTCCATTACTTAGACCGTTGGGGATTGCTTTTAACGTTGTCACCCTCATTGGATGTGTGCTGAGTGGGAGATGGCACAGAAACGTCGTCTTGACAAGATCAAGAAGGAAGAAGGATTGTGTCAGGGGTGAAGTAGGCAATTGAGGAAGGGGCTTAAGAAATTCTTGCTTGACTGTGGGTTGAGTGGTCTTGTTTCTTCGACGAGTAGGCCTTGGTCGCTGTGTCTTTCTTGTCTTCTTAGGTGGTGTTTGATTCATCTCGCTGGGCTTGCAATTAGCTTTAACTTGGCGAACTGCTTCTCACCTTAAGGACTTGAGTCTGCTTCGGCCATGGTAGACTATCCCTGGCCCGGAAGTCGAGGATTCGGCGAAGTCCGAGTCATTGTTAAGAAGGTCCTGCTTTGTGAGATCTTCTTGCCCCGATGGAGGAATGACTTGGGGATCACTTATGGGGAGATTGTAAAACTCCTGACACTCTCACATTTTTTTTGTGAATATATCCAAGAAACATGTGCATTCCGACCGGTAATGGCCTCTTATCTGATGGTGCAAGCACCATCGATCTTCAATCCCCTTAACAAGGCGACAAAGTTGGCTTGCCTGCTTCTGTGTGATGATGCTTTTCTGTAGCATTATAATGAAGAAGGCGTAAAGGATGGCAGGCATTTCATCTTCCTCTTGAATGGTTACTGCATGAGAGGCCTCGGCTGCCCCAAAACCCTTTATTAAGTCTTCAAGCTTTATCTGACCCTTCTAAATCCGGGCCTCAATAATATCTTTCAACATGTAACAGTCATTTGTGGGATGATTGATCTTCTGATGGTAAGCACAATAATTCGCCCGAGTGCCAAGGCTAGGTTGCTTGGAGGACTTGACTTCTAGAAGTTGGATAATATTATGTTTCAATAATAATCGGAACAACGTAGGGACCTATTCCTTCTCAAAGGGAAAGACATTGTTCCTATGCCTGGTGAAATAATCACCCCGATCAGGGTTGGCTGGTGGGGGTACTCAATTGTACGACTGTTGTTGCTTGCTAGCCTAGGGTGTTACCTTTCCCATGCTTACCCCTTTAGAGAGGTCCAAAGTCTAGGAGGGAGCCTTCTTTGAATCAGTGACCATGAAGGCTACACTGATTACCCCTTTCAGTTGGCTGCCCCATGTGTTATTCCGAGAGCTACCATTGCCTCGGTTGTTTGCTGAGCTTGTAGATGGTTGTCGTGTCCCACGATGGTGGCATGATAAACTTTCTATATGAAATGATTTAGAGATTAACTCTAACATGGAGGTCGGATTAGAGGCCTCAACATGTAGAGTGATATCGGGTAACATGTTCCACATGTAAGTTTGGACTGCTTCCTTCTCAGGCATAGGATTAGAATAACGGATAGCAAAATTTCTCCATCTTGATATGAACTGATCTACGGGCTCGTCGGGGTCTTGAGTTAGGGTGAGAAGTTCGATGGTTTGAACCTCTCTCTCGGCCTCATAGAAGTGTTGATAGAACAGTTTCTCCATCTCCTCCCATGTGTGCACTGAGTTTGGACGAAGTCTGACATACCATTTGAATGCTGGGCCAACGAGGGTCTCAACGAACTGTCGGAGAAGAAGTCTCCCATCAGCCGCGGTTTCTCGACATGCTGCTTGGAAGTGAGCAATATGTTGGTTCGGTGACGTGGTGCCATTGAATAAAGAAAACTTCCCTTTCTTATAATCTGAGGGAAATGGGACCTGATCAATATATGAGGGGTATGGGCGTTGATAGGGCATCGCACCCTATATCCCCGGGATATGTCTATTCTTTTGGCTATGGGTGACCATAGCGTCAATGTCTGTTTGAAAGACGGGATGAGGGACAAAATTGTCCTATGAGGTGAAAGGAGGGGGCTACCATGGAGGTGCACCATTAAAGTGATGGGACTTGACCTCATGGTTAGCCGACTGGCATGGGGCATCAAATGATCGATCTTCTCCATCATCACGCACACCATATCCTAAAACTTGTTCTTGTGCTCCTCTTGTGCATCACCGGGCTCGCTTACAACCATTACACTGACCGTTTCTCTATGGAGATCAACGTTAGTGGCAACTGTGGGCTTGCGAACTTGTCGGGTCGTATGTGGTAGGTTTGTCAGCAGGGGGACAGCAAGCCTTGACTGAACTCGACTATTGTATGCTGATCCCTTTTGGGCCGGTTTGGGACAATGGCTACTAAGGGCCTGGGTCTTCTTCTGTGATAGTAACAACAGCATAGGCCTCATGGATCTCTTCTTCACGCTTCATCGTTTGAAGGGGTTGAAGGGATTCGGGTAAAGAGGGTCATCGGAATTGGTTATTTTGACTGCCTTGGTCACCTCCCTAGTTAAAATGTGCAGACCTTTATCGCCTTTAGCGTTGAAGTTTTGATGGACCTCACATAGAAACTGCGATCTAGGTTACGGCTGGTTAGCTCTTCTTGCACGGGAAAGAGCTGTCCCCATCAGGTGCGGTAATGGTTGAGGGTCAGGAACTGGAGTCACCCTGGGCCGGGGAGGATGAAGGACTTGATCTTCCATCAGGTCAATGCCCTGAGCTCTCTTATGAGCTCCAGAGACATGATCAAAGTAACGGGGCCGGTATAGGATGGTAGTCTTGGGGAAAACCTCGAATGCCAAGGCTGAAGGTGCTTGCTCGATAAAGGAGGAGTGGGCCGGACCAGGATTGAGTCTTGCGAAAGCCCGAGTCTAGAGCGAGAGGACGTCTGTGATGGTGACATGTGTGTGCCCTTAGAAGAAGGATTACGGGAGACCTGGGGGTCAACTTGGGCTCGTGCAAGTGATCTGTCCTAAGAAGGCTAAGAACTACGAGTAGGTGTGTGTATGAGAACAAGTGTAGGCCCGCCCCTTACAGGGTGTGCTTGTGTGTGCAGAGTAAGAGTGTACTCGGGTTGGCATAACAACGGCATTGCCCCGAGCAGTGGGATGCATATGAGTAGCGTGCACAAAACCTGGCCTTGAAAGGTTTGATCTTTGACACGGACTCGAGGTAACAGAAGGGTTGCCTCGAGGTGTGACTAGAGAGAGTGGGTAAGCCACGAGCCTTGTCGTGTGTGTGACAGGTGGAGCCCGTGGCATTTCTACCTCGATGTGTTGAGCCTCTAGGGATAGAGACCAATGATGCAGAAATGTGGGGGGGTAGCCTTATGGTGACCCACAGAAGCAATGGCAACTTGTTTGCCTTTTGCAGAAAGGGACTGGGTAGCCTTTTAGCGTGCCTTAAGAACACGGCCAGCAAGTGACTTGCCGGTAGCTGGGTGCATGCTGTGTGGGGCAACAAAAGTGTTGCCGATGCAGGGCGCCTTGGTGGAATTTCCACCAGAACGAGGAGATGGGGAGTGAGGGACCTTTAAGTCTCGCCTCACACCAGTCCAGGTTAAGACCCGGGAGTTAAAGAAGGGGTCTTTACTAAAGAGGATGGTTTAGAACGAAGTTGAAGGAACTTGTTCCCTAGGGAAACTCTCGAATGCGGGGATAAGAAAATACCCGATCCGGATAATTGAGTTCCAGAACTGGGAAGCCATAAATAAAATGTGAAAGCAGATAATAAAAGAAGAAACTAGCCAAACAGGAATGATATGACTAAGGGGTAATAAGTCCCCAGTGGAGTCCTCAAGCAGGTTAAGTACCTCGATTTCACCCTCCGGATTTGTTGGATCGGATAACACGTGTCTCGGGTTTCAAGGGAAGACCCAGGACATTTTTGAGATAGCTATCTCGAGAACCTTGTTTCAGAACGGGGGAAACTGTTACCAACTAGTGAGAGAGGAATTTAAGGTGGGTTCGAGACTTACTCGAGCTGGCTCACATGGGTGCCCTCTTAGAACACGAAGAAAACCCTCACTAATAAAACTGGTTCAGAATCGCCTCCTTTGGCTTGTATTCTTCTTGTTTTCTGCAATCACACACATATGGTATTGGTTATAAGATAGGTGGGTCAAACCTCACCCATTTCCTCTTTGATGAACGTACACAAGCACACTCATTCAAAAGGAAAAAAATAACAGAAGAAGAACAAGGGAAAGAAGAATTCAACTGAGAGCGAAAATCAGAGCGATGATTAAGTTGATGAAGAATTGACCTAACGTGGTAGTAAAATGGGCTCGATAACTAAGACCGGCTCACAGGATTACTACTAGATGTCAATACCAATACCAACTACCTTAACACGATGGTTAGTCTGTCACGGCAATAAAGTGGGCTAAGTAATCCTGGCAGAACAACATTATGACTAAACGACAGAACTACCATGAGAGGCAAACCTCAATCCCTCTTAATCGAATGAAAGAGTAACAAAATGATGGCTATGGCGAAAGAGTAATAAATGAAGTAAGAGGAGGGAACAGAAGGAGGGAGGGAGAAGAAAGGAACATAAGAGTATGAAGGTGGGAGAATAAAAGAGAGAGAGGGAAGGAAGGCGCAATCGGTGCTAAGCATTGCCGAATGTATCAGAAGGAAGAGAGAGAAAACACAGTCGGCGCTAGGCTTCACTAACTGTGTTATACAAAGGAGAGGAGAGAGAAGATGCAGTCGACGCTAGGTTTCGTCGACTGTGCCTGAAGAAGACAGAGAAAATGTAGTCGGCACTAGGTTTCACTGACTATGTCAGAAGAAGAGAAAAGGAGAGACCCAGCCGGCGTTAGGCTTACGTCGGTTGTGATGGAAGAGAAGCAAGAGAAAGAGATCGAGCAGGCACTAAACTTCGCCTACTGTGACAAAAAAGGAGAGAGAGAAATCCAACCGATGTTATGCTTCGCCGACTGTAAGAGAAGGAGAGACAGAGATTCAGCCAGTGCTAGGCTTTGCCGACTGTAGGAGAAGGAGAGAGAGAGATCCAGCCAGCGCTAAGCTTCATCGACTGGCTTTAGAAGATAAGGACAGAGAGAATCCAGCCAACGTCAGTCTTCGTCGATTGGCTTCAGAAGGGGAGAGAGTGAAATCCAATCGATGCTAGGCTTAATCGACTGCCTTCAAAAGAGGAGAGAGAAATCCAATCGAGGCTAGGCTTCGTCGATTGGCTTCAAAAGAGAAGGAGAGAGAGAAATCCATCTGGTATTAGGCTTCACCGACTTACTTCAGAAGAGAAGGCCAGAGAAATCGAGTCGATGCTAGGCTTCACCAACTAGCTTCAAATGAAAAGGAGATATAGAGGAGAAGAAGAGAGATAGAGATAAGAACGAGAAACAGAAGTGGAGAGAGAAAGAGGGTAGGAGAGAGAAAGATGGAGGAGAGAGAAATTACTTGCCCGAAGGGTACCTACCATTTTCTTCTTTCTCCTCTCTCTCTCTCAAAGATGTACTCAAGAACTTTAGCAAGAATGGAAATTTTATTGAATCAATGAGAAATGAACCGAAGGTCCTTTACAATTTACCTTTGCATGTTTATATAGAGTTGGGCTAAAAGGTGGGTGCACGCCCAAAAACTAGCTATAATTGAAGATAACTACAATTTAATTGAATTTAAAGAAATTCTAAAAATGTGTGCAAAAGAACTGTTTTGCCCCTGCTTAATAATGTGTACAATTCCAGAACAGTCCCTGTTACTGCTCGAGAACATTCATGATCTTTCGTGGCATCGGGGTTGTTTTGATGTCGGTTTGATCGAAAGATTACTGTTTCCTTGTAGGACTCGGTATGGCGATCATTTAGATACTAACTTCAAGCCAAAAATCATGTTTTTGAGACATGATCATGAGACTTGAATTTTGAATCAATCTTCAAAACTTCGAATCGATTGTGTGCTCGTTCCTTGATGTTCTTCGTGATTTCCTCATTGAATCACACCTTTAATGGTGTTTTGATGGAGTGAGGCCACATGGGAATAGTGTGTGGCCTACCCCTTTTCGATATTTACTCATAACTTTGTCTTGGAGTCCCTAATTAAGTTAAAACTTGACCCATAAAGGTTTTTGACCATACCAGATATAATGACAATGGTTGCACAGCTGTTTGACACGCCAAAAGTATGGCTCTAGTTATAGGGTCCATTTTAGGGTGTTAGAGACCGATTTCGCTGAAACTGTTTCTTTGTGTTCACTGCCGTAGAGAAGTCTGATCGCGATGAAACTTGGCAGGTAGTATTTTGAAGTGTTGAGGAAGATCTTTGACCAATTATGTGGCCATTCTGAGACTATCGGGAATTTCCACTATTTTGTAGGATTTATTGACCTGTTTCCTATCAGAGGGCAAGGTGCTGAAAAATACGTTCGAACACCTTCTCGATCTTGGTTTTTGAGTTTTTTCTCATTATTTCTTTCAGAGTATTGGCCATCAATTGAGTGGGTTTGAACAGTCGACCTCTTCGGGTTAAGGAATCAACCTCGCCAGCTTGAAGCTTGATAGGGTCAGCCCTAATAAGAGTAATGGGAGACATTGGGGTGTTAACCCCTTGTTTGCATGATGATCCCATTTCATTGACCTGACCATATCGATTTTTATTGTGTCATCTTTGTCATATAGGTCCCACTTGGGAAGGTTATCGAGGTTCGGAGATGAAGTGCTTCCTCTTAGAAGGCTCAAGAGATCTTCTTCGAGATCTTGAAAGTGATAGCCACAAGCCAATTAGGATCCTCTTCTTCTTTGTCTCCACTCTCAACCATGTGAATGACAACGTTCTCTTTTGAGTTGTCTCGAGCTCTCTACTTTTCGGTCGTTGTGAGCATAGTTTTTAGGAAAAGGATTTGCGAAGATACCCATGTTTTGATTAGGCTCTTTAACAGGTTGATTTCTAGGTGCAAGAGTGATGTCCCCCCGATTGATTAACCCTTGAATCACTCGTTTCAAATATATGTAGTTTTGAGTATCATGAGCATGGTTTTTATGGCATTTTACAAGGGCCACAATTTTCACCCAAGCCAATATCGCCACACACGAAAGGCGTATAGACTATTGTTATCTAAGTCATTTCCACACGTGTTTAAGGAGTAGCGCCAGGTGGAGTAGCGCTGGTTGAAGCAATGCCAGTTGGAGTAGTGCCTGTGGGATAAGAAGACAACAGCACCGGTTGGAGCAGCACCGGTGCGATAAGAAGAGATTAGTGTCGGTTGAAGCAGTGTGGGGTGGAGCAGCACCTATTGGAGTAGCGCCAGTGGGATAAGAAAAGAGTAGCGTCGATTAGAGCAGCGCCGGTGGGATAATAACAGAGTAGCACATGTTGGAGTAGTGCCAAGTGGAGTAGCGCCAGTTGGAGCAGCGCCGGTGGGATAAGAAGAGAGTAGCGCCGGTTGGAGCACCACCAAATGGATAAGAAGAGAGTAGCGTGTTAGCTGGAGCAGCGCCTGTTAGAAGAGAAGAGAGTAGCGCCATTTTGATGTTTGATAGTGCAGTGCAGGGAGTGTCTTTGTCAAACGTACAACCTCTGTACATGTCAGAGCCACCCCGTACATGTCAGAGTAATGAGTGATTGCGTCAGCCACAGTGTTTTCCAGCCACCCTCTCCTTTTAAGCATTGGTTAACACGGGTCTCCCCCATTTTTCTCAACTTCTCCCTCTCTCTTGAAGTTCACTGCTACCCCTTTCAAGACAGCCCACTGGTAAAGCCAAAGAAAGCCCATGAAGGCCATGAGTGAGGATTTGTGATACCGTGAGAAGTCAAGGTAAGTGGATTTAACTTTATGCATCCATTAGTATTGTAAAAAGGATGAAATGGATTAGATGATATAATGGAAAATTTGAAGAATGGATGGGTTAACTTGAGGTTGAAGTTTCAGTTTGTGGTTCTCAATGCCATGACTGTGTCTACCACATGTTTGATCTTTTTATTTATGGAAACTCATGAAATCGCTCAATGTGAGACTCCTTATCATAAATAAGGTTCCAAGCCAAAGTGTAGCTTGGCAAGGAAATATTAAGTGTTCTTTAACAGTATATGAACTTGTGAATGTGAATTTCCAGAACTGTGAATGTTTTTGCAGCTGTATGTTCAATGATAAAATGGCGCCTATAAAGGACAAAATTAGTCCCAAATGAAAGACGTGTGTATACTACAAGTTTACTTTTTTTGTCATGATAATATTTGGCATGGATAAAAAGATATGGCCCTAAATGTTGGGGCTTGACATTGTCCACGGTCGCTGTTATTTCCAGAAACTGTGGCCCCCTTTGGGCAATGATTTTGAACTAGTTAATGGTATCCAAATACCTTGAAATTACAGCCATTGGAAAGGTTTATGAATATACTAAAAGTTGCATGTTTTGAGATGTTTGAAGCTCCCCACGGATTTTGAGTTATGACCCGAAATGCGTGATCCAATCACTGTGCACTATTGCAGGGGAATTTCCCGCAACTAAGGATCACTTTGTACTCAGCTATTGAACCATCAAGTGAGACCCAAATTTCTTCAAATCACTAGTTTTGTAAAGAAATTTGTATTAGCTCAAGGTTTTGTGTTTGAGGCATCCTGAAACTCCACCTACAGAGCTATCTCCTAGCTAAGAGGGGCATGTCACTGTTACTTGTCACTGCAGCATTATATGACCATGCGACGCTAAGTTATCTTGATATATGATAAATGCAAATGCCATATGATAAATTCCATGAGAATGTCATAAAGATATGTGAATGATGCTATGTAAACTGCACTTTGTGAGAAAAGGGGCCACGAGCATGATAATGATAAAATGAGTTAACAATTAATGCAAAATGCTACTAAGAAAGCTTATGTGTAACTGCCCTGGGATTGCCTATGAAATGCATGT
The DNA here is from genome assembly GCF_054954075.1 of Amborella trichopoda. Lineage (NCBI taxonomy): Eukaryota > Viridiplantae > Streptophyta > Magnoliopsida > Amborellales > Amborellaceae > Amborella > Amborella trichopoda. The sequence continues at coordinate 30,541,346 of NC_142338.1, forward strand.
CTTTTGCTAAATGCAATGACATTATGATGGAATATGATTCATCTATTATGAGGTAATGAACGGCCACTGCTTATATTGTTATTGACCACTACGCTGTAGGACACTCAACGGTAGTGGATACTGTTATGATGATGTGATGAATGGCCACTGTTTATATTGATATTGGCCACTACGCGGTGGGACACTCACCGATAGTGGATGTTCCTTTGATATTGCCTACTACACGATGGGACACTCATCGATAGTAAGGAAAGAGATGTCGACATATCCCCTAACCTGCATAATGATAGGAAGGGTTAAGCGAGAGGATAAAGGTTCGCACCCTAGATTTATGAAATGCTATGGGATTGATGTCTTGCAAGGTAAGGGCTTATCGAAACCCCAATGCGCGCTTGGGACTGTGTGAGTGTGTTGAGGGTATTATGAAGTGGATACCCCACTTGTCATTACCCTTCCTCTTATGTGATGGTAGAGGTCTTAAGCAATGGGATTGGCTTAGCCTGATGGATAGGGCCCCTACTGCAGGAGTAGCTGATTTAGGGAGCGCGTGGGTAATGAATGAATTTCTTTATAAGGAACGTTAGCATTATAGTGATGGAGTGATTTATGATTTAACTAATTGAAGGCTCTGATCGCACTGATCTATTAATGACTACTGTTTAAATGAAATTTCCATATTCACTGTCTTGATGATATGCATTTATGCTAAATTATTACTTTGTATTGATAAATTGTACTGTTGTCACATATGGATAGAACCACCACAGATGCATAACACTAGACCTGCTTACTAGTCCATATAGCTCATCCCATTATTTGTGCCCTTCTTGTAGATTGATAGTGACAGGTGCAGGGCTAGGAGTTCGCATTTTGCAACTGGAGCACGAAGCTAGTATTTTTTAAGAAGTTGCTTGGATCTTGTCTACGTCTGGGTTGTTTGGCCCTGGTTTTTATTCCATGTTGATATGTGTAACATTGGCCCTTGAAGCCCCTAACTGAATGTAATATTTTGAAAGATTGTATATTATGGATGTTGGTGTGCGAAACATTTCCTTACCCCTCTGCTAGTTAAATCTGTTGATTTAGCGCTCTATCGTGGTTTGCTTGATTTCTAAATTTAACGTCGTCGAGTCTGCTCCTACCTGAGTGACAAACGTCACGTTGGTTCACGAGCCCACGTTCGATCTCCCTTCGTCTTGTTGGGTACGGTAGTCGAGGGCAGGGTTGTGACAGACATGAAACAAAGGAGATGGATGGACTTATTGAATGATTATGACCATACAATTGATTACCAACCAGGCAAGACTAATGTAGTGGTCGATGCCCTAAGTCGAAAGGCTGTGGTTTCTATGGCACACTTAAGTATTTGAGTAATGAAGTTGTTAGAGGATGTAGTGGAGTGGTGCCCATCTCAGCCCAATGATGAGAGGGAAGGATTGTTGTTGTGTTTAAGGATGGAACCCCAACTCCTTCACCATATTTGAGGGGCCCAAAAAGGAGATACCCAACCGATAAAAATCCTTGAAGAAATGAGAATGGGGGGAAAAGAATATTTCTCTATAAGTAGTGGTGACTTGTTAAGGTTTAAGGACTGGGTGTGTGTTCCTAATGATGAGAATATAAAAAGGGTTGTCCTATAAGAACCACACCACTCCCGCTACACGGTACACCCAGGGAGCACAAAGATGTACCAAGATTTGAAAAAGACCTTCTGGTTGAACAACAGGAAGTGAGATGTGGCACAACTTCTCGCTAAGTGTTTGACATGCCAGCAAGTGAAGGTAGAACATCAGAGACCTGCAGGACTATTACAGCCCCTACCCATACCAGAATGGAAATGGGAACACATCATAATAGACTTTGTTTCTAGATTATCGAGATCAAGTGCAGGGCATGATAGTATCTGGGTCATGGTGGACCGATTAACTAAGTCTGCTCACTTCTTACCTATTCGCACGACCTATACTCTGAATAAACTGGCCAAGTTGTACATCAGAGAAATTATGAGAATGCACGGAGTGCCCATCAGCATTGTATCTGACAGGGACACTAGATTCACCTCTAGAGTTTGGGCAAGTCTGCAATCAGCATTGGGAACTAGACTTACATTTAGCACCATTTTTCACCCCCAAATAGATGGATAATAAGAGAGAACCATTCAAACCTTAGAAGATATGTTAAGGGTGTGTATCACCGACTTTAAGGGAAGCTGGGAAGACCATCTACCCCTCATAGAATTTGCCTACAACAACAGCTTCCAAACCAGTATTCAGATGGCAACTTATGAGGCCCTGTATGGAAGAACGTGTGGGTCGTTCGTTTGTTGGGATGAGGTGGGCGAAAGAAGATTATTAGCGCTCGAAAAGGTTCAGATGACTTATGAGAAGATTGCCTTGATTAGAGAGCTACTCAAGATAGACCAAAGTCAGCAAAAGAGCTACATTGATAATCGCTGAAGAGACCTCAAGTTTGAAGTAAGGGATCGAGTCTTTCTGAAGGTATCACCAACCAAGGGTGTTACGAGATTTGGTAAAAAGGGAAATTGAGCCCACGATTCACTTGACCTTTGGAAGTCCTGAAAAGATTTGGAAGCGTGGCTTACCGACTTGCCCTGTGATCTGAACTAGCCAGCATCCACAATGTCGTCCATTTATCACTGCAGAGGAAATATCAACCTGACCCGTCTCATGTCCTGGAGTATAAACCAATCTCACTCAGGGAAATTTTACCTATGTTGAGCAACCAATTGGGATTTTAGACATAAGGGTATAGGTGTTGCATAATAAAGAAATTCTCCTAGTCTAGGTACAATGGCAATATCATTCAAGGGAAGAATCGACATGGAAACGGGAGGATGAGATTAAGGAGAAATACCCCCAAAGTTTTAGTTAGTGTTAATATCATTTTGAGGAAAAAATCCCTTTAAATGGCGGGATGATGTAAGGCCACAATTTTCTTCCAAGCTAGGATCACCGCGTGAGAATAGAGACGTAATGTCAAGCGAGAAGGCAAATGGAATATTGCCATCTAAGGCATTGTCACACAGGTTTAAGGAGCACCACTGGGTGGAGCAGCACTGGTTGGAGCAACGCCGGTTACAGCAGCACCAGTGGGATAAGAAGAGAGTAACGTCGATTGGAGTAGCACCGGTGGGATAAGAAGAGATTAGCGCCGGTTGGAGAACTGCCACTGGGATAAGAAGAGAGTAGCACCAGTTGAAGCAGCGCCGGTGGTAGCAGCGCCAGGTGGAATAACGCCTGTTGGAGCAGTGCCGATGGGATAAGAAGAGAGTAGCGCTGGTTAGAGCACCGCCGGTAGGTTAAGAAGAGAGTAGCACGCTGGTTGGAGCCGCTCATGTTGGAAGAGAAGAGAGAATCACCAGCTAGAGCAGCACTAGTTGAATGTTTGATAGCACAGCTCCGGAAGCGTCTTAATCAAATGCACAACCTTTGTACATGTTAGTGCTCCCCGTACGTGTCAGAGCAATGAGTGATTGCATCTGCTACAGTGCTTTCCATCCGCCCTCTCCTTTTAAGCCTTGGGAAACAAGGGTCTCTCTCATTTTTCACAACTTCTCCCTGTCTCTTGAAGTTCACTGCTGCCCCTTTCAAGACAGCCCACTGGTGAAGCCAAGGAAAGCCCGTGAAGGCCATGAGTGAAGATTTGTAATACCGTGAGAAGTCAAGGTAAGTGGATTTAGCTTTATGAATCCAGGAGTGTTGTAAAAAGGTTGAAATGGATTAGATGATATAAAGGAAAATGTGAAGAATGAATGCGTTAACATGAGGTTGAAGTTTCAATTTGTGGTTCTCAATGCCATGACTGTGTCTACCACATGTTTGATCTTTTTAATTATGGAAACTCATGAAATCGTTCAATGTGAGACTCCGTATCACGAATAAAGTTCCAACCCAAAGTGTAGCTTGGCTAGGAAATATTAAGTGTTCTTTAACAATATATTAACTTGAGAATGTGAATTTCCGAAACTGTGAATGTTTTTGCATCTGTATGTTCGCCAATCAGATGGAATCCATATAGGACCAAATTGGTCCCAAATTAAACACATTTTTGTACTCCATGTTTAAATTTTTTGTCATGATAATATTTTGCATGGATAAAAAGAAATGGCCTTAACTGTTGAAGGATGACATTGTTCACAGTCGCTGCTATTTCCAGCAACTGTGGCCCTCTTTGGGAAATTATTTTGACCTAGATAATTGTATCCAAAAACCTTGAAATTACTGCCATTGGAAAGGTTTATGAATGTACTTAAAGTTTCATGTTTTGCGATGTTTTAAACTCCCCACAGAGTTTGAGCTATGACCTGAAATGCGCGAAGATGTCACTGTGCACTCTTACAATGGAATTTCCATCCAGTAATGCTGACTTTGTACCAAGCTATTGACTAATCAAATGGCACCCAAATTTCTTCAAATCACTGTTTTTGTAAAAACATGTGTAGTCGATCAAGGTTTCTTGTTTAAGGCATCCTGAAACTCCCCCTACATAGGGAGCTATGCCCTCGCTAAGAGGGGCATGTCACTGTTACTTGTCACTACATCATCGTATGACCATGCGATGCTAAGTTATCTTTATATATGATAAATTCGAATGCCATATGATAAATTCCCAGAGAATTCCATAAATATATGTGAATGATGTCGTGTAAACTGCACTTTGTGAGAAATAGGGGCCACGAGCGCAATAATGATGAAATGAATTAACAACGAATGCTAAATGCTACTGATAAAGCTTCTGTGTAAATGCCATGTGATAGCTTATGAAATGCATGTCGTTTGCTAAATGCCATGACGTTATGATAAAATATGATTCATTTGTTTTGAGGCAATGAACGGCTACTGCGTATATTGTTATTGACCACTACGCAGTGGTGGATACTGTTATGATGATGTGATGAATGACCACTGTTTATATTGATATTGGCCACTACATGGTGGGACACTCACCGCTATTGGTTGCTAAATTGATATTGCCTGTTACGCGATGGGACACTCATCGGTAGTAAGGAAAGAGATGCCGACATATCCCTTAACATGTATAATGATAGGAACGGTTAGGGGAAAGGATAAATGGTCGCAGCCTAGATTTATGAAATGATATGTGATTGATGCTTTGCAAGGTATGGGCCTACGCGTTGGGGACTGTGTGAGTGTGTTGAGGGTATTATGAAATGGACACCCCACTTGTCATTTCCATACCTCCTGTGTGATGGTAGAGGTATTAAGCAATGGGATTGGATTAGCCTGATGGATAGGGCCTCCACTGCAGGAGTAGGTGATTCAGGGGGCACATGGGTAATGATTGAATTTCTTTATGAGGAACGTTTAACATTATAATGATGGAATGATTTATGATTTCACTAATTGAAGGCTCTGATCGCATTGATTTAGTGATGACTGGCATCTAATCGAAATGTTCATATTCGCTGTCTTGATGCTAAATTATTACTTTATATTGATAAATTGTATTGTTGTCACATATGAACAGAACCACCATTGATGCATAACACTAAACCTATTTACTGGGTTGTATAGCTCATCTCATTATTTCTCCCCTTCTTGTAGGTTGATAGGGACAGGTGTAGGGTTGGGAGTTCGCGTGTTGCGATCGGAGCACGAAGCTAGTATTTTTGGAGAAGGTGCTTGGATCTTATCTCTGTCTGGGCTGTGTGGCCCTGGTTTTTGTTCCATGTTGATATGTGTAACATTGGGCCTTGATGCTCCGAACTGAATGTAATATTTGGCAAGATTTTATATTATAGATGTTGATGTATGGAACCTTTCCTTACCCCTCTACTAGTTAAATTTGTTGCTTTAGCTCTCTGTCGTGGTTTGCTCTATTTTCGAATTAAAAGGCATTGAGTCCACTCCTACCTGAGTGACAGACATTATGTTTGTTCACAAACCCGCGCTCAATCTCCTGTCGCTGCGTTGGGTATGGTGGTTAGGGGCGGGGGTGGGGTCGCGACACATTTTCACCACTTTCTCTAATCAATGACTTGAAATGGTGGTTCAATTGGTGACGGGAGATCATCCATATTTCTAGCCAGGAGTAATTCCCGCACTTTTTCTATTGGGGTTTTGAGAAGGGTGATGTTATCCTCTCGACCTTGGTTATTATTTTGGGCATTGACTCTAGGCCCCTTCAGTTTTAGTTCTGATTGTTTCGCTGAGTGGCTGAGCCATGAACTGGTCCGTTCATGACAATCTCATTAATCTGGCCGGAAGCATTCCCCTTGTTATTGTTTTTTCTCTTATTTTGGGGAGTTGTTATCAGTTTATTATCGAGCTTGGTGCTGAGGGGTGTCCCTCTAGCCCTTTCATGTCGCGCCACCCGCTCAATCATGGAGTCGAAAGAGTGGGGGATAAGACCTTGGCTGAAGAAGGTCTTGTATTCAGGAGCGGCATTCTCTAAGACTTTAGAGATTTTAGCTAGGTCTGTAAGTCGACATTCTATGACCCGCATCACCACCTCACGGAATCGATCGATGAAATCCTCAAAGGATTCTCCCGGGTTTTGTTTTGTTGCACTGAGCTCGCCTAGGGAGAGAGGTCTTGGTATCAACCCGCTGTAGTGAGAGATGAATAGGTTGAACATTTCATCTGGAGTGATGTGTGGTGAAACAGACATTGTTCTCCAATGCCGGTCAACATTTGAGAAAATATGGCCTTCAATTGGTTAGGCCTGTCTCACAAAGCACTCGCAAAGAGGAGATACACGTTTACGTGAGCATCTAGATTGCTCTTCCCATTAAACTTGTTTATAAATTATGGGACAACAAATCCTTTGGGAAGGTCCTCCATGCCTCAAAGGGTCTCTTAAACATAGGAATTTGGGGGTAGAATTTCATGCATGCCCATTCTTACAAGCATATCCAGCATCGCTTTTAAGGTGCCTTCTTGTTGAGTATTTGGCGTGACAGTAGGCCCACCGGTCAGTGGGTTTCCAAGCATAGATTGATAAGTTGAAACTTGGGGTACATGTTGGCCTGCATGGGCCTGCGATTGATGAGCTGTCGCCAGGGCGGTTTGGTACATTTGTGCCTGAGGGGCATACTAACCCATAGGTGTCGCCACCCGTTGCAAAAATTGCATGGTTTGTTGGACCGGATAAACTAGATGGACCGATTGATGAATCGGCTGACTCAGCTGTGCTAGGTGTTGACATATACCACTAAGTTGGTTTGACATCGACCCATGAGCTGGGGCATGAACACTGTAGCCTAGGTCAACTAGAATTTTAAGGGTAGCTTTGATGTGAATCTCACCTAAGGGTTGGTTTGGGTCGACACCTCTACTTCGTACAATGTTCAAGACATCACTATGATGGCTTGAGGTTGGGCTAGATCCCTTAGATTTAGGTGGGTCATGGTTTTGAGATCGTTGCAGCTTGAGGTTATCTTGGTACAAGTTACAGGAAATGTCGTTAGATGCTGCATGAATTTCTTCCCTCACTCAACTCCTACTTTGGTTGCCTAAGAGCCACTGTAGGACGACGCCCCGTCGAACCCCCTGACTAGTCAAAGTTTTTCGGGTGGAGCCAACTTTTTGGGTCACACAAATTTTAGGATTATGAGTTGGTCCCTTGGGACTCTGCTTGTACTTGGGCGTTGGATAATAGATTAACCTGAGGTCTGTCGATAATCCCAAGGAATTACGGCATACTGGTCCCTAGGTTTAGGCAGGTTAGGCTTAGATTCAGCTGTGGAGCAATCATCATCGTCACCTTGAGTAACCAACATGGTGACTCTCTTTGGCTGGGTTCTAGAGTCTAGACTTGTCAGCTTAGGGCAAACCTAACTTGACTCTAGGGGCAAATCCTTAACTAAGACCTAGACTAAGACTAGACTGGAACCTAGACTTGCTAGACTCAATGGGTTTTAGTTCAGATCTTGAACTAGGGTTAGCCTAGTCTAGCTCTAGAGGAAACTCTATGCTATAACCTAAACTAAGATCTAAACTAGATGGGTACGAGGCTTAAACCAAGAGTGGGTCTAGTTTCAGATAGAGGTGTGAGCTTGGTTCGAACTTGGACTGAGCTAGGCGCAAGCCTGGGCTTAGACCTAGAGGGTTGTGATAATCAAACCGAGTATGGACCCATACTAGATAAAATTTTGAGACAAGCATGAGCCTTAAGCTCGGACCAAGAAGAGGACCTAGGTTCGGACTTGGGTGTGAACCTGGTTCGGACCTAAGCTAGGCTGGGTATAAACCTGAACTTGGACCTAGAGTATTTTTATGATCGTAGCCGGTATGGAATCAGGCAGGATCAATGATGAACTAGGAACGAGCCTTCGACTTTGACCAAGAAGAGGCTTAATTTCGAACCATGGTGAAACCTAGTTTGGACCTAGGCTAAACTAAGTACGAGCCTGGACTTGGACCCATAGGGTCCAGCTCAGACCAAAAGCTGGTACGAACTGAGATCTAATATTAATCAACAAAAATAAGCAAGTAAACGAAAATGTTTGTCCTAGTATAGTATTATAGGTAAGCTTGGCTTGAGAGTTCCTAACTATTGAAATGCGGTTAGGCTGATATAGGTCCCCACATAGGTCCTGGCCTCCTACTATAGGATGTTCACCAGGTCCTACTATACGTGGAGTTGCTTTGAGGCAAAGGATTACGGAGGGGCGGTCACAGTTAAAGTTACGCGAGTCCCAACAGCCTCGACTCTCAAAGCTAGATTCCCCTCACACCGTTAACGTGAGTTTTGGGGGTTTTCAAAATATTTGTTTGCTGGTGTCCAGGCATTCCCAATCCGGTGTGTTCTAGAGTGTGCAAAGAAGCATGCAATCAAAATAAAGTCAAGCACACAATGTAATCAAGAAAGAAATAAAGCGAGCGCTTAACATTGTTCGAGCTGAGCGTTGCGCGCTTCGAGGCGAAGCTCGCTCGAAGGACAGTATAGATGGAGGGGTAGGCAACTCCTAAGAAGGTATACTCAAAATAATGAGACCAAGCAAAGTCTATGCTAAGCCGAGCGCGGCCCTAGCGAGGGTGACTCGAACGAGACAAAGTTCAGGGAGGGTGCAAGCAACCCTCGATGTATTTTTTTTTTTTAATATATTTATCCTTTTTAACTTTGATGAAACATAGTTACACTAAGCATGGTGAAATCAAAGAAAACATGGTTTCCATCAAAATTAACAAACTAAAATCAAATAAAGAAGTCGGAAACATAAAGACCTATCTGAAGCAAAATATTTTTTTATATTTTTAAAAAATTTCTTTTAAGCCAAAAATAGGTCAACAGGGAGCCAAAAGGCTCTAGAACAGACCTGTAGGGTCCCATAATTTTTTGGGACACTTGCAGTTTGGCGACACGGGTGGTGTCACACTTGCAGTATGGGCGACACTGCCAGTGTCGCTCAAGAACTTTTTTTTTTTTTTTTTTTAATTTCTTCCTTGTTAATATTGATGAAATTAGCTACATTAAACTTGTAAGAAGCAGGAAAAATATATTTATGTTGAAATAAATGAAAACAGTGTAAAGTAGAATAGTGTAGACAGAACAGTAAAATATGTTTTTGGTATTTTTAAAAATTTTATTTTGCTCTGAAATTTTGTGAAAGTCACAAATAAGACCCTAGAACATATCTTAAAAATTTTAGAAAATTCTAAAACTTTTGAATTTGGGCGACACGGGGATCGTCGCCCTGGATCTGGGCAGCACTGGTGGTGTCGCCCAGGCGACACTTCTGGTGTTTCCTAGAAAAATCAGGGTTTCACAGCATTGAAACCCTGAATACTGGTTACTTCCGACTTCTGGGACTTTTTTGTGACTGAAAACGGTGAAAAACTCTGTATAAAAATTGTATTTTAACGCTTGGATCAAGCTGGAATGCCCCACGATGGGCTCCAAACTGTTTACGATGAAAATTTGATAGATATTCTGATGAATAATCGTCAGATCTTGACACCACATATTTTTTCATAAGTTTAAGGTGTCAAGATTCGACGGTTCTTCATCAAAATATCTGCCAAATTTTCATCGTAACAGCTTTCTGTATGTGGAATTGAAGTAAAAGTTTTAATTGATCCTGGATCATCCCATTCATTTGTTGCATTGCACTTTGCATGTCACTTGAATGTTAAGCTTGTCCACTTGTTTGGACTTTGATAATATGTACGCCTATGGGAGAATTAACAGAAATTGATCTAATGTATAAACAGTGTGGGGTTGTGATTGAAGGGCATTTGTTGCCTACAGATTTGATACTCTTAAAGGTTCAAGACTTTGATATAATTTTGGGTATGGATTGGTTGTCTGCCCACTATGCTACAGTGAACTATTTTGATAAGACTGTAACCTTTGGATGCTCGGGCCAACCTGAATTACACTTTAAGGGCATTAAGGATATTTCTTCTTTACACATCATCTCAGCCCTTCGGGGCTCTCGCCTGTTGGCCAAAATATGTGTAGGATACTTGGTTATGAAGTAAAAAACCAGGATGTTCAATTTAAATTATAAGAGATACTAGTGGTGAGAGAATATCCAAAGGTCTTCCCTGAAGAGTTAACTTGTCTACCTACCAGTTAGGGAGATTGAATTTGAAATAGAGGTGGTCCCTGGTCCTATTTCTAAAGCCCCTTATAGGATGGCCCCAACTGAGTTAAAGAAATTAAAGGAGCAATTACAGGAATTGTTGGACAAGGGGCTCATTTAACCTATTGTGTCACCATGGGGCACAGCAGTTTTATTTGTGAAGAAGAAAGATGGGTCTTTGAGGCTATGCATTGATTATAGGCAGTTGAATCAGGTCACAATGAAGAACAAATATTCATTGCCCATAATTGATGATTTATTTGATCAACTACAAGGGGCCCAAGTATTTTCTAAGATTGACCTCCAGTCAAGGTACCACCAGTTGCGTGTTAAGGAAGAGGATATCTCCAAGACTACGTTCAGGACTCGTTATGGCCACTACGAGTTTTAGTCATGCCTTTTGGATTGACGAACGGCTCAGCTGTGTTTATGGATCTGATGAACATAATCTTTAGACACTATCAGGATAACTTTGTAGTAATCTTTATCGATGATATTTTGGTGTATTCAAGGATTCAGAAAGACCATGAGCAACATTTAAGAGTGGTCCTCTAGACTCTAAGGATAGAGAAATTGTTTGCTAAGTTCAATAAGAGTGCTCCCAAGTGTGGATATCCTCGGGCATATTATATCCAAAGAAGGGATTGTTGTTGATCCTTGTAAGATTGAGGTTGCGCTGAAATGGAAAAGACCAACGAATGTATCTAAAGTTCGCAGTTTCTTAGGACTGGCGGGGTATTAGAGGCGTTTTCTAGAGGGGTTCTCGAAGATAGCACTTCTCCTAACCCGCCTAGCCCAAATGGAAGTTAAGTTTATATGGTCCGATAGCTGCTAGAGAAGCTTTCAGAAACTAAAGAAGAGACTGACTACAGCACCGATACTGACCTTGCCTGGGGGTAATGAAGATTTTGTGGTTTTTACTGATGCCTCACATAAAGGGCTTGAGTGTGTGCTGATGCAATGAGGAAAAGTTATAACCTATGCCTCCAGACAATTGAAGTCGTATGAAAAAAATTATCCCATTCATGACTTGGAATTCGCAGCCGTGGCTTTCGCCCTAACATTTTGGAGGCATTATCTGTATGAAACTCAATTTAATGTATTCGCCGACCATATGACCCTCAAGTACCTATTTTCTCAGAAAGAATTGAATATGAGACAAAGAAGATGGATGGACTTTCTCAATGATTATGATTGTACCATCAACTACCACTGAGGTAAGACCAATGTTATGGCAGATGCTTTAAGTAGAAGCACGTGGTGTCCGTGGCTCATGTAATCAAAGAGAGAAGATGTAGAAGAATGGCACCCAACTCGGCCCCTTGACGATGGGAAAGGAATATTATCATGTATAAGAATAGAGCCCCATCTCCTTCAGCAAATCCGAGTGCCACGAAAGGAGGATCCTCTGTTCATGAAAATTGTCGAGGAAATAAAATTGGAAGGTGAGGAGGACTTCGCCTTGGGTAGTGATGAAATGTTAAGATTCAAAGGTCAGGTTTGTGTCCCTAACACTGAGAATATAAAAGGGGCTATTTTAGAAGAAGCACACCACTCCCGTTATACAGTGCATCCAAGGAGCACAAAAATGTATCAAGATCTAAAAAGAGTATTTTGGTGGAATAACATAAGAGAGAAGTAGCTCAATTTGTTTCCAAGTGCTTAACCTGTCAGTAAGTGAAGGTCGAACATCAGAAACCTGTTGGATAGTTACAGCCCTTACTTATGCTAGAATGGAAGTGGAAGCACCTTGTTGGAAAATATGTTTCATCATCATGGGGTCCCCGCTCAATAAAATCATAGCAAACAGTGGAAATTCCGACAGTCTCAGAATAACTCCAGATGTTTGATTGTATTTTTCAGCACCTTGATCCTTGGTAGGAAACCTGTCAATAAAAAAGCCTACAAAACAATGGAAATTCCCAAAAATCTCATAATGGTCCCAGAATTGGTCAAAATCTTCATTAGTACTTTAAATAAATGACTACTTGCCAAGTTTCATCGCGATCAGACATGTCTAAGGCAGTGACCACAAAGAAACAGTTTCAGCAAAATCAGTCTCTAGCACCCTAAAATGGACCCTGTAACTAGAGACATACTTTTGGAGCATGAAGCAGTTGTGGAATCAACGCCATTAGATCTGGCATGGTTGAAAACCCTTATGGGTTGAGTTTCGGCTTAATTGAGCACTCCAAGACAAAGTTATAAGTAAAATACTGAAAAGGGCTGGGCTGCACACTATGGACAAAATACCAAAGGTGGCTGTTTTTACAGTGACGAGTAATCACTTTCGGGGCCTATATCTCAAACGTTCCAAGTCAGACAGCTCCCAAATTTGGTGAGCAAGTTTGTCCCATCAAGACGAGCAATTCGATATGTGGCACGTCCCTTGACGATGCCCAAGTAGAGAGAAAAAACGAAATGAAAGTCGTTGATCCGTGAAGGAAGTTGCAGAAAACTTAGCAGCAGCACGCCTTGTTTGAGTAGCCAGATCACGATGGTTGCTTACCCGATCGGTACGAAACTAATTGCATTATGTGCGTTAGGTCTAAGGTTATCTCTGGTCCGAACGTCGTGTACGATGAACGGTTGGATTTCACACACTAAGGCTTCAAAGCTACTTTAAATTTCAGCTACCAAATTTCAATATTCCGCCAAAAAACGCAAGATAAAAAAATCTTCATCCGGACACGAAATTGAGCTATGTTTATTGCCACGTGATCATGACAGCATGCTCAGTGAGATTCAATGAAGAGGTCACGAAGAAAATAATAATGCCTCAAAAACATGATTCACGACTCGAAGTTGGTATCAAAATTATCATCATGCCGAGCCCTACAAGAAAACAATACTCTTTTGATCAAACGGGTATCAGAATGACCTCGGGTCCGCCACAGAACATCACATAAGTTCTCGGGCAGCAACAAGAACTGTTCTGGAATTTAGCACATTATTAGGCAAGGGCAAAACAGTCCTTTTACACCCGTTTTTAGAATTTCTTTTAATTCAATTAAATTGTAATTATCTTCAATTCTAGGATTTTTTTAGGTGTACACCCATGTTTTAGCCCAATTTATATAAACAAGCACTACCTCATTGTACAAAGGACGGATTCATTCTTCTTGAATCAATCAATAAAATTCTTTTTGCTTTAGCCTGTGGCTATTTCTTGGAGAGAGAGAGAGGAGAGAGAAGAAAATGGTTGGTACCCTTCGAGCAGGTAACTTTCTCTCTCCTCCCCTCTTTCTCTCTCCTCTCTTCTTTCTCATCTCTATCTCTATCTCTTTCTCTCTGATACCATCATTCTCACCTCTATATCATCTCTTCTCTCTCTCTCTCATTTTTATCTCTTCTTTTCTTTCTCTTCTTTCCTTTATCTCTCTTTTCTCTCTTCTCCTCTTTCATTCCCAATGCCGGGTGGGATTTTTCTATCTTTTCTTCTAGTTCAATCTTGATCCAATCCAGGTCCACATCCGGTCTGAGATTCAAAACCCTCCAGGTCCAGGCCCTGGCTTGCAGCCAGCTCAGTCAAGGTCTGAACCACTCTCACACCTTGGTTCAAACCTAAACCCACCCTTGGTTCGAGCCGAGACTCGTGCACCATCTAGTCTAGATCTTAGTCTAGGTTCTAGCATAAGTTTAAGCATAGAGTTGCCTCTAGAGCTAGAATAGGCTTGCCTTAGTACAGGGTCCGAACTAGAACCCATTGAGCCTAGCAAGTCTAGGTTCCAGTCTAATCTTAGCCTAGGTTGGCCCCTAGAGTAAGGTTACGTCCACCTTAGGTCATCTAGTCTAGATCTTACCCAAGTTTGATTCTAGATCCCTTCCAAGGGTTATCACCATGTCAAATACCCAAGGCCATTATGATGACCAATCCACGACTGACTCTAAGCCGAACCTTCCCAAACCTAGGGACCAGTATACCGTAATCCCTTAGGATTACAGTCAAAACTTAGGTTAATCCATTATCCATCGTCTAGGTCTTTAATTAGAAGCCGAGTCCCAGGGATCCACTCCTAACCCTGAGCTTTGTATGGTCTGAAAAGTTGGGTCCACCCGAAAAGCATTGAATAGTCAGGGGTCCGCCCGGGCATTGTCTTATAGGGAACCTTACGTAGACACAGTAGGAGCCGTCTTACCTTAGACAACCAAAACAAGAGCCGTGTGAGGGAAGAAGTTCATGCGACATCTAATGCTAATTCCCACAACTCGAACCAACATAACCCCGAGATGCAGCAATCTCAGAACCAAGACCCACTTAGGTCTAAGAGATCCAATCCAACCTCGAGCCACCATGGTACCGCTCATGATGTTCTTAACACTGTACAGCGTAGAGGCGTCAATTTCGATCAACCCTTAGGCAAGATGGGCGTCCAAGCTGCCCTTAAAAGTCTGGTTGACTTAGGTTACACTGTTCATGCCCTAGCTCATGGATCAAACCCAAACCAAGTTAGCAGTATAAGAAAACCCTTAGCACAATCGAGTCAGCCAATTCCTCAATCGATCCCCCTTAGTTCACCCGGTTTGACAAACCGTGCCATTTTCGCAACCAGTGGCGACACTTGTGGGTCAGTACGCCCCTCAAGCACAAATGTATCAAACTATCTCTGTGACCGCAGCCCATCAACCTCAGGCTCATACAGGCCAACATCTACCCCAAATCTCAACTTACCAATCTACACTTTGGAACCCACCTACCGGTGGGCCTATTCTCATGCCGAATACCCAATAAGAAGGCACCTTAAAAATGATACAAGATACGCTTGCAAGGATCGGTATACATGAAATCCTACACCCAAAGGTCTATGTTCATGAGACCCTTAGAGGCATGGAAGACCTTCCCCCTGGGTTTGTCATCCCAGAGTTTAAAAACAAATTCAATGCGAAGAGTGACCCAGATATTCACGTTAATGCGTACCTCCTCTCCGTTCAAGCTTTGCGAGACAGGCCTAACTAGTTGAAGGCCCTGTTTTCACAAACTTTGACAGGTGAGGCTTTAAATTGGCATCGGAGATTAATGTTTGCTCAACCACACATAACTCCAGACGAAATGTTCAACAATTTGTCTCTCATTACCGTGGGCCGACTCCAAGATCTCTCTCCTTGGGCGAGCTCAGTGCAACGAAGCAAAATCCAGGAGAATCTTTCGAGGACTTCATCCGTCGATTCCACGAGGCGGCAATTTGGGTTGTAGAATTCTCATTGACAGATCCAATCAAATTCTCTGTGGCCTTGGAGAATGCCGCTCCCGAATACAGGACGTTTTTCAACCAAGGTCTTATCCACCACTCCTTCGACTCCATGGTCGAGTAGGTGGGGCGACATGAAAGGGCGAGAGGGACACCCCTCAATACTAGATCCAATAATAAACCCATCATGACTCCCCAAAATAAAAATAAGAGAAACAACAAGGGGAAAGCTTCCGATCAGGTTAACGAAATTGTCGTTAACGGATCGGCTCAAGGTTCAGCCACCCAGCATAATAATAGGAATCAAAATCGAAGGGGTTAGCCTAGAGCTAATGCTCAAAATAATGATCGAAGGTGAGAGGACAACTTCTCTCCTCTCAAAGACCCATTAGAACAAGTGCTGGAGTTGCTCTTGAAGAAAAACATGGTTCGACTCCCATCACCATCTGAACCACCATTTGAGCTTAAGGATAAGAACAGATGATGCACGTGGCATAGAAACTATGCCCATGACACCCGAAACTGTTTTTACTTGAAGCGGGTGATTCAACGGTTGATTAATAAGGGCAACATCACTGTCGGACCTAGAAATCAACCTGTTGAAGAACCTAATCAAAAAATGGGTATCTTCACAAACCCTCTCCCCAAAAATACGACCACAACGACCAAAGAAACGGGAGCTCTGAGTAACTCAAAGAAGGATGTTATCATTCACATGACTGAAAATGGAGACCAAGAAGATGATCCCAACCAATTCATATTCTCTTATGATCATCATCTCCAAGAAGTTGAAGAAGATTTTTTGAGTGTTCTTAGAGGAAATTCTTCGTCCTCGAACTCTGATGATCCTCCAAAGTTGGACCAATATGACGAAGATGATGCCCTCGAAATGGACATGGTCAAAGCTGATGAAAAGGGATCACCTTCCAAACAAGGGGCCAACACCCCGAGGTCTCTGATTACTCTCGTTAGGGCTGACCCTTTTGAGCTCTAGGCTGGCGAAGTTGATTCGTTTACTCGAAGAGGTCGAGTGTTCAAACCCATCCAATTGATGGAAGACACTCTTGATGAAAGAATGGAAGCCACTTCAACAGCCAAACCACCAGCGGGGTTGCAGATCATGAACCTAATAAAATAACTCAAGGATCAACAACCACCTATGATCTAACGACTCATCTCGGGAAGATTCAAGCTCAAATCTACATCTTGGAGCTACTTGCAAATTCGCCAGCACATAGAGCGCAAATTGAAAAGGTTCTTGCTAAGACCCACATCCAGAGCAACACACAACCAGAAGAGTTGTGTTGGATGATCAATCAACTAATGGCACCAACGCCAATCATATTCACGAACGATGCATCCCAGCTAATGTCAAATTCTTTCACATCCAGCCTCTTCATATCACTATTTTCATGAAATGATATGAGATAAGGAGAGTGCTGGTTGATAATGGAGCATCCCTGAATATATGCCCTATGAAAAAGGTGAAGTAGATAGGAAAAAGCCCAGATGAATTCGAATCGTGTCAGTTAACCATCGCTGCATATGATGGGAGCAAGAGGCAGGCCGAGGGCATATTGCCTCTCACACTCAAGATTGGCCCCACCATTCAGCTGGTGAAGTTTTATGTCTTGGACATAAAACCTTCTTTCAACATGCTTTTAGGAAGACCCTCCACGAAAACCTCGTGGTCACCTCCACACTACATCCATGCCTAAAATTTCCAACCAAAAATGGCATTGCAAAGGTTTGTGTCAACCCCCCATCTTTTCTTAATCATAGCACACCTAGCGGAAAGCTAGCCATAAGGGTCGAACTCAGGGAAATCCTGCTCGCTTCCTTCAAGCAAGCTGATTGTGCCACTTTACGCCTAGAGGCCAGCGACCCCATTCCTCAAATTTTGCAAACTTCCGCATCAATGGAGGAGATCATCTTATACCAACATCGATATAGCTTTGGTTCCCTCGAAGCCTGGCACATGCTCCTCTCCCAAAGCTTCCAACCAAGTCAAGGCTTGGGAACGCAAGAGCAAGGCATAAAGGAAGCGATTTCTGCATCTCCTGAAGACAAAACTGGAAACAGGGATCGAAGAGGGCTTGGGTGTACTCTCACCTTATTTCAAAGCCGAATGAAGCCATCAAGCTATCCAGGCTTTGTATCCAGCGGCATTCAAAGCCTCGATCCTTTCAATGCCCATCCTTCCAATGACCAAAGGTAATCCTTGATTCCCCAACAGGGGATAGTCCCTCTTCCACATCTCAGCACACACAAGGACTAGGAATTGAAGACCTACTTGCTGACCTAGATTTGGAGGAGGTTGGCACAGTTGGCTCTAACATAGCCAAGGGTGTTCATCCACCAACACCAACCCAGGGACAGAATTGATCAATTATTCCTTTATCTTAAGAATCGCTGGAAGTACATCAGCGGCACCTTCAAGTCCCGATGTCAAAAACGGATAGGTGCAGGGTGTCCATCTAACCACCCTGTAAATTTGGTCCCCAACATTTCTCTCTCGAGTCCCATAAGGGAGAACTCTTGCGACATTTCAAAAACTGATGAAAAATCAAAACATGATAAAGTTGATAATAATGAAAAAGAATTTTCAAAAACGGTGCTCACTCAAGATAGCTCAATAATGGCGCATAATACCCAAGACGATGAATTGGACAACCAAGATGAAGATCAAGAGAGTCAAGAGTCTGAAGAAATCTCTCAACCTGAGGAACATACTTCCCATGTTGAGCAATTCAAGAAGAGGTTCGATGGTGACCCAACGACTATCATTGAAGAGACGATTGACATAAACCTAGGAACAGAGAATGACCCAAGGTTAACCAAGATTGGAACCTCATTATCTTTTAAGGAGCGGGAAAATGTGGTTTCCTTTCTCAAGGAATATCGCAATGTATTCACCTGGTCATACGAGGATATGCCAGGGCTAGATCCCACATTGGTGCAACATCATCTAATATTCAATGAAGGGGCAATGCTTGTAAGGAAAAAACTCCGACGTCAAAAGACCCACCTTGAGCTCAAAATTAAAGAACAAATCAACAAACTGCTCAAGGCAAAGTTCATTACCCCCGTCGATTACTCAGAATGGTTGGCCAAAATAGGGGTCGTACCCAAGAAAGATGGGAAGATCCGAGTGTGTGTCGACTCTCGAGACGTCAACAAGGCATGTCCAAAGGATAACTTCCCATTATCAAATATAAATGCCTTGGTCAACAACACTGTGGGGCACGAGATGTTGTCATTCATGGATGGCTTCTTGGGTTACAACCAAATCCTCGTGGCAGAAGAAGCGGCAAGTCACTTGTGGGTCATGTTCTTGAGGTACGCCAGAAGGCTGCCCAGTCCCTCTCTGTAAAAGGAGAACAAGTGGGCATGGATTCTGTGGGTCGCCATAAGGCTACCTCCCACATTTTTGCACCATTGGTCTCTATCTCAAGAGGCTCAACACATCGAGGCGAAAACCCCATGGTCTCCACCCCACACAAACATCGCAAGGCTCGTGGGTTACCCACCTGAGTCACACCTCGGGGCAACCCTTCTGTTTTGTCGAGTCCATGTCCAAGATCAAACCTTCCAAGGTTAGGTCATGTGCACGTTGATCACAGGCATCTCATTGCTCGGGGCAACACCATCATCATCATGCTAGCCCGAGTGCACAAAAGACAACCTCCTCGTCTTCCTATGCTGCACACACAAGCACACTCTGTAAAGGGCATGCCTACACATGTCCTCTTACAAATACCTGCTCGTAGTTCCCAACCTCCTAAGGCCAGATCACTTGCATGAGCCCGGGCTAACCCGCAGGTCGCCTGTAATCCTTCTTTAAGGGGCGCACACACGTCGCCATCACAGACATCCCCTCGCCCTAGACCTCGTGACTCAATTCTGCTCCTGCCTGCTCCTCCTTCATCAAGCAAGCACCTTCAGACTTGACACTCGAAGGTTTTCCCCAAGAGTACCATCCTAAATCAGCCCCGTCACTTTGGTCGTGTCGCTAAAGCTCATAAGGGAGCTCGAGGCATTGAACTGATGAAAGATCAAGTCCTTCATCCTTCTCGACCCAAGATTACTCCAGTTTCTGGCCCTCATCCATTGCCGCACCTGATGGAGACAGCTCTCTCCTGTGCAAGAAGAGCTAACCAGCCGCAACTTAAATGGGACACGACAACCATCTACAAGCTCAGCAAACAACTGGGGCAATGGTAGCTCTGGGAATAACACACGGGGCAGCCAACAGAAAGGGGTAATCAGTGCCACTATCATGGTCACTGATTCAAAGAAGGCTCCCTTCCAAACTTTGGACCTCTCTAAAGGGGTAAGCACATCAAAGGTAACACCCAGGGTAGGCAAGCAACAATAGTTGTACAATCGGGTACCCCCACCAACCAACCTCAATCGGGGTGGTTACTTTACCAGGCATAGGAACATGGTCTATCCCTTCGAGATAGAATGGGTCCCTGCATTGTTCCGATTATTATTGGAACATAATATGATCCAGCTTCCAGAAGCCAAGTTTCCCAAGCAACCTGGCCTTGACACTTAGGCGAATTATTATGCCTACCATAAGAGGATCAATCATCCCACAGATGACTGCTACACGCTGAAAGATATTATCGACGCTCTGATTCAAAAGGGTCAGATAAAGCTTGAAGACATAAAAAAGGCCTTTGGGGCAGCCGTGGCCTCCCATGCCGTTACGCCTTCTTCATTATAATGCTTCATGAAAGCATAATAACGCTGAAGCAGGCAAGGAAGTATCAAGTGAATTACAAGTGAATTACAACGTCTCTGTATGTGATCCCTAGGTCATTCCTCTATCGGGGAAAGAAGGTCTCACATAGCAGGACCTTTTTATCAATGACTCGGACTCCACCGAATTTTAGACTTGCCAGCCATGGATAGTCTACTATGGCAGAAGCAGACTTAAGTCTTTAAGGCGAGAAGCAGTTCGCCAAGCCAGAGTTGTTCTCAAGCCTAGTGAGATGAATCAAACATCACCTTAGAAAATGAGAAAGATACGAGCACCAAGGGCTCCTCGCCGAAGAAACAAGACCGCTCAACCCACAGTCGAGTAGAAATTTCTCAAGCCCCTTCCTCCACTGTCAACTTTACTGGACTTCATCCTTGGCACGACCCTTCTTCCTTCTTCATCCTATCAAGAAGATGTTCTCAAGCCATCTCCTACTCAACACACGTCTAATGATGGTGACAACGTTAAAAGCACTCCCTAATGGTCTTTGCAAGAGAAAGGCCTAAAAGACCCCCTGCACCCATCCAACCCTGGTGAAGATGCAAAAAGCTGTTCAGATCGGTCAAATGAGGGAACGACCTTAAAATTCCCCCACCTTCTAACCCTTATCCTTCTTCTTCTCCTTCTCCTCATTCTCCCTCTTCTAAGTCCCCTGTAGGTACAACCTTTATATGCCCGGACTTCGAGGCTCTCAACCGAGAATTAGAAGGGATCAATATAAGCAGGACCCAACGGAAACTATTGAGAAAGACCCTGGCACAGGCAGCAGGATTCCTTACAGTTGCTAATGCCTTGACATCTAAAGTCAAGGCAGAGACATCTTCTTCAAAGAAGCATAAGAAATCGAAGCCAAAGAAACCCTAGTGGCCCCCTGAGCCCGACTTTTAGTAACGGCTGAGAGAATCGAGGGAGCAAGGCTTTTATTCTCAAGAGGCTTGCCATATGGCGCAAGTCATTCCAGAGCAATCATTGCACACATCTGCGCAAGGACCGTGTGATTCATACGAGGACACTTCACGCTCAACATTTGCAGAACCCCAAAACAAGCTCCTGCAGCCTGATTGGCTTCCCATGTTTGAGGTCGATCCCTCTGTCCCTCGATTCGGGAAAGGTGCAAAAATCATGACATACTCTAAAACCTTATTGGAAGCAGAGATGTCAAGGTCGGTCTGTGTGCTTGAGGTTGATGAAAAGACCTCTGAAAATATTGAGGAAGAGTTGCAAGAGGCCCCGAAGAATGAGAAGAAGGTGGCCAGGCTACTGCTGACGAAATAAATCTTGGAGACAAAGTGGACCCCATACCCACTTTCATTTAAGCGAATATGTCTCCAGAAGAGAAGAGTATTTCACTACTTTCTTGTTAGAAAACAATGACGTCTTTGCTTGACATTATCATGAGATGCTCGGCTTGGACCCTCAAGTAGCTGTTCACCATCTCGGCATCGATCCGACTATCAAACCCATCAAACAGAAATCGTGAAGGTTCAGGCCTGGCCTCAAGAGGCAGATAAACACTGAGGTGACCAAACTCAAACAAGCAGGCTTTATTTGTGAGAGTCAAGTACCCGAAATGGCTAGCAAATGTTTTTCCAATAAAGAAGAAAAATAATCAAATCAGGGTTTGCATTGACTTCCGCGACCTCAATATTGCCTGTTTCAAGGATGACTTCGCATTCATCAAGATGTCATTGACTCTACGACTCACTGTCAAATCTTTTCCTTTATGGACGAATACTCTGGGTGTAATCAGATAAGGATGGTGCCCGAAGATGAAGAGGCCACTGCATTCATAACTCCAAAGGGGTCTTTTATTGCACAATGATTCCTTTTGGATTAAAGAATGCTGACGCCACATATCAGAGAGCAATGACGACCATTTTCAAAGATATGATGCACAAAGAGGTGGAGTGTTATGTAGATGACCTGGTGGTAAAATGCGAAAAGAAGGATGCTCACTTGAGAGATCTAGAAAAGGTGTTCAAGTAGTTGTGCCTTCATCAACTGAAAATGAACCTGCTAAAATGTGCTTTTGGCATGCATCAAGAAAATTCTTGAGATTCATCGTCAGACATCAAGGGCTTGAAGTTGAGTCAGTTAAGAAGGCAATCCAAGAAATGCCATCACCGACTACACTTCGAAAGCTACGCTCCCTCAAAGGGCAACTGGCATACATTCGTAGGTTCATCTCAAACCTCTCAGGTCGCTGTAAACCTTTTACACACCGGCTTAAGAAAGATACCCCATTTATATGGGATGAAGCATGTCAAGCAGCCCTTGACGACATTAAGCATTATTTACTCAACCCTCCAGTACTCTCTACACCAATATTGGGAAAACCCCTCGTTCTATATGTGACTGCATTAGAAGAGTCACTCGGAGCATTGTTGACATAAAACAATGAAAAGGGAAAAGAGACTGTGTTATATTACCTCAGCAAGGGGACGAGAAGATCTATCCCCCTATAGAAAAGATGTGTCTTGCCCTGATCTTCACAGTACAAAAACTCCACCATTGCTTGGTTGGTCATGAAGTTAAACTTATATCGAAAGTTGATCCTGTAAAGTTTATCGTGACACGCCCATGCTTGTCAGGATGCCTTGCTAAGTGGGCATTATTGCTGATGGAGTTCGATATCACGTCTGTCCCATAGAAGGCCATCAAGGGCAAGGCCTTGGCTGACTTTCTCGCAGCACACCCTGTACCGGCAGAATCATGGTTATCAAGCTACCTTCTTGATGAAGAAGTATTATGTTTTGACCTTGCTCTTGTATGGGAATTGTACTTCGACGGGGCCTTCCACTCAGATCGAGGAGGCACCGAAGTAGTATTCTTAACCCTAAGAGGAGGAATATTACAATTTTCTTTCTCTTTCGCTCAAGGTGGTTCTCATAATGAGACAAAATATTAGGCCCTTATTATCGGACTGGACATAGCCTTAGACCACGACTTAGAGAAGCTCAAGATCTAGGGCGACTTTGCAAAATCGTATATGGCCCAGTTTGAGGATGTATCCCTGAGTCACATCCCAAGAGGCTAAACTCGCAGGCTGATTCACTTGCGAAAATCAACTCTACAATTTAGTTGTCTTCATCAGTACCCACGCTTTTTTAGGTGGCAGAATAGAGACACATCGAATTAAGAACCGAGGTCAATGTGGATGGTGAGAGAAATATCTTCTCTGAGTGCCCTCCTTATTCATTTGAAGCACTTCTATAGGCCAAAGAAGTAATCAAGACTGAACAAGGAATATCACAGAGTAAGGAGCTAAGTGTACCCTCCTTGACGGCGATTCTCTCTTCAGACGGTCATTTGACGACATTCTTCTTAGATGTGTCAATATCCAAGAAGCAAATAAGGCCTTAGAAGAAGTTCACTCATGCATTTGTGGACTACATCAGTCCGGTCCTAAGCTCTATGAACGAATACGCAGGTTGGGATACTATTAGCCTTCTCTGATCGTCGATTCCTTAAACTATGCTAAAAAGTGCCAAGTATGCCAAATACACTCCAATCTAGTTCACCAGCCTCTGGAGCCCTTACACCCTATTGTTTCATCATGGCCCTTCTCACAATGGGTTATGGACACCCGCCTTCCGTAATGGGCCACATTTTTATCCTAGCTACAATAGATTATTTCTCTAAGTGGGCTGAAGTGGTCCCCCTTAAGCAGTTTCCTGGGACAGCGGTGGCCTACTTCATTCGACATCATATCATATATTGCTTCGGAGTTCCTGACCAGATTATATCTGACAATAATCCTCAATTTAGGAGTCATCACATCCATCGCTTAGTTAACCAGTTCAGTTTCAAATGAAGGTACTCGACTATGTACCACCCTCGGACAAATGGATTAGCTAAGGCTTTCAATAAGACTCTATGCAAGGTTTTAAGAAAGTCAATTTCAAAAACAAGGAAGAACTGGCATGAGAAGCTTCCCGAAGCTCTAAGGGCTGATCGTACTACTACTCGAAATGCTACCGACTCCACTCCTTATTCTTTAGTCTATGGGGGTGAAGCAGTTTTGCCTCTAGATATACAAATCCCTTTACTATGAGTCATTATTCACTAAGGAATAACCGTAGTTGAGAGAGTTAAGGTCTGGTATCAAGAATTAGACACACTAGATGGAAAGTGGTTAGAGGCTTAGCAGAGCCTTGAACTCAACCAAGAGAGAATGAAGAGGGCTTTTGACAAGTCTGTCAAAGTCTGCTCATTCACCCGTGGTGATCTAGTCCTAGCTGTCAAGAGGCCTATTGTTATGAGTGGTTGATGTAAAGGGATGTTTGAGCCGAAGTGGGAAGGTCCCTTTGTTAAAAAGGTCTCGCCCAACGGAGTCTACATACTGGCACATCCTGAAGGAGGGGAAGCGATACCCCCTATCAATGGACGATACTTAAAGAAGTATTATCCTTACTGCGTATTCAAAAGAAAGGGACTCAACGGGAAAATAAGAAAGATAGTCCAAACAAACTCTAACTTTTTTTATTGCAGTAAGAAATGAGTTACAAGTTACAAGAAGCCCATTACTAAGGAGGTTACAAGTCTCTTGCATCTGAGGATAACAGGATAGTTACAAACCAAAACTTGTACTTTCGCTCTTGCATCTGAGGATAAGAAGATGGTTATAGGCCAAAACAAATGCCTGCCCCATGAGGAAGAAGCAAACCCACCAAAGAAAGGCCCTCCTCATGAAGACGAAGCGAAACCACTTGAAGAGTTAGATTTAATTCATTTGACGAGTAAGAGGATGGCTACAAGCCAGAAGACAAAGCAAGGCCACTCCAAGAAGTTAGGCTTAGTCCAACTAACGTGTATGTCAAACATACAAGCTAGATATTTCATCTGACGTGTATATTAAACATACGACGTAGGTTTCATTTGACGTGTATATCAAACATACAAGGTGGGCTGCCTTGGCAAGGAACTGGCCTATGACGAAAAACATACCCTATTCATAGTGGATACCCTTCCACAGAACAACATGGACCTCACTGTTGTGCTGGAGGATTTGGCTTCACACAGGTACCACAGGCCATGCCTTATCATCATTCACCACTTTTTACCGGCCCATGAACATCGTCGTATGTAGCTCATCGCCGAGCGTCGCAACTCCCGCATGTAACTTACTGCCACAAGAGAGCATCACTTTCTGCATCATGATAAGCCACACGTGCTAATGAGTGCCAATTGAAGCCAACACCGGCTGTGTCCTCCAGAGGCCAGTGCCGATTGTGCTCCTAACCCCGAGCGTCGACTGCCTTTCTAGAGGTTCAGCGCCGATTGTGTCAGTGCTTCAAACTGTCAACACAAGTTGCATTTCTTTCAATGTCGGCCCTGTCGCGACTGTTTGCCTCCCAAGACTTCTCGTTTTTCAAAGCTTAAGTTTTTGCACCTTCTTAATGGTCGCACGATTCCAAAGGTAACTTGATGCCTTCCCTGTGACGATTTACCTCCCACAACCGTCCACTTCCCCTGCAACTGTACACCCTCCACAATGGTCCACCTCTCATGACCGTTCATCTTCCGCCGAAACTTCTCCTTCTTGGCCGGAAACCCACTTAAAAACTTTCCAGCCTACATTTTTGGCCGAGATATCACCAAACCTCACCGAAAACTTTTGGAAACTTCTCTTAAGTCCTCGAGAACCTCTGAAACACCACTAAAAAGATCAGAAAGTCACCACACCCTTTGGGAAACCCTGTAAAACTCCCTGAAAAACACCCAAGAAGTGTGAAAATGCTCACTGTCCCACTTCCCACCTCTTCTACACTAAAAAATACCGTAGTCGGAGCTCTTCCCTCCACCGAAATGTCCCATGTGCTAAAAACTCTTTCTGCAACTTCACCAAATTCTTGGAGAAGCTTGCTCGTCAAAGGCCTTCCCAGCAAAAACCACCTGGAATCCCATAATTTGCTGAGAACCTTCCCTGCAAAATTGTTGCTGCAGTCCTATTGCTTGCCGGAACTTCAACCGATCACCCAGTCCTCACTGATTAAGAAAAGTTTTGCTTATGTTTTTTTTACCCTTGGTGAAAAGTGAGGGAAAATGGGATTTTACCACCTTATA
The DNA here is from genome assembly GCF_054954075.1 of Amborella trichopoda. Lineage (NCBI taxonomy): Eukaryota > Viridiplantae > Streptophyta > Magnoliopsida > Amborellales > Amborellaceae > Amborella > Amborella trichopoda. The sequence goes on from NC_142338.1 coordinate 30,567,939, forward strand.
TAAACCACACTACCCTCAATCGCCCCTCACAAACTGGGAATTCCAATGTCCAAGGAAAGCCAAGCGATGATGAGCCGGGTCAGGCTTTGACTCGAGGCCTGAGGTAACTCTCATCAATCCATACCTGGCACAGGGTGAATTCCAAACCACCCTAACACCATATGACCTGACACCGGGTGAATTCCAAACAACCCTAGTGCCGGTTGACTTGGCACCGGGTGAACTCCAAACAACCCTAGCGCCGGTTGACCTTGCATCGAGTGAATTCCAAGCAACCCTAGTGTCGGTTGACCATGCTCCAAGTGAATTTCAAACGTCTCTAACGTCGGTTGACTTGGCACTGGGTGAGTTTTGAAACAACCATAACGCCAGTTAACTCAGCGTCGGTTGTGTTCAAACGATATCATAGGTTGTTCACAACGCCAACTGAGTTTTTAACAACCTAGCACTGCTTATGTTTTTGAGAACTCAGCGCCGGTTGAACACTCGCAAGAAAACATTGTCGCTACACCTAGCGCCAGCTGTATTTCAAGCAGCCTATTGTCACCTACACCAGGCTAAACCCTTGTGTGTCCTACCATGATTCCCAATGGAGTAGTACCCGGGCTGTGTCTTCTCATCCTCAATGGAGTTGCACCCTGGCCCCTGCATCCAAGCCGCTGCACCCAAGCCATATCTTGTCATCCTCAAGGGACTTGCAACCAGGCTGTTGCACCCAAGCCATGATCTATCATCCCCAATGGAGTCAAGAGCAGGTCACTGTTTGTCATTCCCTAGTAGGAGTCACACCCATACTACATCCCATTATCTCCAGTGGAGTTAGGGTCATTCTTACCTCTTCAATTCTCAGTGGGTCTTTTTCACACCAAGCTATCTTATCCCCAGGAAGTCGGGTTACCTATTCTTCATAGAGACACATCTTTCACCTTAAGGAGTACACTTAACCCCCTAAGCCTCCACTTCTATTGGCCATCCTTCATCAGGTCACCATTTCCATCTGAGCCTTCAGTTTGTGAATGGTCTTAACCATTTTATCTCCAGATAGTCAGATTGCCATCCACAAAACTATTCCCCATGGAACTCCACCTACATGGCGACCTAAGCACAGTCTGTGCTGCACGACCTTAAACGGCACAGCTCTAGTCTGAACTATATGACCTTAAATTGTAGCAGAGGTCTAGTTGCACGGCCTTAAACTGCACGGTCCTAGTTGTATGACTTTAAGAAACATAACCACGGTCCAGCTGTAGTACCTTAAACCATAGTCTATGTCCTAGCCGCGTGACGATAAAAGGCTCAGCACCATGGTTCGTACTATATGACCTTAAACTGTTGTAGAGGTCTAGTTTCACGACCTTAAACGGCACGGTCCTACTTGTATGACTTAAAACAACATAACCATGGTCCAGCTGTACGACCTTAACCATATTCTATGTCCTAGCCGCATGGCGATAAAGGGCTCAACAATATGGTCCGAACTATATGACCTTAAATTCTAGCGGAGGTCTAGTTGGACGACCTTAAACTGCACGATCGTAGTTGTATGACTTTAAACTGCATAACCACGATCCAGCTGTATGACCGAAAACCATAGTTCACGTCCTAGCCGCATGACGTTAAACTGTTCTGCACAAGTCTCGGAGGCATGACTTTAAAACTCATTGCCACGTACGTGCACACACCTTTACGTGCAGTTTCACGCACGCTTTCCCCAACTTACTTGTTAATGTGCATCCGCCACCTTCATTACCTCCCCAGTGTGTGCATTCACTTCATCACCATACTTCATTCCCAAGTGAGTCTTACCCGCTCTCACAAAACAGCGAACCATCCAACCATCCATAATCATTGTAAGTTAGTGGGTCACCATCATCCACTCACATTTCATACATCATCCATCTTTCATAGGTAGCCTAATGCCATTTCCCCAAGTGAGTCAAACCATCACCATACTCACTCCATGGCCTCCACAGACTGCCATTCATTACCATCGCAGTCCAGCTATATGACCTTAAACCATAGTGCACGTCCTAGCCGCATGACATTAACTTGTTTCGCACAGGTCCCGGAGGCATGAACTTAAACACGCCTTCACAAAAAATGAATGATAATGGGCATGGTGTATATTTGAACAAGGGAAGGCCATGAGTAAAAATGATGAATTGGCACAGTCATGAAACCATGAGTAAAAGAGTTTTGTGAATAAAATAAAATCGGGTATGGTAAAAACCAGTAAAGGGTATCGTGAGTAAAAATGGATGAAAAGGGTGGACATGGTCTAAAGGTCATGGGTAAAATAGCCCCAAAACAAAAAGAAGTTGGTGAAAACCATCTCTACGGCGTCGCTTCCCAAGCTCAAGTGAAAATCCGTGGAGGTCTCATGGATCAATAAACAGGTTGATGCCATAGTCATCTTAACAAGCGAATTTAGCCTCACTCAAAAAAAGGAAATCTCTGGTGTCATAGATGCCAAGACTAAAACATACGAGCTATTCTGACAGCCTGAGTCCAGTTGCAAAAGGACTCGAAAGACAGAAGACTCGCCAAGGAGGCAAGACAAGTCTCATGAGGAAGAACAGTATTCCCACGAGGTCACAAACATACTCTAGAGACAAACATTACAAAGGCAAGAAATTGACAAAGCCAAGGAGGAACCTGTCAGAGACTTCAGCTCGCCTAGCAGGCACAACTAGACCTTCGACTGGACTCGATAGACGAGACCTACAGTGGTACTCTGAACATCAGAGGGAAACCTGGTGTAGCAGCAAACCACGCCGTCCAAAGCAAACAAACGAACCTAGACAAAATGGGAACAATGCCCTTCAGTATAGCACTCAATTGCCAGACAGGCCTGATTCTGACTGACAAGGTCCGTACAAAATCCTCAACTTTAGAATCACCAGTAGTTCGTACGAGGGTGAGGACTCCAAAATGAACCCTAAAAAATCTCTCTTCTCCCCCTAAAGTCTCCACTGATGAACCTGCAAAGAATGCATCCCTATGTCAAATCCGAAGGTAATTTTCTGCCTTCGATTCTCTGTGTTCACGCTGTCCTGTGGCTAGGAAAAAAAAGTAAAATCTGAAGGTAATTTTTTGAATGATTAGCCTCGCACTTCTCTTGAAGCACGAAATTCGACGGGGCAAGGTGTTTGAATGTATTTTTCAGCACCTTGGTCCCTGGTAGGAAGCAAGTCAATAAAAACCCATAAAACAGTGGAAATTCTCAACAATATCAGAATTCCCCCAAAATTGGTCAAGATCTTCATTAGCACCTTAAAATACTACCTGCCAATTTTCATCGCGATCAGACATGTCTAAGGCAGTGAACACAAATAAAACATTTCAACAAAATCAGACTCCAACACCCTAAAATGGACCCTGTTACTAGAGCCATACTTTTGGTGTGTCAAACCATTATGGGATCAACTCCATTAGATCTGGCATGGTTGAAAACCCTTATGGGTCACTTTTCGGCTTAATCGGGCACTCCAAGAAGGGGTGGACCGCACACTATTATCGTGTGGCCTCACTACATCAAACCACCATTAAAGGTGGTTGTTTTTACAGTCACTGACAGTCAATTTCGGGGCCTATATCTCGCTTGTTCCAAGTCACCTTCCAAATCTCTTGAACTTGGTTTATTACAAGTAAGGAGTCACCAATCACTCGTATTTGCTAGATTTCCATTCCCATGGCATTCTCATTCAGCAACGTTATTGGTACATGGAAAATTTAACTTGATGGTGATTGGCATTAAAACATTCTCGGGTGAGCATAGTATGACTCCTATACCTGACCCGTATTCATTCTTTGCACCATCGAAGTATAGCTCCCAAATCGAGTCCTCAATTGCGAAGAGGTTCTCATTAGGGAGATCCGTGTTAACATGAATATTGTCTGGCAGTGTGTGTTCAACAATAGCTTGTCCTGTGATCAATTTTTATTGACATACTTGACCTCGAACTTGCTCAATAGCATTCTTCACTTCGCCAAATGTCCGTTGAGGACTGGCCTCTCCAATAGGTACTTGAGTGGGTTAATGTTTTATATGAGCTTCACTGAATGAGATAAGACATAATGTCTTAGTTTCTGCATGGCCCACACTAGTGTTAAGCAATGTTTCTCCACATCTGTGTATCTTGTCTCATAGTCGACCACGGTTTTACTGATATAGTATATCGTTTTTTCTTTTCCATAGTCGTTATATTGTCCTAACATTTCCCCCATGGTCTTGTCTTTCACTGACATGTATAAGAACAGGGGTTTATTTAGACTAGGACGACTAAGGATGCGAGGTATGGTGAGGTACTCCTTGAATTGATCGAATGCTTCTTGGCATTAATTGTCCCATATGAACAGGGTGTCCTTCTTAAGGATTCTATTGAATGGTGTGCACTTATCCGCCAGTTGTGAAATGAAATGCTTTATGGCTTGTATGCAACCTTGAAGCCCACGGATTTCTCTGATGTTCCGGGGAGGAGGCTTTTCAGTGATGGCTCATATTTTGGACAGGTCGACCTCAATGCCTCTTTAGCTTACTACAAAGCCTAGTAATTTGTCGGATTCAGGATTCAACTCCAAAGGAACATTTTTGTGGATTGTGTTTGAGTTGATGTTTTCGGAGTCTTTCGAAATGGTTTTCAGGTCGATAAGATGATCAGAACTGGTCTTCGACTTGACCAAGATATCGTCGACATAGTCTTCCATAATGGTATGCATTAGGTCGTGGAAGATGCTAATCATTGCCCGTTGATAAGTTTCTCCTGCGATTTTGAGGCCAAAGGGCATGACTTTGTAGTAGTAGGTTCCCCATTACGTTATGAATGATGTCTTGGTTTGGTCTTCTTCTGCCATGAGGATTTGGTTGTAACCCGAGAAGCCGTCCATGAATGACAACATCTCGTGACCCGCAGTGTTGTAGACCGACGCATTTATGTTTGGTAATAGAAAATTGTCTTTGGGACTGCCTTATTGAGGTCTCTATAATCGACACACACTCGGATCCTCCCGTCTTTCTTGGGTACGACCACTACGTTGGCCAACCATTATGAGCAATCAATTGGGGGTAATGAACTTCACCTTGAGCAGTTTGTCGATTTCTTCCTTGATTTTGAGCTCGAGGTGGGTCTTTTAACGTCGGCATTTCTGCGTTACAGGCTTTTCCCCTTTGTTGAATATTAGGTGATGTTGTACCAATGTGGGATCTAGCCCTGACATATCATCACATGACCAGGCGAAGACATCGTGATATTCCTTGAGAAAGGGAATCACATTTTCCAGCTCCTCATAAGCTAAGGAGGTTCCAATCTTGGTTAACCTTGGGTCCTTCTCAGTTCCTACGTTTATGTCAATCGTCTCTTCGATGATAGTCGTTGGGTCACCATCGAACCTCTTCTTGAATTGTGCAACATGAGAAGTAAGTTCCTAAGGTTGAGGGATTTCTTCAGTCTCTTGATCTTTGTCTTAGTTATCCAATTCGTCATCTTGGGTATTGTGCACCAGTATTGGGCTATCTTGAGAGTTTGTCATTTCTGAAAATTCTTTTTCATTATTATCAGCTTTATTATGTTTTGAATTTTCCACGTTTTTAAAAATATTGCAAGAGGTGTCCCTTATGGGAATCGCGAGAGAAATGTTGAGGACTGGACACGCAGGGTGGTTAGATGGCCACCCTACGCCTATCCATCTTTTGAATCTGGGACTTGAAGGTGCCATTGGTATGCTTCCAGCAATTCTCGAGATGAAGGAATGGTCGACCAATACTGTCCCTATGTTGGTGTTGGTGGATGAGCACCCTTGGCTGTGTTAGAGCCAACTGTGCACACCTCCTTCAGATCCAAATCAGCATATAGGTCTTCAATTCCTAATCCTTGTGTGTGCTGAGATGTGGAAGAAGGACTATCCCCTGTTGGGGTTTCGAGGACCACTTTCGGCTAAGTTGGAGGGTGAGCATCGAGAGGATCGAGGCTTTAAATACCCCTAGATATGAAGCATGGAGGGCTTGTAGGCTTTATCCGGCTTTGAAATAGGGTGAGAGTACACCTGAGCCCTCTTCGATCCCCTTTTCCAGTTTTGGCTTCAGGTGATACATAAATCTCTTCCTTTATGCCTTGCTCTTGACTTCCCTAACCATAGCCAGGTTGGAAGCCTTGGGAGAAGAGCATCTCAGGCTTCGAGGGACTGGAAGCCGTATCGATGTTGCCAATGGATGATCTCCTCCATCGATGCGGAAGTTTGCAAACTTTGAGAAATGGGGTCACCGGCCTCTAGGCGTAAAGTAGCACAATCAACTTGCTCAAAGGAAGCAAACGGGATTTCCCCGAGCTCAACCCCTACGACTAGTATTCCGCTATTTGTGCTAGAATTAAGAAAAGAAGGGTGTTCAGTACAAACCTTTGCCACGCAATTTTTGGTTGGAAATTTTAGGCATTGATGTAGCGTGGAGGTGACCACGAGGTTTTCGTGGAGCCAGGGTCCTCCTAGGAGCATGTTGAAAGAAGGTTTTATGGCCAAAACATGAAACTTAACCGGCTGAATGGTGGAGCCAATCTTGAGTGTGAGAGGCAATATGCCCTTAGCCTATCTCTTGGTCTCATCATATGCAGCGATGGTTAACTGACACGGTTCGAAGTCATCCGGGCTTTTACCTATCTGCTTCACTGTTTTCATACGGCATATAATCAAGGATGCCCCATTATGAACTAGCATCCTCCTTATCTCATATCCTTTCATTAAAATAGTGATATGAAAAGGCTATAAATGAAAGGGATTGACATTAGCCACGATGTCCTCGTCCATGAATAAGGTTGGCACTGATGTCATTAGTTGGTTGATCATCCCTCATAGCTTATCCGGTTGTGTGTTGCTCTGGATGTGGGTCGTAGTAAGAACCTTTTCATTTGCACTCTATGCGCCGACGAATTTGCAAGCAGCTCCAAGATGAGATTTTAGATCAGCTCGAGATGAGTCGATAGATCATAGGTGGTTGTGGATCCTTGAGTTCTTTTTTGAGGTTCAGGATCCGCAACCCCTACTGGTGTTTTGGCTGTTGAAGTAGCTCCCATTCTTTCAACAAGAGTGTCCGCCAACAATTTGATGGGTTTGAAAACTAGACCTCTTCTAGTTAAGGAATCAACTTCGCCAGCCTATAGCTCGATAGGGTCGCCCTAGCGACAGTAATGGGTGACCTCGGGGTGTTGGCCCCTTGTTTGGAAAATGATCCTTTTCATCAGCTTTGACCATGTCAATCTCTAGGGCATCATCTTCATCATACTGGTCCCTCTTAGGTGGATCATCAGAGTTCGGGGAGGAAGAATTTCCTCTAAGAAGACTCAAAAGATCTTCGTCAACTTCTTCGAGATGATGATCACAAGCAAATATGAATTGGTTGGGATCATCTTCTTTGTCTCTGTTTTCAATCATGTGAATGATAACATCATCCTTTGAGTTACTCGGAGCTTCTATGTCTTCGGTCGTTGTGGTCGTATTTTTGGGGAGAGGGTTTGTGATACCCATCTTTTGATTAGGTTCTTCAACAGGTTGATTTCTAGGTCCGACAGTGATGTCGCCCCTATTAAGCAACCCTTGAATCACCCGCTTCAAGTAGAAATAGTTTTGGGTACCATGGGCATGGTTCTATGCCACTTGCACCATCTGTTTTTATCCTTAACCTCAAATAGTGGTTCAGATGGTAGCGGGCGTTGAACCACGTTTTTCTTTAAGAGTAACTCCAGCACTTTTTCTAACGGGTCTTTGAGAGGAGTGAAGTTGTCCTCTCGCCTTCAATTGTTATTTTGAGTGTTAGCTCTAGGTTGACCCTTCAATTTTGATTCCTATTAATGTGCTGGGTGGTTGAACCCTGAGCCGGTCCGTTAACGAAAATTTTGTTAACCTGGCCGAAAGTTTTCTCCTTGTCGTTGCCCTTATTTTTATTCTAGTGAGTAGTGATGGGTTTGTTATCGGCCCAAGTACTGAGGGGTGTCCCTCTCGCCCTTTCATGTCGTGCCACCCGCTCGATCATGGAGTCGAAAGAGTGGGGGATAAGTCCTTAGCTAAAGAAGGTCCTGTATTCAGGAGCAGCATTTTCCAAGGCCATGAAGATTTTAGCTGGGCATTCGATGACTCGCATCGCCGCCTCACATATTCGACTGATAAAATCCTCAAAGGATTTTCCTTGGTTTTGTTTGGTTACACTGAGCAACCCACGGTCATGAGAGACGAACTGGTTGAAAATTTCATCTGGAGTTTTCTGTGGTTGAGCGGTCATTATTCTCCGATGCCAGTTTAAAGCCTCACCAGTCAAAGTTTGTGAAAACAGGGCTTCAACTGGTTAGGCTTGTCTCACAAGGCTTAGACTGGGAGGAGGTACGCGTTGAGGTGAATATCTGGGTCACTCTTCCCATTGAATTTGTTTTTAAACTCTGGGATGACAAACCTAAGGGATGGTCTTTCATGCCTCCATGGGTCTCATGAACATAGGCCTTTGGGGGTAGGATTTTGTGCATACCCATCCTTACAAGCATATCTTGTATCACTTTTAAGGTGACTTCTTGTTGGGCAGCTGGCATGAGAGTGGGCCCACTGGTCGGTGGGTTCCCAAGCATAGACTGATGAGTCGAGACATGGGCTAGATGTTGGCTTGCTTGGGCCTGTGATGGATGAGTCACGGTTACAAGGGCGGTTTGATACATTTGTGCTTGAGCGGGAAACTAGCCCATAGGTGTCGCTGTCGGTTGCAGAAATAGCACGGTTTGTTGGACCGGATGGACTAAGAGGACCGATTGATGAATCGACTGACTCGGTTGTGCTAGGCGTCGGCCTATACTGCTAACTTAGTTTGGGTTTCACTTGTGAGCTGGGGCTTGAACAGTGTAACCTAGGTCAACCAGACTTTTAAGGGCAGCTTGGATGCCCATCTCACCTAGGGGTTGATCTAAATTGACTCCTCTGCTATGTACAGTGTTAAGAACATCGTGAGCGGTACTATGGTGTCTCGAGGTTGGATTGGATCTCCTAGACCTAGGTGGGTCTTGGTTTTGAGACCGCTGCATTTTAGGGTTATCTTGGTTCGAGTTGTGGGAATTGGCGTTAGATGCCGCATGTACTTCTTCCCTAACAAGACTCCTACTTGGCTTTCGAAAATTTATCTAAGATAGCATTTGCCTTGGCTTATCCCATGAACCTCAAACAGTAAGGTAGGTGCTCGAGCACTACTTTTTTAATTAAAATCTCTGTCTTTGTTAGTTCATATATGCACAACGAGCACACATGCATGGGCCCCGTAGTTGTTTGATAGAGGATTCCTCCGACCGAGTCACCCACATCCAAACCGACCCGATGCAACGAGAAGTCAAGCCCAACCAGAGTTCCAAGGATAAGATAGTAGGGAAACTGGCTTTGTCAGAAGTCTGAGAGAAATAAGATCTTAGGACCCAATTCTCCCTTAGAATGTAATTTGAGGGGACCCATACTTTATCAACTCGTAGATTTTCTTGCCCCCGAAATCAAGGCGGGGGACGGAGGCCCTTATCCGCAATTTCGATTATAAACACTATCATTCCTCCTCTTTCTCTCTTCCTCCCAAAGTTGTAAAAACTCCATCTTCCTCTGTCTCTTCCTTCTCTCTTCTATCCCCCCCCGCCCGCCTTCCCAACCATCTCTCTGTCTATTTCAACTTCCGTCTCTCTTCCCTCAAAGATTTGTCAAACTTAGCCATGCATTCTGGCATGGCCAACCATGCAAATAACCATATTGTTCCTGGTGCCCCTCCAATAACTCGAATGAGACTGTTGTAGTGCTTAGTAACTACTAAAACATGCTTTGACAAAACTCCATGAACTCGAACCATAGTCTCCTTCAACTAGATGCTACTTCAGCTCCGTACTCTTTCGAAAACCCTAACCCCACTCCACCCGAATGGAATAACCCTACACAAACCTCACCTTTCCAAGGCCAGTAGGTTTCATCCATGCATGGATCGCTTCAAAACCCTTGTCTAATTGGGTTGTCGATCCCTTTGCAGAGCCCTAATTTGCTCCAACAAATCCATTCTCAAAATACCCAAGGAAACCACCATTTCCAGTAGTAAGTAATTCATCAGCTCCTGCATGACATGATTTGTTAGGTTCCTCGATCTCACCCTTCGGGTCAGGATGACTTGGTGGCATGCGTCTCGGGTTTCAAGGGGAACCCTGGACTTGAGACCACTCTCTCAAGAACCTTGTTAGGAAACAAGGACAGGTATACCAACCCATGAGAGAGAAATTTAATGTGAGGAGGGACACACCTCACCTAGGTCCTTGACTAACTCAGATTGACTTGCATGGGAGCCCTCTTAGATCACGACGAAAATCCCGCCAATCCTACAACTGGTCCGAAATCGCGTCCCTTGACCTATACTCTCTTGTTTATGCAATCACAAACATATGGTTAATTTTACAAGACAAGTGGGCCAAGGGGCCTCACCTTGTCATTAGACGAATGCACACAAGCGTGCACAATGGAAAGGAGAAGGAACGAAATGAAATGGGGATTTGGGTGATAAGAGTAGAAGAGAAGAATAGAATAGAAGGAATAGAAGTGAAGAAAGAGAGATTTGACCAGGTGGATAGACATACATAGTAGCAAGACCAATATGGTGGTTGACCTGACGTGTTAGCAAGACAGGCATGGTAACTCTGACCGGCACGACAGCAATACTACTTGATGACGAGACCAATACCAATCAGCCTGGCACAATGGCTAGGCTGTCGTGGCGGCAAGATGGGCACGGTAACTCAGACCGGCATGGCAGCAATATTGCTAGATGACGGGACTACCATGACAGTGTTAATCTTAACCTCCCTTGGTAAAATGAGAAAGGAAGAAGAAAGAAGAGAGCGATGAAAGAGAGAGGGGAAAGAGAAGAGACGAGGGAGAAGATATAAAATAGAAGGAGAATGAGAAAGAAGATATAAAGAGGAGAAATAGAGAAAAGAAGAAGAAGAGAAGAAGGGGAAAGAAGAAAGAAAAGAGAGAAAAGAGGGAAGAGAGGAAGGGAAGAGAGACGAGAGAAAGAGAATCAGAAGAGAGAAGAGAGAAGAAACAGAAGTGAAGATGAGAGTTGAAGGAAGAGGGAGAAAGAAGAGAGAGAAGGGAGGAATAGAGAGAAAAAAAGTCAAAAGCATGGACGACGATGGGGTTCTGCCGTCCATGACAAAGGAGAGAGAAGAGAAAGAAAACATGGATGGTGATGGGCTTCTGCCGTCCATGATAAAGGAGAGAGAAGAGAAGGAAACATGGACGGTAATGGACTTTCGCCGTTCGTGATTGAGGAGAGAGAAAAAGAAAGAAACATGGACGGCGATGGGGTTCCATCGTTCATGCTAGAGGAGAGAGAAGAGAGAAGAAAACATAAATGGCCATGAGGCTCCGCCGCTCATGACTAAGGAGAGAGAAGAAGAAAAGAGAACCTAGACGACGATGAGGTCACGCCACTTTGGGAAAGGGGCCTGTTCATTGTCTTTGTCAGAGAATAGAGGGAGAAATGTAGTGCGCGGCGATGAGCATCGCCATGCGCGTATGGAAATAAGGGAATCTGGTTAGAGACGCGGCCCGCCACTCAGGTTGAGGCCCGGTTCACTGTGCATGCTCCAGAAGAAGGAGGACATCATGCCCGACGGTAGGCATCGCCATGCATGAATGGAGAAGAGACAGAAAGAAGAGAACAGGGAAAAAGAAAAAAGAGAGAATTAAGAAAGAGAAGAAAGAGAAAGGAAGGAAAGACAAGAAGAATAAGAAAGAGAGAAATAAGAAGAGGAAGAGAGAGAAAGAGACACGTGCAGCAATAAGTACTACCGTGCGTGTTTGAGGCTGAGAGGAAAGAGACAGAGAAAAGAAAGATATGAGAAAGAGAGACTGAGAAAAGAAAAAGAGGAGAGAGAAAGGAGGAGAAAGAGAAAAAAAGATGAGAGCGAAAGAGAGATGAGAGGAGGAGAGAGAAAGTTACCTTCATCGAAAGATACTAGACTTTTTCTTCTCTCTCCTCTCTCTATCCCTTGGACGTGACCCTCAATCAAAGCGAAATCTCAATTTTCATTAATCAGACTGAAGGTCCATTTACAATTAGGTTTAGCATGTATTTATAGAATTGGGCCCAAACACGGGTGGATGCCCAAAATCTAGACTAATTGATGATAATTACAATTTATTTGAATTAAAGAAAAATCTAAAAATGGATGAAAAATGACGGTTTTGCCCCTGCCCAACAATACATGGATTTCCAAAACAGTCCCTACTGCTGCCCTAGAATGTGCGTGATCTTCCATGGATGATTTGGGGTTACTTCAGTGCTCGTTTGGCTGAAAGATTATTACTTTCTCATTTGGCTCAGCATGACGATCGATTTGATGCCAACTTCAAGTCACATATAGCGTTTTTAAGCTACGATCACACAACTCGAAATCTGTATGAATTTTGAAAACATCCGATCAATAGTGTGTTTGTTTCTTGATGTATTTATTTGATTTTTCAACTGAATCGTATTCAGCATTCTGTCACGATTGCGTTGCAACAAACGCAACCCGATTTCGTGCAATCTTGGGTTTTTGACCGGAATTTGGAATTTCGGTGGCCAAAATTTATAGTAACTTTATCAGCTTCAAGCGTGAAATTCGATTGTTCATCACATGCGAGGTTCGGCCTAGATGTAGACCCATATCTTATGCACGCGATGGAACTAGTCTCGCGTCAATCCGATGCACGAGCGCCGTGAAATGGCCGCTCGAGGGAGAGGCGTTGCTGCTGAATTTCCTGAAAATTTTGTCGTGAATCGTCATCTTCTCTCTAGCTTTTCTCCCCACTCAAGCATCATCACGGAGCCATATATCAAAACGCTCGTCTTGACGAGATGAACACGCTCGCAAAATTTGAGCGCGACTTGACTCGTAACAAGGGAGATATGAGTCTCTAAAGTTGCTGCTTGTGACTGTGCAAACCAATCTCCTTTAATGGAGATTGGTGAAGGGAGGTCTCAAATGAATAGCGTGCGGCTTACCCCTGTTTAATATTTCACCCATAATTTTGTCTTGACACGTCTTTTTAAGACGAAACTTGAGCCCTAATGGTTTGCGACCGTGTCGGATCCAATGGCGGTGGTCCCAGAGCTGTTTGATGCACCAAAAATAGCAAGTGGCCTTTTGGAGTCCTTAGGAAGATTTTTACCTGTTTTGGGGCAATTCTGAAACTGTCGAAAATTACACTGTATGTCAGGGCTTTATTGACTGGTTTCTCTTTTATTCTGCATCGGGGACACAAAGTGCTGAAAAATATCTTCCAACAATGATGAACAATAACAATGGATGGGCACCGCAACAATCTCGGAACAATATCCAAACCCCAAATGGGTAATGGCATGGCCATGGGTAACAATGGACCCAACATGTCTAATATTATCATCGGCATGATGCCGAATCAAATCAACACTTTCAAAGGCATAGCAAACATTATTCTCAAGCAAGTGGTACTAATGTCTTCAGGTTAAGGTCGAGTATGCAGCACATGCAGGAGATGGTGCCGGAAATTCTTCACCACTTCACCGAGAATGGAATGCTCAATGGGGAACCAGGCGACGTTGGCTTTTTTTTTTTTTTTGGTGTAAATTGGCGACATTGTTTTCCGATTGAAAAAGTAGAAGATTTTTCCTCATTCGGCGGCAGAATAAAATTAACTATAATATGTTGTACAGAAGAAACTAACACTAAGGTTTGATGATGACCCTTGCACGTGCATGTAAATCATTCATGAATGCATTGCATATTCATGGTATGGAGTGTACACGGCACGTGACATTGCCAGAACGATTGGGTTCTCTAATTCGTGTTTCGGTTTTTCCACTATTTGGCAGTTTTGAGGTTTTTGCCAGTTCTAACTGTGTCATTTTATATGTTATAGTGATCAACTTCAGTAAAGTTTGTATTTCCAAAAGCTTTTCTCGTAAACAAAAGTCTTATCTTTCCATTCCTTGGACTTAAATCTCTCCCTCTCTCACACATGTCCCTCATTCCCTTTCTATTTTGGACCTAAAATCACTCTTTCTATCTCTATGAAGGGTAGGAATCAAGGGTCGTACGTCATGTTTTTTCTATATTTCTTCTTGAACTAAAATCTCTCTTTGAAATGAGTTTGACAGAGAGAGCAGGTGAGGGAGAGTTTGGTTATTGAGATTTGAGCCCAATCCAACGGTAGAGGGCTAAAACCACCTCAAAACTGTGTATTGTAAATATAAAGGGTCATTACCCTAAAAAATATTGAATGAGTATGTTCATGTTGATACTCTAAAAAATGTAGTGTAGAGTCCCTATGTAGAAGAGTCTAGAGATTTGTCAAGATGAGAGTTAATATGCAAGTATCTAGAGGGATGTGGAGACCATGTTACTGAAACCCCTAATCAATTTTAAAAACGGGGAGGGCTTGTCTCCCCTACTGCATTGCCCAAAAACAAAACAAAAAAGAGCAAAGAGAAGAGGAAACAGAGAGTGTAGTGAAATAAAATGGAACCTGTTCGTCATTTCCAAAAGGACTGCAACATGCTTGACAGTAATGCAGTAGCCTTTTATTATTCAAGATTAATACACAGTAATGCAGTAGCCTTTTATTATGTCTTTTCCGTAATATTTCAATCAACAACTACCATTCACTCCATAATTTTTACGTGTATTTTTTGAAGTTCCGTTTTGTGAAGCTTTGCCCCGACTTGAAATACCCCTTTTTTTTCCTTTTCTTGGGGATTGTTAATATTTTGCGAGGCAATATATAAAAATGGAGAATATAGAGATACCGGAGCTAGCCGAAGGACCATACAAGTCACAGGAGCCGCACATATATAGCCATAAGAGGAGGGAACTTATAAACCAATATATGGAAAATTTATAAAGAAATACCCAATAGGTATGAAGTATTAAATATTTTGTTTACTCGAGATCACCGGAAGTCTCAGAATCCATTCTTGCCAAAAGGGTAGGGCAATACTAACTTGGCATTTAATTTCCCAAAACAAACTATTTCGAACTCAAAATCATTTGTTTTTCTTGGGTAGGCACCTTAAACTTAAATGAAAATAACAGTAAATAAAGTCGTTCAATTTTTCAGATCAAGCCAGTAACCTGTATGAATATATGTAACCGTATTATGGGCGTATGCATAGAACCGTATTATGGGGATTTCGAAATATAAGGAGGATGATACTGTAGAAGAGGAGATTCTATCATTCATTCATTAAATTAAATGACCAGCATGCTACGCATGTACGGCCACCATATGAAATTTTAGAATGAGAGAGCACACGCGCGGTCCCACTTAATGTAAAAGTAAAGAGATAGCACGACCACAACCAACATCAAATGCACATTGGAGAGAGACAAAGCTAAGGACTGAGAACACATTCACACACACAACAGAAGAGCAGCAGAGAGACAAAAGTTAAGCACGCAGAGAGAGAGGGGAGACCTAAGTAAACTAAAATGGGGAAGGGAGTATTCAAAAGAGAGGATCATCAACAACGGGCAAACCAGGCGGGACAGCAACAAGCAATCCATTTGCCCATTCACCATCAAGCACATCAACTGATGGTGCGAGGCCGGGGGATGCAACTGGTAGCGATGAGGGAGCAACCAAAGCAACAGGCAGTGGCGCTGAGGACCAGCCATCACCAGGAATCTGAGAGACGCCACCGCCGCCACCAGAACCAGCTCCAGCACCAGCGCCTGAGCCACTCCCACCGTTGGTGCCGCCACCACCACCATTGCCTGAACCACCGCCACCGCCACCACCTCCAATACTGCCATTGGGATCAGTCGCACTGCCATAGCCAGAACCGTTGCCGCTGCCAGAGCCGCTGCCAAAGCCAGTTCCGCCAGGCACACTGGTGCCACCACCGGCACCGGCACCGCCGCCAGCTCCACCGCCACCAGCAGACGTGTCAGAGAGCTTCCTACATTCCCCAATGCCAAGGAGGAAGCCGAGGATGAGAAGTGTGATTACAGGGGTTTTACACTTCACCATGATGAGAGAGATAGAGAGACTGTTTTAATATAGAGAGAGGGGAGAAGTGTTTGTGTTGGGGAGTGCAAGTGGTCATGGTGGCTTATATAGAATGAGACTGGGTGTGGTGATGAAGGGCTAATAAGTCGACTTAATTGGAGTTCTTCAATTTTTTCAGGACCAGTGGGTACGGTCCGATGCCATGCAGAACTTTTGAAGAGAGAGATGCGGAACTTTTGAGAGAGAGAGAGGGGGCACTGCAAGGATTGATTAATTCTGGCTGCCTTCATTAGAGCTCTTAAATTTTTGCTGCTCAATGCAAGGGCCATCGGTAGAGCCAGAGGAAGCATGAATGGAGCTACTTGTAAAATATCTGATCTCAGAGTGTTGATTTTTATGAGAAAATATATATATTCACAAGGCAAGAAACTTATTGTCATGAGGGGTCAGCACCGTCCAATGTAAGGTAACTTATCTTATTAAATTTATAAGGTAACTTATCTTATTAAATTTACTTTTAAATTTTATGATATTCATATGTCAGTTCTTTTCATTGGGTCGGTGATTCAATGAACCCATCGCGTCCCTACCCATTTTATTAAGAAGCCGGCTAAAAATACGTTACATGAGCAAACATACAACCATTGAAAAGGGAACAATAACAACATCAGATACAATGAAAAATGTTACAAATCTCGGTAACGAGCATGGCACACCTTGCTTCATTTGTAGTGACCGCTTCTTTGGCTAAAGAGTTGGCAACCATATTTGCTTCTCTATAAATGTGTTGGATTATCCATTGAGGGTCAACAATCATTTAGCGAAAGTTATGCGCAATCTCCAAAGGGCATGCCGGGACGACTCATAGAGTAAACAAGAACCTTTGGAGTCGCTTTCAATGACAAGAGATGCACAATTGAATTCCCTTGCTAGGGAAATACCTTTTTCAAGTGCAAGGAGTTCAGCTGTGTTATTCGAAATAATACCCAACGGGGTTGTAAATGCCGTAATAAATTTACCTGCATTATTCCTGAAATGCCCTCACTACTAGTGTTGCTCAGACTGTTCTTAGAGGCCCTATATATGTTAAGCTTAGAAAAGCCTAAAGGACAAAGCAGCTGCGTCTCATGGATGTAAACATTGCGAAGGAACCAATCTCTAATATAGGTTTAGGTTGGAAGCTATATTACATTCAAAAGAATAGAAGGCCCAGATATTAGCTTTTGCCATTGATCTAACCCAATCACAAATGCTTTAGTTGTTGCTCTCTAGGCGTAATACCTCCACTATGAATCCAA
Source organism: Amborella trichopoda (assembly GCF_054954075.1). Classification (NCBI taxonomy): domain Eukaryota; kingdom Viridiplantae; phylum Streptophyta; class Magnoliopsida; order Amborellales; family Amborellaceae; genus Amborella; species Amborella trichopoda. The sequence goes on from NC_142338.1 coordinate 30,585,254, forward strand.
GAATTTTGCTCCATCCAAAGGCACCAAATAGTAATGGAAAACACACAATTTCAAACAAAATTCGTACCTATGGATCGCAATCTAAACTTGACCCATTTGGTCATCAAGGTCACAGTGGTCTATGGCAAGGGGAAGCATTTCCTACATCTACTCAGAGTGGATCTCCAAGTAAGTTTCAAAAACGTGCATTGCACAATAATGCTGTTTGAGAGCTCCTCCTCATAAAAACATAAGGGATAGATGGAGGCCTAAGCATGGCCCCTCGATTGATGTAGCGACGAAGTGGCTAACCTGGAATGTTAAGCTAGACTCTGAAATACGAATTCACATGGGCATCCCTCTAATATATTCTCAAGCTCTCCTAATCAAGAAAAGACCATCCACTGCATGAATCCAAACAAGTTGTTCCTCAAGTGGGTGAATAGGTAGAAGATAAGAAGAAACCTCTTGTGAGAGGAAGTCAAAAAATGATGAAAGAAGATTCCATCTGAGAGGTGCCCTATCCAAGAAATTAGATACCTTGGCAAAATTGAAGAGCCAGAAGCTAAGATAACATATGTGCCATAAATCTCCAACAATGATTATTCTGATAACTATGGGTTCGTCCATAAATCTATTTGCCCATCAAACATTTGATTGCAACCTAGTGATGCCCAAACTATACCTCTCCATGCATGCAAGAACATTTGGTCAATGTAAAAAACATCGAATGTCAATTTTGTAAGGTGGTCTGATGTTTCATGTTGGGAACAACATTAGACCAACCTACACTTTTTAATCGGTCTAATACTTAATTAAAACATCAAACCATCTTAGACCTTCAAAGAAACACTGTATCATATTTTTAGTAACATGGTATGTATCTCATTGATGTGCATGTATTAGTAGTATTATCATGGTTACCTTAATATGCACTAATTAAAACCAATTAAGATTATACATGTATTAGTAGTTGGTAACATGGCTCCCTTAATATGCACCAATAAAAATTGCACAAATTACTGAAGTCAGATGTTGGAAATATCACAATTCCCTTAAACCTCATTTTTTAAAGGTTTCAAGCGATCTGATGTTTCGAACACTCGATAGACTAAAAAGTGTATGGTGGTTGTAGTTCATTGGTTTTGACATCGAACTCCTCACTCTGACTCAAGTCCTTGGTGAGCTAGTTGATAAGTTCATTACCCAATGGAGAGAGCTGGCAATCGATCATGCCACTTTCATGACTGAAAGAGAAGCAGTTCAGACCTGCATACGAAATATGCTGCCCGAGATTACCTAGCATGTTGAGGCTTCCAATCCACCCTCCATGTCAGAGCTCATCTCTAAAGAAGTTCGTATAGAAGGTCTTTCCAACCACCATGGCGGATCTCATCAAACAACCCTCTAGCTCGGGAAACAACTGGGGCAATGGCAATTCTCACTCCATCAATTGTGGCAACCAACAAAAAGCGGTGATTAGTGTTGCCGTCACCTTGACTGACACTAAGAAAGCCGCCCCTCAAACCTTGAACCTCTCTAACGCACAGACACCTTGGGCTGGAGGAAAGAAGCAGTTGTCCTATAACAAGGTCCTGTGTCCTAAAAATGTAAATCGAAGTGAATACTGGATCCAGCACCAGAACAAGGTGTACCCCTTCGAAAAGGAGTGGGTTCCTGTGCTGCTTCGATTACTACTAGAGTAAAAAATTATCCAGCTACCAAAGGTGACAACCTTAGATCAAGATGGACAGGAGACACACGAGAGGTACTGCACTTATCACAGGAGAATAGGCCATTGTTGGAAGATATTTTTTATCATCATGGCGCCCCGCTCAATTAAAGCCTAGCAACTAATGGAAATTTCGACAGTCTCAGAATAGCCCTATAACTAGTCAAGATCTTCACAATAACTCTCAAAATCCTCATGTCAATTTTTGTCGTAGTCCAACATGTCTAAGGTAATGCAGACTGAGAAATAGTTCTGGTAGAATTAGCCTCTAGCACCCCAAAACGGACCCTATAACTAGAGCTATATTTTAAGTGTCTCAATTTGCTATGGGACCACCACCATTGGATCCGACACAATTGAAAACCCTCACGGGTCAAATTTCAGCCTAAACAGACATCTCGAGAAGAAGTCATAGGTAAAAAAGCGAAACAAGGGGAGCCGCATGCTATTCCCGTGCGTCCACCCTGCAACTAGGCTCCATTAAAGGGATATTCACGAACAGTAACATGTGACACTTGTATCTCCGTCATTCGGGATTGGATCGCAATCAAACTTGTTGGAGTGTGTTCGTCTCTTTGAGATGAGCATTTCAATATGTGGTACGTCGCTCTTTGATGCTCAAGCGCGTAGAAAAGCTTGAGAGAAGCTACTAATCCGTGAAGAAAGTGCAGGAAAATCAACAGCATCGTCGAGCAGCTAAATCACGTCGCTCACGAGCCCGGTTGATGCAAAACTAATTTCATCGTGTGTGTAAGGTCTCGGGCTATCTCCGACCCGAACCTTGTACAAGATGAACGGTCGGATTCTGCACACGAACCCGATGAAGTGACTGCGAATTCCGTCGCCAGAATTTCAAAGCTGAAAAATCTTTGTCCGGGCACTGAATCGAGCTGCATCTATTACCCCACGATCGTGACGGCATGCTCAGTGTGATCCAGGCAAGAAATCACATAAAAACATCAAGGAATGAGCACACTATCGATCCGAAGTTTCAAGATTTATTCAAATTTCAAGTCACATGATCATTCCCTAAAAACACGATCCAAACTCGAAGTTGATATCAAATTGATCGCCATGCTGAGCCCTATAAGAAAATAATCATCTCTCGATCAGCCGGGCATCTAAACGACCTCGAATCATCTACGAAAAATCATGCATGTTTTAGGGCAACACAGGGACTGTTATGAAATTTCACAACTTGTTAGGAAGGGGCAAATCTGTCATTTTGCACCCTATTTTCTAATTCCTTTTAATTCCTTTTAATCTTAATTGTCAGCAATTCGGGTTACTTTTGATCATCCACCCATGTTTAGGGAAAATTCTATATATATCGTATTATCATTGTACGTAAAAAGGGCTTGAAGTCTTCACAAAAGAGAGAGTTTTTACTTAATAAAGTTTCTCTTTCTTCTCATTGTTGGGTCACAATTGAAGAGAGAGAGTGAGAAGAGAGAAACTATTGGACTGATACCCTTAGGCTCAAGGTAAATCTTCCCTCTCTTATTTTTCTTTTCTTCTTCTCTCTCTTCCTCTCCTGCTTCTTCCGCTTCCTCGTTTGAGCTCCCCTCAAAGGTCGGCCATGCACGGTAGTCCCAGTGCCATGCATGCCTTTCTTGTGGTCTCACAGGTCGCGCTTGACGATGACAGTGCCATGCGCGAGCCTCCCTCTCCTTCTATTCGTTCATCTCTGTCCTTTAGTAAGGTATGCAGACGGCGCTGCTCATCACCATCTGTAGACATATCCTAGACTCCTCAGTGAAGAGCACAGACGGCGAAACCCACTTCCGCCGGTAGGGGTCTCCCCCTGTTGCGCGCTTATCCTAGATGGTGATGCCTATTGCAGACAACGATGCCTATCGCAGACGGCGATGCCTATCACTGCTCGCGAGAGGTCTCTGCAATACCTATCGTCGTCCGCGAGCTTCCTTTGCGTGCACGGTGCCTATTGCTATCTGCGAGCCTCCTTCATGCGTTCGGTGCTCATTGTCGTTCCTCTTGCATCCCATGCCTATCGCTATGCACCTCATGAGAACCGTCTCCGCACAGTTTGAAAACGTCCATTTCCACATTCTTCACGAGAATCTATTGCCGCCGGTGCAGAGGCGTGCTGCCTTATTGTGTTGAGCGCTGTCCATAGTTCTATGCTCCCATTCAAGCCATGAGAAGTTGTGTCTATTGCCCTTTAAGGGCCGTGACAATGCTACTCTATCTTCATGGGTGGCAACGCCTAGCGCCGATGGGACCCTATCCCTTCATCGTCTCATGCATTCTCTTCATTCTCACATCTTCTCACCTGATCGAGGGTTGACCTAGCCACTCACCATCACAATGGCCTTAGTTTCAAATAGTATTGCCATCGTGCTAGTCTTGAGTACCATGCCCATCTTGCTACCACTCCGAGTCAGTCATTGTTCGACTATCAAGCTAGTCTCATCCCTTCATCAAGTTTTCTTCTCTTTTCAACCTTTGTTTGAACCTTCCACTTTATCACTCTAACCCCTCACATTTCTAGCCACATGAATGTGCATTACCCTAAGACATGGATGGGCCCTTCGGCCCACATGTCTTACAAATTAACCATAGTAGTGTTGTGTAAAAAAATAAGGAGATTACAGGTCAAGGGAGGCCATTCCGCACCAGCTAAAGCAGTTGGGGGGCTTTCCGTCTGATCTAAGAGGGCTCTCACGCGAGTTAGCCCGAGTAACTGACAGACTCAGGTGAGGTTGGTCCCCACCTCACATCCAAAATTCCTTTCTCATTAGTTGGATACCTACCTTTGTTCTTAAACAAGGTTCCCGAGAGACCAATCTCAAGTCCTGGGTTTTTCGAACCCGAGACATTGTCACCCGATCATCTAGATCCAGGGAGGAGAGATCGAGGCCCCTAACGAGCTTGGCGACTCCACTAGGGAGTTATTACCCCTTCGTCGATTCTCTCTTGTTTGATCAATATCTTCTTTCACTTTCTGCACTACTTTTTATGGCCCCTCGGTTCTTCAACCCTTTCATCCGAGTTGGGGACATTCTTTTCGCTTCACTCGTAACTATCCGAGGGAAGCGAGCTGCTCAAGCTTCCTTCTGTACACTCCTTCTGTGTCAGGACTCACAGTCTGGCTCCTAGGTTCTCTCCTGGATCGATGCGATAGGAGACTTAAAGGTCCCTGCCTCCCAGCTTCCTCACCCTGGTGGACCCTCCACCAATGCCCCGTGCATTGGTAGCACATCTGCTACCGCACACAACATCCACCCTATTACTGGCAAATCTCTTGCCGGTCATGTTTATGAGGTATGCTACAAGGCGGCTCTATCCACTCCCATGAGAGGTAAATAGGTGTCATTGCTTCTGAGCGTCGTCGTAAGGCTACCCCCAGAACTCCTTTACTACCTTGAACCTTTACACCTGGAGGCTCAGCACACAAAGGAGAAGATCCTGAGGTCTCCATCCACGCACACACCTAAAGGCTTGTGGTCCATCAACTCGAGCCACACCTTGGGGCAACTGTCATGCTGCCACGATCTCGTGTTCAAGGATAAGCCTTTTTGGGCCAAACCAGGTGCATGCCATGCATCCCAAAGTTCGGAGAAGCGCCACTTCTGTGAGAGATAGGTTCCTACCCCATCCCTCACAGACACAAGCTCGTGCGTCTCAACCTTCCAAGGTCAAACCCATTTACCGAGCCAAGGTTGACTCCCAAGTCACCCAGATGGCCAACCTTAAAGGTGCACACGCACCAACTTTTCAAGTTCCTCCTCCCTCTCGACTCAAGCGGAGTCGTGAACCAGCTCCTTCTTATGCTTCTCTCCCTTCACCGAGCAAGCAGTTCGAGACCTGGTACTCAAAGGTTTTTCCTAAGAGTACCATCTTGAGCCAGCCTCAAGTCAGCCGTGCATCCGAGAGTCACAAAGGGACTCGTAGCAGTGGCCTAATGTTTGACAGAAGCCTCCAGCCACCAAAGTAGAAGCCCATGTTTCCTTCTATCCTTGGGCCTCACTCCCTGCTCCAATTTGAGCAGAAGAGAGGCCTGCAGATCTTTACGAAAGAGGCCTCTTGGGCAGCTGAGGTCACTACTCTTAGAAACCTATTGTCTCATAATCCCTCTCCAAACTCCAGAACCTGAGCGAGTCCAAGAGTAATGCTGGGTCATTACCGTCAAGCATCCACAGTCCCAAGACCACTGAGTACCAGTCCTCACAAGATCGACATACAAGGCTTGAGTTTAGTCAGGGTATGCTGAGCCTTTGCAGACTGACTTGCCACATATGAGTGGCCAACCTCGGTAGTCCACTGCTCCACTTGGCTCTACTCCAGAAGAAATGGTCAGTGTCATGGTGATCAACGAGTCTGACGACTCCCAAGAGGAAAGGATGAACATGTTCAAGGTAATGGTGCAGTCCATCCTTGAAAAGATGGAACACCTAGAAGCCTCTGGCTCCCTTTCTTCTCACCACGAGACTGATTCCCTGACCGGTGAAGACACAGTTCCTTGGTAAACTCCCCCACCATTTTCCCAAGATAGCTCTCCCTCCTGCCGAGTCTCCTAAACCGACGTAGATGCCATGGTGGCCAATAGCCTCAAGAACATGGTCTCAAGAGGCCCCGCTCTACCAGAAGTTGTTCCCTTCGTACATCGACCAGGTGTTGATTCTCTCAAACAACCAAAAGGGGAAGCTCCCATGTTCAATGGTACTACCTCTCCTCACCAGCATACCACCCACTTCTAAGCGGCATGTTGAGAGACGGTAACTAATGGACAACTCTTCTTCCGTCAATTCATCGAAACTCTCCAAGGGCCAGCTTCCAATGGTATGCTTGGCTGCCTCCAAACTCGGTGCACACCTGGCAAGAAACGGAGAAGTTGTTTTACCAATGTTTATACGAAGTCCAAAGGAACGTAGAGACAATCTAGCTCCTTGCACTGACTCAAGAACCTGGTGAGCCGGTTGACAAGTTCATCACTCGATTGAGAGAACTGGCAACCTTTCATGTCGTCCCCATGACGGAAAAGAAAGTTGTCAAGATCTATACACGGAACCTGCTTCCCGAGATTGCCCTGCATTCTTAGCCTCCAATCCGCCTGGTTAGGTGCCTTGATCTCACCCTCCGGATCTGGATGGTTGGGGGGCATGTGTCTCGTGTTTCACGGAGACTCGAGACTTTAAGATTGCTCTTTTAGAAACCTCGTTCAAGAACAATAGCAGATAGACCAATCAATGAGAGAGGAATTTAAGGTGGGTTCGAGACTTACTCGAGCTAGCTCACATGGGCACCCACTTAGATCACGAAGAAAGCCGCCTAGTAGTAAAAATGGTTCGGAATTGCCTCTCTTGGCTTGTATTCTCCTATTTTCTACAATCACACACATATGGAAAACATTATAAGACGGGTGGGTCAACATACCTCACCTTGCCTTTTTGATGAACGCACACGAGCGTGCACATTCAAGAAGAGGAAAAGAAGAAGGAGAGAAGAAAGATGGGGGAGAGAAGAATTTGACCAAGCGGGGAGGTCAGCACAATGACTAAACCGGTAAGTAATTGACCTGGCATGACAGTAAAATGGGCTTGGTAATTCAGACTGGCTCAAATAAATTACTACTACATGACAGTACCAATACCGACTAGCTAGACATAATGGCTAGTCTCTCGTCGTAATAAAATGGTCATAGTAACTCTTACTAGCAGAACAACATTATGACTAAACGACAAGACTACCATGGAAGGTTAATCTTGACCCTTCTTAATCAAATGAAAGAGTGAGAGAAAGAAAGAGAAAAATATCAGAAAGAGAGAGAAGCGAAGAAAGGGAAGGGAATAAAAAGAATGGGAGGAAGAGAAAGAAAGAAGAAGAAGAGTGTGAGAGAGGATAGAAAGAAGGGGCAAAGACAAACACATACGGCAATGAGGGCAGGAGAAAGAAACTTAGTCGGTGATATGTCCTCACCGGATATGACGAGTAGGGAATAGAAGGTGAAGGTACAAGCGGCAATGTGCTTTCGCCAGTGTGACTGAGGCTATCTCTAGGGCCATTATGAGACTGTCAAAATTTTCACTGTTTTGTAGGCTTTATTGACCCGCTTCCTCCTCATTCTGCATAAGGGACCAAGGTGCTGAAAAATACGTTCAAACAACTTGACCCATCAAATGTTGTGCTTCGAGAGAAGATAGAAGGATGACATTCAAAAAATTTTCTTTGGTTTTATTACGTTTTTCTTCCTTGCTACAGGACCACATGAACGTCAAGGAGGTTCACACAATGGTCCAACTAGGATGCTCAGACGTTTGGATGGAATGTATAGGTCCATCCGTGGAGTCTTTAGGGGGAGAACATATTTTTTTGAGGGATCTTGTCGAAGTCGTCATCCTCATGTGGACTGTTTGTGATTATGAAGTTGAGGATTTTGTACGAACCTTGTCAATTCAAATCAAGCTTGTCTGGCAATTGAGCGTCGTGTCAAACGACATTGTTCCCATTTGGTCTAGGTCTCTTTATCTTGGATAGACAACAAAAGAGCCTTTGATCGACACTCGTCTGTGTCATGCACCAGTTAATCCTTGGCGAGTAGGGTACCTCAATTTATCGAGGTGACCAGCTTTGGGTATAACCCATACCCACTGCTAACAGGTCGTTACATAGCAGGTCCAAAATCATGGCTACTTCCTTGGCAAAAAGGGTACCTCAGTCTATCGAGGTGACCAGCTTTGGGTAGAACACCTACCCACTGCTAGCAGGTCGTTACATAGCAGGTCCAAAGTCATGGTCGACTTAGCCTTCTTGGGGCATCTTTTGGTTTCTCAGAATGATTTCCTTGCTTGTTTGTTCTGGATGGTTTCCTGAAGAGACTTTTATTAGCGCTCGTCTGCATCGTGCACCGGTTATTCGTTGTTGAGTAGGATACCTCAGGTTATCGAGGTGAGTCGCTTTGGGTATAACCCCTACCAACTGCTAACAGGTCGTTACATAGCAGGTCCAAAGTCATGGCTAGTTCCTTGGTGAGTGGGTACCTAAGTTTATCGAGGTGACCAACTTTGCGTATAATCCCTACCCATTGCTAGGAGGTCGTTGCATAACATGTCAAAAGTCATGGCTGACTTAGCCTTCTCAAGGTGTCTCCGGCATCTTTGAGTGCATTTCATAAGCTCCTGAGAATAATGCTCTTCTTCATGAGACTTCACTTGCTTTCTTGGCGAATCCTCTATCTTTCGAGTCCTTTTTGCAACTGAACTCAAACTGTCGAAATATTTTCTTTGGAGCTCGTATTTTTGGGGTCCTGGTATTGCGACACCAGGGATTTTTATTTTGACTATGGGCTAACGCTGCCTATAGAGGTGCCCGCTGCATCAACCTATTTATTGGTCTAAGTGTCCTGTGTGGATTTTCACTTGAACTTAGGAAGCAGCACCGTAGATACAGTTTTCACCAACTTCCTTTTATTTGGGGCTCTTTTACCCTTGACCTTTTGGCCATGTCCACCCTTATTCTTTCTTTTTTACTCACAATGCCCTTTCGGGTTTTTATCGTGCTCGATTTTAATTCACATAACTCTTTTACTCATGATTTCGTGAGCATGCCTGTCTGTCATTTTTTCTCATGGCGTTCCCTCGTTAAGGTATACACCATGCCCGTTTATATATTTTTTGTGAAGGTGTGTTTAAGGTCATGCCTTCGGGCTCTATGCGAAGCCTTTTTAATGTCACGTGGCCAGGACGTGCACTCTAGTTTATGGTCATACAGCTGGACCGTGATGGTGATGAATGGCAGTCTGTGGAACCCATGGAGTTAGTATGGTAGTGGTTTTAGCTCACTTTTGAGGAGATGGCACAAAATGGTGGGTGACAAAATGGTGACCCACTATCTTACAATGAGTATGGATGGTGGGATGGTTCTCCATTTTGTGCGCACGGGTGAGACTCACTCGGGATTGATGGTGGATGATAAAATGAATGGACTCATTAGGGAGGTATTGAAGGTGGTGCGTGTACACAAATGGGTTGATTAGGAAAGACGAGCATGAAGATGCATGTAAAGGTGTATGCTCATATATGGGGCGAGTTTATGGTCATACCTCCGAGACCTGTGCAAAGCAGTTTATCATCATGTGGCTAGGACGTGCACTATGGTTGAGGGTCAAATAGTTTGGACCATGGTTTAAGGTCATATAGCTTGGACCTGTGCAAAGCAGTTTAAGGTCGTGCAACTAGACCTCCGCTACAGTTTATGGTCATATAGTTTGGACCATGGTGTTGAGCCTTTTATCTTCATGCAGCCAAGATGTATACTATAGTTTAGGGTCATATAGTTTGGACCGTACAGTTTAGGGTCGTGGAGCTAGACCGACACTATAGTTTATGGTCATGCAGAGCAGACCAAAGCTGTGCAATTTAAGATCATGCAGCACAGACCAAAGCTGTGCAGTTTAAGGTCATGCAGCATGGACCATAGCCATGCAGTTTAAGGTCATGTTGCGTGGACCAAAGCTGTGTAGTTTAAGGTCATGTAGCACAGACCATAGCCATGCAGTTTAAGGTCATGCAGAGTGGACCATAGTCATGCAGTTAAAGTTCATGCAGCGTGGACCATAGCCATGCAGTTTAAGGTCATGCAATGTGCACCATGTAGGTGAGGCTCCATGGGGAATAGGCCTGTAGATGGCAATCTGACTCCTTTAGGATAAAATGGTTAAGGCTAATAGAGGGTTTAGACAGAAGCTGAATTCACTGGGGGTTTAGAAGACAAATATGAGTCTCCTATAGGTTAAAACTGGTACAAATTCATTGAAGATGATCGAGCTAAGTGTGAAGCAGATCCACTGGGGGTTGCAATAATAAAAATGACCCTAACTCCATTAGGAATAATGAGCTGCAGTACGAGTATGACTCCTACTAGGGATGATAAGTCGTGGCTTGAATTGAACTACCTGGGTACCAATACGTTGGGGATCGTGGGTCGCAGTCAAGGTGAAACTTTACTGCGAAAGACAGTAGTATAGGGTGTGTGGCAATGGACTGTTGAGAACACAGCCGACACTAGGCACAACCAACATTACCTTTTGAATACTTAGCTGACGCTGGGTGGCTGAAAACACAACTGGCGTTGAGAACGACCAATATTATGTTTTGAACACTCAGCTAGCGCTGGGTGGTTGAAAACATAGCCGGCACTGAGGACAACCCACACTGTCCTTTGAACACATCCGAAAATGAGTCACTGAGAACACAGTCAGCGCTGCAGTTACTAAGGACACAATCAATGCTTGGGTTGCTGAGGACACGACCGGCGCTGGGTAGTTTCAACACCACAGTTGGTGCTAAGCATAGAGTAGTATTCGTTTGGGCCCTGACCAGAGCCCTACCCAGTTCTAGCTTCTATTGGAATGGGATTTTTCACGAGATGGTAAAACTTGCCTCGGGCCTTGGGACAAATTCAACCTTGTCTGGCCCGTTGGCGTTTGGCCTCCCTTGGCTGTACGTAAGCTCCATTTGGTGAGACGTTTTTTACTATAAAAGGACCTTCCCACTTGGATTTAAACTTCCCTTTATGACGTCCATGCATAACAATCGACCTCTTGATGGCTAGACCTATATCCCCATGTGCGAATGAGCAGACTTTGACTTCCTTGTCAAAAGCCCTTTTCATTCTCCCTTGGTTGAGTTTGAGGTTCTGTTGAGCCTCTAATCTTTTTTCATGGAGTGCATCCAATTCTTGATATCGAAGTTTGACTCTCTCATCTTCGGTCTGCCCTTGATGTATAGCTACATGCAATGAAGGGATATGAATTTCGATAAAAATGCTTCACCCCCATAAACCAGAGAGTAAGGAGTGGAATAAGTAGCATTTTGTGTAGTAGTAAGATAAGCCCCTAGTGCTTCAGAAAGCTTCTCGTGACATTTCTTCTTCATCTTTGATACTGATTTTCGTAAAAATTGCACAAAGTTTTATGGAAGGCTGTAGCCAAGCCATTCTCTTGAGGGTGGTACATAGTTGAGTATATCCACTCGAAACCGAACTGGTTAACCAAGAGATCAATGTGGTGACCTCAAAAATTAAGGCCATTGTCCGAGATAATCTTGTAAGGCACCCCAAACCGGTACATAATGTGATGTCGAATGAAGTTGGCCCCTGTTGTCTCAGTAACTTTCTTGAGGGGGACCGCTTCAGCCCACTTAGAGAAATAATTTGTTGCAACTATAATAAAGACATGACCCATTACCGAAGGAGGATCAATAGTCCCTGCAATGTCCATACCCCATTGTGAAAACAACCATGAAGCCACTGTAGGGTGTAAGGGATCTGGAGGCTGATGAGCAAGGCTTCAATGGATTTGACACACCTGGTACTTCTTAGCATAGTTTAAAGAATCAGTAATGATCGATGGTCAATAACATCCCAATCTGTGTATCCATTAATAGAGCGTCGGACCGGACTAGTGCAGTCCACAAATGCCTGAGTGTACTTCTTCTAACACATTATTTTCCTCTTTCAGGTCCACACATCTAAGAAGAATACCGTCAAATTACCATCTGAAGTGAGCATCTCCTTCAAGGAGGGTATACTTGGTAGACATTGGACGTACACTATTGCGTTCGGGACGATCTTCCAGGAGCCTGCCATGTTTTCGGAAACAAGTGATGGCCTCTCTCCAATCTTCTACCTGCTCAATTTACATGCACATGGGGTTAAAGAATTCTGGTTCTTGGTTTTGAACCTTAACTCCTTGATTTCGTGCCATTTCCTTTTCAGTCTTGATTACTTCTTTAGCGGATAGAAGTGCTCTGAATGGATAAGGAGGGCACTCAGGGAAGATATTTCTCTCATCATCTATGTCTACCTCGCTTCTTAGTTCAATGTATCTCCTTTCTACCACCCAGAAAAGTGTAGGTCTTGATGAGGATAATTGAAATGTAGCCACGAGTTTTGCAAGTGCATCAGCCTAGTTTAGCCTCATGGGGATGTGACTCAAGGATACATCCTGAAATGGAGCCATATACGATTTTGTGGTACTGTGATAGGGCTTGAGAGTATCTTTTCTCACGTCATAGATCCCTATGAGCTATCAGATAACCAACTCAGAGTCGTCATAGATCTTGAGCTATTCCAAGTCGAGGTCGAAGGCTATCTCCAACCCAATTATAAGGGCCTGATATTCTGCCTCGTTATGAGAACCGGCCTCAACGAGAGAGAAAGAAAGTGGCAACACTCCTTCTTTCGGGTTAGGAATACCACTCCAGCAGCTCCTCGGTCTGATTGGAAGGATCCATCGAAGTATAATTCCCACGCGTGAGCAAGCTCTACACATAATACTTCTTGATCAGGGAGGTCGCTTGATAAGGGAGATTCCATCGGTACGGGGTGTGCCACAGAAAATCAGCCAAGGTCTGACCCTTGATGGCCTTTTGTGCGACATACGTGATGTCGAATTCCATTAGCAATAATGCCAACTTAGCAAGGTGTTCTGACAAGCATGGGTGTGTCATGAGAAATTTTACATGATCTGCTTTTGATAAAAGTTTCACTTCATGACCCAGCAAGTAGTGACGGAGTTTTTGTACTGCAAAGATTAGGGCCAAGAATATCTTCTCTATTGGGGGATAATTCTTCTCGGCCCCTTGCATCCCACGGCTGAGATAATACATTGCCGTTTCTTTTCCAACATCATTGTTCTGTGCCAACAATGCCCCAAGTGACTCGTCCAAAGCTGTTACGTACAAGATGAGAGGCTTTCCCAATTTTGGTGTATAAAGTACTTGAGGATTGAGTAAATAATGCTTGATGTCATTAAGGGCTGCCTAACATGCTTCATTCCAGGTGAATGAGGTATCCTTCTTTAACAAGTGCATAAAGGTTTTATAGCAACTCGAGACATTTGAGATGAATCTAGAGGTGTATGCTAGCTATCCTTGAAGAGGACACAGTTCCCGTAGTGTAGTTGGTGACAACATTTCTTGGATTGCCTTAATCTTGACTTGGTCAACCTTAAACCCTAGGTGTCTGACAATGAACCCCAAGAATTTTCTCGAATGCACGCCAAAAGCGCATTTCAACGGGTTCATTTTAAGTTGATGAAGGCATAGTCGGTTGAACACCTTTTCATGGTCTCTCATGTGAGCATCCTTCTCTACGGACTTTACCACCAAGTCATCTACATAACACCCATGTCCTTGTGCATCATGTCTTTGAAGATGGTCATCTTTGCTCTCCGATATGTGGCACCAGCATTCTTTAATCTAAAAGGCATCATTGTGTAACAAAAGATCCCTTTTGAAGTTAAGAACGCAGTGGCTTCCTCTTCTTCGGATGCCATCTGTATCTGATTATACTCAGAGTACTCGTCCATGAAGGAAAAGATTTAACAGTGAGCCATAGAGCCGATGAGAATCTCGGTGAATGGTAACGGGAAGTCATCCTTGGGACAGGCGGTATTCAAGTTGTGGAAGTCAATGCAAACCCTGATTTGGCCATTCTTCTTCTTGACTGGAACAACAATTGCTAGCCATTTCGGGTACTTGACCCCACGAATGAATCATGCTTGTCTGAGTTTGGTTACTTCGGCATCTATCTGCATTTCAAGGTCAGGACTGAACCTTCTTGATTTCTGATTGACAGGTTTGACAGTCGGATCAATGCCTAGACAGTGAACGGTGACTCGAGGGTCTAAACCTAGCATTTCATGATAATTCAAAGAAAAGACGTCTCGGTTTGCTCTCGAGAAAGTAGTGAAATCTTCTTTGTCTTTTGAAGACATATTCGCTGAAATGAAAGTGGGTCTCGGGTAGGCTTCGTCTCCAAGATTTATCTCCTAGAGCTCATCAGTTGTGGCTTGACCGCTTTCTTCCCACTCTTCTGGGGCCTCCTGCAACTCTTCATCACTGTTTTCAGAGCTATTTAGATCAACCTCAAGTGCAGAGACCCATGATCTTGACATCTCCACCTCCGATGAAGGTCCAGGATGGATCATTATTTCTGCACCTTTACCAGATTGAGGATCAGAAGGATCTTTGATAAATATGGACTGTATCTTAGGCAGCAGGAGTTCGAATTGGAGATTACAAGGAATTTGAGATTCAATGATTGTGGGGCGAGAAGCATCCTCGTATGAATTACATGGTCTTTGCAAGGGTGACTGCACTGTTTGCCCCTCTTTGACTGGTACTTCATATATGAGAATAGAAGCTTTGCCCTCTTAATTCTCTCAGTCTCTGCTCTAAGTTGAGCTTAGGGGGCCACTGGGGTTCTTTGGCTTCGAATTTTTGTGCTTCTTTGATGAAGATGGCTCTACCTTGGCTTTAGCTGCTTGAACATCAATAGTTAACAATCTAGCTTCCTGGGCCAGGGCTGTTTTCAATCATGTCCATTTCATCCTGCTTATATTGGACCCTTCAAGCTCTCTATCAAGCGCCTCGAAGTCCTGACATTTCAAGGTTGTACCTGCAAGAGATAGAGAAGAGGAAAGATGAGAAGCAGATGAAGGAGAAGGAGAAGGTCAACAAGTGGGGGACTTTTATGATCGTTCCCCTCATCATACTGATCTGAGCAGCTTTTCATGTCGTCACTAGGGTTGGACGTGTACAGCGGGTCTTTTAGGTCTTTCCCTTTCTTAGACCATTGGGGGCTGCTTTTAACATCGTCATTCTCATTGGACGTGCTCTAAGCGGAAGATGACTCCGAAAGGTCCTCTCAGTGAGGAGGGGAAGGAAGAAGCATCATGCCAAGGATAAAGTCCAGTAAAGTTGGCAGTGGTGGAAGGGGCCTAAGAAACTCCTGCTCAACAGGAGGTTGAGCCATCTTGTTTCTCCGATGAGCAGCCCTTGGTGCCCATCTCCTTCTGGTTTTCGGAGGTGGTGTTTGATTCTTCTTTCTAGGCTTGTAAACAGCCTTAGCTTGGTGTATTGCTTCTTGTCATAAGGACTTGAGTCTACTTTGCCCTTGATGGACTATCCATGGTTGAGAAGTTCAGAGTTCAGCAGAGTCTTAATCATTATTAGAAAGGTCTCATGTTGGCAGATCCTCTTGCACTGATGGAGCAGTGACTTGGGGATCACTTACTAGGACGTTGTAAAACTCCTAACATTACTGCATTTTCTTTGCGAATATATCATGGAAACTGGTGCATTCCCATAGATGGTGGCCCTATATCTTGTGGTACGGGCACCAACGGTTGGCACCAAGGTCTGATTACGATGAACCTTGGCATGTGGCCTTTTAGATTGTTGATAAAGATCTTTGACCAATTCTGGGGCTATTTTGAGACTCAAAATTTCCACTATTTTGTAGGCTTTATTGACTCGCTTGCTCCTTGTTCTACATCAGAGACCAAGGTGCTCAAAAATGCATTCACACACCACCCTTTATGTCAGAGGTCATCTCTAAAGCAGTTTGTAGTGAGGGTCTGTTCATGCACCATGGTGGATCTCGTCAGCAACCCTCCCGTTTGAATTCTCATTGCAACAGTTCGGGCAGCCATCAAAAGGTCGTGATCAATGTGGTTGTCACCATGATTGACACAAAGAACGCTATCCCCCAAACTTTGGATGTCTCCAAGGCACAAATTCCTCAAGCCTGGGGCAAACAATAGTCCTACAATAAGGTCCCACCTGCTAAAAATGCTAGTCAAAGTGACTTTTGGACTCACAACCAGAATAAGGTTTACCCCTTTGATAAGGAGTGGAATCCTGCACTGTTTCGACTTCTGCTAGAACAGAACATGATCCCTCTGTCGGAGGTCAACAGTGTTGGAAGGTATTTTTCATCAACATGGGGCTCCCACTCAATAAAGACCTTACACGTAGTAGAAACGCGGACAGTCTCAAAACAGCCCCAGAACTGGCCAAGATCTTCATGAGGTCTCTCAAGAGTCTTCTTCCAATTTTCGTCGCATTTTGACATGTCTAAAGGTAGTGCAGACTGAGAAACAGCTACAGCTGAATTGGCCTCAAGCACCCTGAAACAGACCCCTATAACTAGAGTTACATTTTCAATGTCTCAAATTGTTGTGGGACCACCACCAATGGATCCGACACAGTTGACAACCCCCAGGCGTCAAGTTTCAGTTCAAACATACATTCCAGAAAGAAGTAATAGGCGAAAGAGTGAAATAAGAGAAGTCGCATGCTATTCCCATGCGGCCACCCTGGAACACTACATCATTGAAGGGACAGTCATGACCAATGAATTATAACGCTCATATCTCACTTGTCCTAAGCTGGATCATGCTCAAATAGGGTGAGCATGTTCGTCTAGTCAAGACAAGTGATTCGATATGTGGTACTCCCCCGTGACCATACCCAAGCACGAAGAAAAGCTAGAGAGAAGTTGCTGATCCTTGAAGAAAGTGCAAGAAATTTAGAAGCATCATGCTTTGCTTTAGTGGCCAAATCACATTGCTCGCGAGCCCGATCGATGTGAGACCAATTGCATTACGGGCGTAAGGTCTCAGGCCATCTCAGACCCGAACCCTATACATGATTAACGGTCGGATTCTGCACACGAAGCCGACGAACTGACTGTAAATTCCTTGACTAAAATTCCCAAAATCTTTTTTCGGCCACAGAATAGAGCTGCGTTTGGTACCCCGTGATCGTAGTGGCATGCTCGGTGTGATTTAGCGAAGAAAACACACAAAAACATCAAGGAACAAACATACTATTGATCCAAAGTGTCAAGATCTACTCAAATTTAAAGTCACATGATCGTGAGAGAAACTTTTGACTAGTACCTCTAAGGTTGAGGTAAACCTTCTCTCTCTTATTTTTCTTTTCTTTTTATCTCTCTCTTCTCCCCTCTTTACACCCTATCCTTCGTTAGAGTTCCTTGCAGAGGTCACGCATGGCAGTGGCAGTGTCGTGCAAGCCTCTCCCTTAGTCCCACAGGTTCTGCACGATGATGGTAGCGGCATGCACGAGTCCCCCTCCCCTTCTATTCATTTGTCTCTTTTTTTCAGTGAGGTCAGTAGATGGCGCTGCTTATTGTTACCGATAGACGTAGCTGCGATGTCTCAGCGAAGAACCCAGACGGTGAAGCCTGTTGTCGCCTGCAGGGGTCTTCCTCTACTGTGCGTCTAGCCAAGACAGCAATACCTATCGCTGCCTACCAGAGGCTCTGACGACACCCATCGCCGTCCGCGAGCTTCCTCCCCACAATCGGTGCCCATCATCATGCGACCAAGGAGAAACCATCGTCGTGTGCTTCATCAAGAGTCAGTGCTGTCTGCAAGGGATGTGTCATCTCCTCGTGTTGTCAACGGTGATGCTTATTGACGTCTGGATTTCCCCTTCTATTTTTTATCTCGTTCTTTCCTCTTTCTCCTCTCACTTGACTGAGTGTAGACCTCACGTATCACTGTTGCATCGACGTTGGTTTCGAGTAGTTTTTCTGTCGTGCTGGTCTTGAGAATTATGCCCGTCTTACTACCACTCTAAGTCGGTGATTTCTGATTGTCATGTTAGTCTCACCCCTACTTCAAGCTCTCTTCTCTTTTCTATCTTTCACCCAACCATGCACTTCATCGCTTTCTCATGTGAATGTGAATTGCCTTAAGAATAAGGTGGGTCCCTTTGACCCAATTCTTAAGGCAATTCACATTGTTACTGACAAATATCCTGCTGGTCATACTGCTGCGGTACACTGGAAGGCTGCCCCTTCCATTCCTGCAAGAGGCATGCAAACTGTCGTCGCTCCTGAGGTTCGGTGTAAGGCAACCCCCTGTGCTCCTTCACTAGTCTAAGCCTCCTCACCTAGAAGGTAGATACATAGAGGCGGAGGTCCTGAGGTCTTCAACCCTCTCACACACACAAAGGCTCGTGGTTTATCCACTCTAGCCAACCCTTGGGGCAACCCTCATGTTTTCTATAGCTCGCATCCAGGGCCAGGCCTTATCGGGCCAAACACTACAAGGTTCTGAGAGAGTTGTCTCAAATCTCGGGTTTCTAAGAGAGTTGTCTCAAATCTCGGGTTCACTAGAAACCCGAGACACATGCCGCCAGATTACCTAGATCCAAAGGGCAAGATCGAGGCACCTAACCAGCTTGGCGACTCCACTGGGGACTTACTACCCCTGAGTCAGTTCACTCTTGTTCAACCAATCTCCTTTTTTACTTAATTTTTATGGCACCTGGGTTGTTCAACCCATTCATCCAGGTTGTGGACTTCCTTATCCCTGCACTCGCGGTTGTCCCGGGGTAGCGAGTCACTCAAGCCTCCTTCCCTACTCTCCTTCTAGGTCAAGACTCACAATCTGACTCTCAGGTTCTCACTTGAATCGGTGCGAGAGGCGACATAAAGGTCCCTGCCTCCCTGCTTTCTCACCTTGGTGGACAGTCCACCAAGGCCCCTGGCATGGGAAGCAGTCCTGCTGTCGCACACCTTGTTACTGACAAATATCCTGCTGGTCATACTGCTGCGGTACACTGGAAGGCTGCCCCTTCCATTCCTGCAAAAGGCATGCAAACTGTCGTCGCTCCTGAGGTTCGGTGCAAGGCAACCCTCTGTGCTCCTTCACTACTCTAACCCTCCGCACCTAGAGGGTCGATACATAGAGGCGGAGGTCCTGAGGTCTTCAACCCTCTCACACACACAAAGGCTCGTGGTCTATCCACTCCAGCCAACCCTTGGGGCAACCCTCATGTTTCCTTGAGCTCGCATCCAGGGCCAGGCCTTCTCGGGCCAAACACTACATACGTCATGCATTTGCTTTTTGCAGCTTGAGGCAGTGCTTGCTCTACTCCACCTCGAGCACAGGAGGGTCGATGTTCTGTCTTCCCTCCCGACACACATAGCTTCACCTTGTGAGAGACAAGCTCCCGCCTGGTCCCTCACAAACACATGCTCGTGGGTCTCGGCCTCCACAGGTCGAACCCATTGACCGAGCCCGGGCTGACCCCCAAGTCACTCAGACGATTAACCCTAAAGATGAACACGCACCATCTTTGTAGGTCCCTTTCGGATCTAGACTCAAGCGCAGTCACGAACTAGCTTTTTCCATTGCCGCTTCCCCAACACCTGGAAAGCACCTCCAGCCCTGGTACTCAAAGGTCTTCCCTAAGAGTACCATCTTGAGCTGGGCTCCGGTCAACCAAACACTCTGGCCTCACAAAGGAATTTGGGACAATGGCTTGATGTCAAACAGAGGCCTCCAGCCTCCAAGACAAGACACCAAGCTGCCCACCAGCCTCCAAGACAAGAACCCAAGCTGCCCTCGATCCATGGGCCTCACTCCTTGCTCCATCTCATAGACATGGCCCTCGCCTAGAAAATGGGGTAGACCAGGTCTCAGGCTTGGTTTTGGAATGAGGTCCACAGCCACCTCTGGATCAAGCGGAATAGCGGCCTGCAGATCCTGACTAGGGAAACCTCCAAGGCAGTCGAGGTCACCACCCCTGACGACCTTTTACCTTGTAATCCCTTCTTCACTCTTTAAACTCTAAAACCTGAGCAAGTCCAAGAATACTGTTTGGTGATCACCACCCAGAAGTCACGGTCACATGACTATCAAGAATCGATCCTGACAAGATCGGCATACAAAGCATAAGTCTAGTTGGGGAAAACTGAGCCCCTTCAGACTGACTTTCCACGCACAACTTGCTGACCTCGACAGTCCGCTGCATCACCTAACTCTGACCTTCGAGAAGAAATAGTCAGTGTCATGGCGATCAATGACCCGAACGTGCTCTGGAGGTGCAGATGAACATGTTCGAGGAAGTGATGCAAGCCATCCTTGGAAAGATGGAGCCCCTCAAGGCCTCCAGGTCCCTTTCTTTGTCAGATTCCCCGATCGGTGAGGACGCACCTCCGAGGTAGACTCCCCCTCCGGTCTCCCAAGACAGCGCCTCTTCTCGAGGGTCTCTCAAACCGACATAGATGCTATGGTGGCCCATAGCCTCAAGAATAAGGTCCCGAGCATGCAGGAGATGCCACTTTACTAAAAGTCGTATCCTTCGTACATTGACTAGGTGTCATTTCCCATGATCTACGAAGAAGGGAAACTCCCCCAGTTCAATGGTACCACGTCTACTCACCAGCATATGACCCACTTTCAATTAGCATGTCAAGAGATGACAAATGACAGACGTCTCCTCCTCTGCCAGTTCGTTGAGACTCTCAAAGGACCAGCCTTCTAGTGGTATGCTCGGCTGCCGCAAAACTCGGTGCACACTTGGCAAGAAATAGAGCAGTTGTTCTACCAACGCTTCTATGAAGTCCAAAGGAAGGTGGAAACCATCGAGCTCCTCACCTTGATGAAAGACCTTGGTGAGCCGGTTGATAAGTTCATCGGCCGATGGAGAGAGCTAGAGACCTTTCATGCCACTCCCATGCCTGAGAAGGAAGCAGTCCAGACTTGCATATGAAACATGCTTCCCGAGATCACCAACATGTCGAGGCATCCAATCAACCCTCCATGTCAGAGCTCATCTTTAAGGCAGTTCGTATCGAGGGATTGTTCAAGAACCATGGTAGCCCTCGTCAACTATCCTCCACTCAAACTCTCGCTCCAACAGTCAAGGCAATCAAAAGGTAATGATCAGCACAACCGTCACCGTGACTGACACCAAAGGCGTGGCTCCCCAAACTCTCGACCACTCTAAGGCACAAAAGCCCCAGACCAAGGGAAAGCAGTAGTCCTACAATGTGGTCCCGCGTCCTAAAAAAATTCAACGAAATGACTACTGGACCAAACACTAGAATATGGTTTACCCCTTTGACATGAAGTGGACCTCTACACTGCTCCAACTGCTATTAGAACAAAACATGATTCAGCTATCAAAGGACACCACTGTAGAGGCACCTAGGCAGGAGTTGAATGAGAAATATTGCGCCTATCATAGGAGAGCAGCTCACCCAACTCAATACTGCTACCAGCTCAATGACACTATCGAGGCCCTTATCAATAAGGGCCAAATAAAGCTCGAGGAGTTGAAAAAGGCACTCGGGATTGACGGGGTACCCGCTATCCTTCCAGCATTTTTCTTTATAATGCTCGAAGAAGGGATTGCCAACCCAAAGCCGACAAGGCAGCCCAAGTTCCTGCCTCCAGGGACCGAGAACCTCTGGTGCGTGTATCTCCAGATACGAGGTCATGACATTAGTGAGTGCACCGGCTTTTATAAACTCTTGGCAGAAAATATGCAGCAGTCTCAGGAGGTTCAGGGTGACCCGGTAAGACACCCTCAGGTCCCTCTTCCGCCTGTGTAAGCCCTGACACAAGCTCAACAAAACATTGAGCAAGACCCTTTGCAGACCCTCTTTGAGGCAATGCTCTAGCAGGGTCTTGTCACCCCAAGTCTGCCAGACAGCCTAAGCGTCTTGCCTAGGGCATGAAAAAACTCTGGCGACCCTATCACCAAGTGTGGGGTCACAAACTTAAGCAGTGCACTAGGATCGAGGCCACACCGTCTGTGCGGTTCTCTCAAGACATGTTCAAGCCCTCGCTCTCGTTCAAGAGGAAGCCTCGCTACAAGCCCCTCATGAGCATGCACTGGACCTTTCAAGGACCTCGACCTCTTAGCCCTGAGAAGTCTACCACAATTGAAGTAAGCTCAAATCCCAAAAATGCTAGGCAGTCTACTAAGCTAGGGCCACTCACCAGCCTGATAAGGCGGTCCAAACACCCCGTTAGGGATCTCGAAGGAGACAGCGAGCACCTAGGTCAACTCGTCGAAGGAATCATCTTCCTCAGCCACTAATTGAGGAAGAATTCCTCAGACCCCTTCCTCCACTGCTGACCTTGTGGGACTTCATCCTAGGCATAGCTTGCCTCATCTTATCGTCCAATCAGGCAGACGGCCCTGAGTTATCAATATCTCAGGTGTCGGCCAAAATAGGTGATGGCCTAAAAAATGCCAAGACGATCAAAACCAGGGCATGATCTTAAATACCTCCTGCAAACGTCCAATTTCGACAAAGACGTAAAAAGCTGCCCGGAACATTTTAATTCTTCTTCTCCTCCCTCCTCTATTTTCTACACAAGTACAGCTCCACGATGCCCAGACTTCGACACTCTGAACAAAGAGTTCAAAGACACTAACGTCACCCAACCACAATAAGAGCGCCTCAGAGAGATGCTGGCCAGGCGGCTGGATTTTCGACAGCCGTTGATGTCCTATCAACCGGAGCAAAGACCGAGTCATCTTCAGACTCTTGTTCCAAAGAGGCCTCTCACATGGTGAAAATCTTGGAAGCACTAACTAACACGTGGCAAATGGGTCTAAGATCGGGAAAGAAGTTACAGCCCACACCTCGAAAGTTCAAGGTTCACAAACTTTCTCATCCTTCACTTTCCCCTAAGCCTAAACCTCAGACTTCTACATCCCTAATACAATTCCTATTACTACCCCATCAACCTAGACAACACTGGCTGAGCAAAGTCAGCCAGTGTCACAAACCAGAACTCAACCAAAGCTTGTTCATAAGCCTACCCTACCACCTATACCAGTGACTGCATCAGAAACACAGAAGACGAATGAGGATAAAGTAAAATACGACGTAATTGGGCACTTAAGAAAGCTTTCAGCCCTTTCAAGTATCTATGATGCCATCATGCTGTTTAAAGACTATGTATGGCTTTAGTCCAAGCTCTTTCTAACCTAAAGGTGTACGAGACTAAGGTGGAACCTATTGAGGTTGACCCAAACATTCTAAGTGGATGCTTGACAATCTCCAGTTTCAAAGATGATTTTTAGTTGGGAGGAAAATTCCACAATCTCCCCCTCTTTGTGAATGGCAAACTGCACGCCTACCCTCGGATCATGCTGGATGGAGGGTCTGCAGTTAACCTAATCCTAAGAAGGATTCCCACCCGACTAGGATTACGGTCTGACGACCTGACTTCTACCCACATCACAGTGCAAGGATTCAGCCAGTCAGGAGAAAAGCCAACCGCCACAGTGCATCTTGAGCTCAATATCGGTAATCTCAACGATTACGCTCAGTTCCATGTAATCGACACCGTTACCTCTGACAACGTTCTGTTTGGTCGTCCTTGGCTTCACGAATAAGGGGTGGTTCCTTCCACGCTTCACCAATGTTTCAAGTACAGCTGAGATAGAAGGAAGCACACGGTCTATGCTGACAAAAGACTGTTCTTCGTAGTTGGAACTCACTACGTCGACTATTTCACAGACCTTCCAGCTTCAGAAAAGCCAAAAGATAATCATCAGATGTCTGTGAGAGAGACAGGACCTTCGTCTCATGACGACGTTTAGGATCTGGGGTGAATGATTATGGATATGTTCAAAGAAGAGGAAAGACAAGGCAAGATCCTCCTTTTGACCCCCATTCACCCAAGTATAACTTGCCACCTCTCAAAGGTCATGGTATCCTCTCTAGAAGACAAAGCTTCTCCCTCTGCTTTTAATTCACAAAAAAAAAATGATGAGTCAGAAGTAGCACTTGAGCCCAAAGAAGCCCCAGAGGTGGACCTTGCAGCACCAAGGGTCACCTATACGTTAGACCAACAAAAGGATCTGCATGTCCCCATTTCTCTTCTAGAGGCAGAACTGGCGCCCCAATCGCCACAAAAGGTGCTCCAAATTCCATCATCCTTAAACAAGGAGATCATCGGCAGCCAAAAGAAGGTCCTACACTTCTCCGGGGTTGTCGAGGAAGTACAGGCTGACAAGAGTCAACCCGTTGGCTCTTAGAAATAAGACCCCATGGTGGAGTTGAGAAGCGAGGTGTGTAACCTCTAAAATCAGCCAAAGGGTATTTGCGTCACTTCAAAGCAGTTAAATGAGTTTGTCCTTGAGACTAAGACTTATGACGATCTCAGAAGCAATGTACCTCAAATCGAAGCCAAATCTCCTTCAGACTGGAGCATTTACAGTGAGCATGCTCATCAAATCATGAGGTCCATGAATTATGAGCCCCTCTATAATGTAACACTCAGGGGTGAGGTAGCAACTACTCCCCCATCCGAGGTCATTGAAGCAACAACAGGCTGCCACAAGATGAAGCAAGGAGTGGGCTACTCTTTCTCATCTCAAATCATGAAAGAGATGAAAGCAATAAAAGAGGAAGATAGAAGAGCGAAAGACATATCGAACAAACACTTTAAGCAAAAAAGGGACACTTCATTCATATAACCAAAAATTCATGCAATTATCGATGTTATCAACACTAAGAATTGGTGTACAAAGGGTTATAAATGAGAGTGCCTGCTCAAGTCTCAGAACTAAGCTTCTAATTGTCTTGTAGTGTCCACTTGATTCCGTCCTTCAGGGCTGCCACCTGAAGGAGAGCATGCTTTATGACCATAGAACGGTATTCCCCACGTACTAACTTAGGAGAGAATGGGTCCTTTCCTACCTCCTGGTCCAAAGCAAGAAAGACCTCTAGATCGTTGATGTTGCATTCAAGAATCCCCATGTCATCCTCATTCTCCAAGCCTGCAATTTCTTTAACAATCAAGGGAACATCCAAAGGCAAAATCTCAAAATCTAGGTGAACGAACTGATGCAAGAGCAAGTTGGTTCTGAGGTAACCTAAGTGTGTCGCCGCAGAATCAGTGACAGTCAAAGGCCCAAAAAAGAACTTAAGTAAACGCCTAATAGAGGGATACTTCTCAATAAAAGCTGATTCTTCTAACGATAAGACTTCCGAGCCTATTGAGCCATTTCAGTCATCTTCGTTTTGAACAAGTCTGCACAAGGAACCATGAAGTCTAAAAGGTTGTCTAGCAGCATCTTCACTGAAAGAGGAAACATGATCAGCTCAAAGAGAAAAGCCCGACTGAAATGTTGAAA
This sequence comes from Amborella trichopoda, assembly GCF_054954075.1. Lineage (NCBI taxonomy): Eukaryota > Viridiplantae > Streptophyta > Magnoliopsida > Amborellales > Amborellaceae > Amborella > Amborella trichopoda. Next base: position 30,610,694 of record NC_142338.1, read on the forward strand.
GGTGTCTCAAAGAAGATCACACATGTTGCCTGCAAAAACATTACGGTGATTGAGTCTGGTGAGTTGCGTAGGTAAAGGCATCATGGCCGGCGAAACAACAAAGCCTACCCAAATGCACCAAACAAGAGGATGAATAACTTGTCTTGAAAAGGAGGCGACTACAAAACTGAGCCTATGATAGGTTCCCTTCAAGCGAAAGATGCACGGCCCCCTCTCAAGGTGGCAAGGGGAATTGCCTTATTGGCCATGATTAGCAGGTCATACTCGCCCTCACCTCTTGAGACAGGAGGTTGAGGAAAGGGTTGTGGTTCTTCCACCGCTTGGCAGCTTTAGAAGCCTTGGCTGATCGTCGAGAAGATATTTATCGGAGTACACTAATTATCGCCAATGATAGGACTATCGCCGTCTGACCACTGAGATGGAATCATCATCTCGCAGCCAAGGGCAGAACTTTCATCGTCTACCACCAGGGGAGAATCACTGTCTCTCCACCAAAGACTATCAACGTCCCGTTCACCAAGGCGTATTAATGCCTCACTCCAACTGTCAGCACGCGTCGTACGTGTGACCCTTGAAATCCAGACATGTCACCTGACACTTGCGGCGTGGCCTGTCGCCACGTGTACAGAGGGTGACCGTTCGTCGCCCCATGACCCATCATCTTCACGACCATTATGATGAACCAATCCTTCGATTTTTGTCAGGAATTCACTCCCGCTCACTGGGAGAATCCTTCCCACCTTCTACTCATTGTTGGAATTAGCAAAAAACCACTGGAAGTCCCCAGAAAATCTCTCCTATGTCCATGCGACCCTGCGGATTACCGTTCTCCCTGGTTTCCCACTTCAGCAGTTCACCAAAGCTTATTGGAATTCTGCTAAGTTTCCGATTAACTCAATGTAGCCCCTTCTCCTTCTCCTCCAACAACTGAAGAGCTGATAAAGCGCTCTAGACTCTCTACGACCTCTACTTCAGCAGCTGAATAGCCAGAGCAACACTTGAACTCCAGCAGGGCACCTCTAAAATTCTACTGGGGCCTCGAGAAGCCCTGTTCCTTGCTCAGAAAGCCTTGGCACTTCCCAAAAAGGATCGTAATCATGCTACAAAGCTTCGCACCTCTTGAAATGCGTCAGAAAAATCCCTAAGGGCCCGTCTCTACAAGATTTTAGCCGAGAAGTGCACATCGAAAACCCCTCGTCAAGAAGTTTTGTCTCTCTCTCTAAAAGGCTTTCTACTATTTTACCCTTCGGTAAAATAATAAGCTGAGATTACTCCCCATTTTATACTCCACACTACTGAAGACTGCCCCCAACAAACTCAGAATGATGCTCCAGTCCCCAGCCCTTGATGGCGATAAGACCAAGTAGGGGCGGGCCAAGCCCGAGGCCCGAAGCATCATCGTCGCGCCCCTCGTCAAGACTGGTGTCACGTGCCTCATCAAAAGGCTAGTGCCAAGCGCAACAGCAAGACTTTTACCGAGCACCTCGACCCGAGACTATCACCGTGCATCTCGTCCAGAGAATATCACTGAGCGCCTTGATTAGAGACTATCGCCATGTGCCTTGACCAGAGACGATTGTCCAGCATCGCGTCTAGAGCTTATCACCGCGTGTCTCATCCAGGGGTCATCTCTACGCGTGTCATCCACCGATCACCGTCGCAAGAAACATTATGAGCTACTCCCGCGTGCTTCACTAAGGGACTTAACGCATCACCTAGGCTTATTGATGAATGTGCCATTCTACAATTAGTGTCACACACATACCTTGACACTCCCCTTTAGACCATTGTCTCTCATCCTCAAGAATTTCAGTCCACGCATCGTAATCTCACTCCTCAGGGAGCCTTATCGCCAGTGACAACTCTATTCCTCCATGAAGTAACATTCTCTCACCGCTACCACTACGGTCCATGCTGCATGACCATAAACTGCACTACCACGGTCCATGCTGCATGACCTTAAACTGCACTGCCACTGTCCGCGTTGCATGGCCTTAAACTGCACTGCCATGGTCCGCGCTGCATGACCTTAAACTGTGCTACCACGCTCACCGCTACATGACCTTAAACTGCACTGCCACGGTTCGTGCTGCATGACCTTAAACTGCACTACCGTGGTCTACACTACATGACCTTAAACTGCACTACCACGGTCCGCGCTGCATGACCTTAAACTGCATTGCCACAGTCCGTGCTGCATGACCTTAAACTGCACTACCGTGGTCCATGCTGCATGACTCTAAACTACACAGCCATAGTCGTTGTCACATGACTCAAAAATCTACGACCATAGTCCAAACTATATGAACTTAAACTATAGCGGAGTTCTAGTTGCACGACCTCAAACTGCAAAGTTATTGTCATATGACTCAAAACTGTATGACCGTGGTCCGAACTATATGACCTTAAATTGTAGTAAAGGTATAGTTTCACGACCTTAAGCTGCAAAGTCCTTGTCACATGACTTTAAACTTACGACCATGATCTAGTTGTGTGACCTTAAACCACACACTGGCCCTCCTAATCCCAAATGAAGCCTCTCCCATTTACTACTCTTCGTACACCACCATCTACATCTATTCGCATGTGTATAGCCTTAACTATCATTATCCCCTGGGGTTCAGATTTCTATCCACATACCTACCCCCGATGCTGCCTTACTGACATGGCGATTCGTACTCGGTCCATGCAGCATGACCCTAAACTGCATAGCCATGGTTCAAACTATATGACCTTAAACTATAGCGGAGTTCTAGTCAAATGACGTTAAACTGCTTTGCCCAGGTCTAAGAGGCGTAACCTTAAAACATGCTCCCATTAGTCGCACACTCCTTTCACGTGCATCTTCGTGCACACTTTCCTTAACCACCTGTTTGTGTGCGTGTGCCCTCTTCTTCTTCCCAGTGATCCTACTTAGGCGCACACGCCCTTTACATGCATCTCCACACACGTCTTCCCTAGCTGGCCCATTCGTGTGCGTGGGTCACCTTCACATATTCACCATCAGCTGGTGGGTCACCACCTTTAACCTACCATCCAACCAACTCTCCACAGGTAACTCCATGCCGTCCTCCTAAGTGAGTCAAAATCATATCCAGACTCACTCTGTGGCCTCTATAGACAGCCACTCCTTACAGCTGTAGTCAAGCTATATGACCCTAAATTACAGTGCACGTCCTAGCCTCATGACGTTAAAAGGCTTCACACAGGTCTCAAAGGCGCAACCCTAAAACACGCCTTCTAAAAAAAAACGGCCATGGTGTACACCTGGACAAGGGAACACCATGACTAAAAATGACTAATGGGCATGGTCACGAAACCATGAGTGAAAGAGTTTCGTGGAAAAAGAAACCCAGGCACGGTGAAAAACCCAAGAGGGCATCGTGAGAAAAAATGGATGAAAAGGGTGGACTTAACCACAAAGTCATGGGTAAAAGAGCCAGAAACTAACAGAAGTTCGTGAAAACAGTCCCCACGGCAGCACATCCCATGTTCAAGTGAAAATCCACAAAAGGGCACTTGGACTGACAAAGAAGGTTGACACACTTCGACATCCTCAGCCAACTCCTCAGTTTCATAACTCATCAGGGAGTAAGAGCCTCATAATATCTCCCTTGTTTCATGGCTCATCCGGAAGTGAGAGCCTCATAAGATCTCTCCAGTTTCATGACTCACTAGGGCGTGAGAGCCTCATAAGATCTCCTTGGTTTCATGGTTCATCAGGGAGTGAGAGCCGCATAAGATCTCCCCAGTTTCATGGCTCATCAAGGAGTGATAGCTGCATAAGATCTCCCTAGTTTCATGGCTCATCAAGGAGTGAGAGCCACATAAGATCTCCCCAATTCAGCAACCACAAGAGTCCTTGAGGGTGAGGACAATGACCGAAATATCCCTTTGTAAATGCTAAGAGCCATCGTGAAAGCAAGAAACTGATGAAGCCAGGGTATATCCTGCCACAGGCTTTAGGGTGGTCTCTGCCAACCCCCCTAGCCCACATGGGACCAAACATTCGGGAAGAGTCAGAAGTCCCCCGACTGGACCCCGTTAGTTGCTACCTACAGGAGATTCCTTGAGCATTAAAAGAAAACTTGGTGTAGTAGAAAACAACACTGATGGAAGGTACGTAGCATTTGGCCTTCAAAAAAGTCCTGATTCTATACAAGGTGGTCCTGACAAAGGTCTCATGCTCCCGAACCACAGATATTCTCTTGAGGTTGCGAAATTTGACAAAGTTTCATCAAACTTCCCAAATGATTGCAATTCTCGATTCTCTCCAAGCACAACATTTGGTGGGGCATGCTGTTGGAAGTTATTTTTCATCAATATGGGGCCCCCGCTCAATAAAGGTCTAACAAGTAGTGGAAATTCGAACAGTCTCAGAACTGGCAGAGATTTTTGTGAGGACTCTCAAGAGTCTCCTGTCATGTTTTTTCACATTTTGACATGTCTAAGGTAGTGTAGACTGAAAAAAATTTCAACAGAATCGGCCTCTTGTATCCTGAAATGGACCCCTATAACTAGAGCTACATTTCAGCTTGTCAAATTTCTATGGGACTACCACCATTAGATCCGACACGGTTCAAAACCCCCAAGGTTCAAGTTTCATCTCAAACAGACATTCTCGAAAGAAGTTATAGGCGAAAGAGTGAAACAAGAGCAGTCGCACGCTATTCCCGTGTGGCCACCCTGTAACACTACACTATTGAAGGGATGATCACGACCAGCAATTTTCGACGCTCATATCTCACTCATCCTAAGTCAGATCGTGCTCAAATTTGGTGAGCATATTCGTATTATAAAGACAAGTGATTTGATATGTGGTATGCTAGTGACGATACCGAAGCATGAAGACAAGCTAGAGAGAAGTTTTTGGTCCATGAAGAAAGTCTAAGAAATTGAGCAGAGTCGTGCTTTGCTCGAGTTGCCAAATCATACCGCATGCCCGATCGATGCGAGACTAATTCATTGCGGACGTAAGGTCTCTGGCTGTCTCTGACCCAAACCCCGTACATGATTAACGGTCGGATTCTACACACAGAGTCGACGAACAGACTACAAATTTCGTCGCTGGAATCCTTGATTTTGGCCAAATTCCAAACTTGCCAAATCTTCATTCGGCCATGGAATCGAGCTGTGTTTGGTGCCCTGTGATTGTAGTGGCACGATCAGTGTGATTCAATAAATAAAACACATAAAACAACAAGGAACGAACACACTATTGATCCAAAGTTTCAAGATCTACTCAAATTTCAAGTCACATGATCGTGCACCAAAAACAAGATCCATGGCTAGAAGTTAGTATCAAATCGGTCGCTATGAGGAGTCCTACAAGAAAACAATCATCTTACGATAAACCAGGCACTAGAACAACCCTAGATCGACCATGCAAGATCACGCAATTCCTAGGGCAACACAGGGACGGTTCTGGAATTTCACAACTTGTTAGGAATGGGTAAATCTGTCATTTTGCTCCCTATTTTCTAATTTATTTTAATTCAATTGAATCTTAATTTTCAGGAATTAGGGTTACTTTTGATCATCCACCGGGCACACTTCTATATATGCATATCATCATTGTACACAAGAAGGGAAAGAGGCATACACACACAAGAGAGAGTTTTCACTTAATACAAGTTTCATTGTTGTGTCACACTTCAGACAGGGAGTGAGGTGATATAAAATTTTGACTGGTACCCCAAGGTTGAGGTAAACCTTCTCTCTCTTCTTTTTCTTTTCTTCTTCTCTGGCTTATCTCCTCTCTTCTCCCTCTTCTTTGTCTGAGTTCCTTGCAGAGGTCATGCATGGCAGCTGCAGTGCCGTGCATGCCTCTCCCTTGGTCCCACAGGTTGTGCATGGTGATGGCAGTGCCATGCACGAGTCCCCCTCCCCTTTTATTCGTTTGTCTCTTTCTTCCAGCGAAGTCTTTAGATGGTGCTACCTATCGCTACCCACAGATGTAGCTGTGAAGTCTCGATGAAGAACCGAGACAGAGAAGCTTGTTGCCGCCTGCAAGGGTCTTCCTCTACTGTACGTCTAGCGAAGACGGCGATACCTAACCACCCACCAGAAGATCTGGTGACACCCATCACTGTCAGTGAGCTTCGTCCACGCGATCGGTGCCCATCGCCATGCTCGCTACATCCCATGCCTCACACCTTGTGATCTAGGAGAAACCATCACCGTGTGCCTCATCAGGAGCCAGCACCATCCGCAAGGGATGTGTCATCTCCTCACGTTGTCAATGGCGATTCCTATTGATGTTCGGATTTCCCCTTCTCTTTGTTGTCTCCTTCTTTCCTCTTTCTCCTCTCACATAACTGACGGTAGAGCTACCCTATCACTTTCGTGTCGACCTCGGTTTCCAGTAGTATTGCCACCGTTCTGGCCTTAAGAACCATGCCGGTCTTATTACCACCCCTGGTCGGTAATTTCTGGTTGTCATGCTAGTCTCACCCCTACGTCAAGCGCTCTGCTCTTTTCTATCTTTCACCGAGCCTTGCAGTTCATCACCTTCTCATGTGAACGTGCATTGCCCTAAATCAAGGGTGGGTCCCTTCCACCCACTTGTCTTACAAATTAACCATATAAGTGTTGTACATAAAAACAAGATGATTAGAGGTTAAGGGGGGCGATTTCGAACCAGCACAAGTAGCTGAGGGGCTTTCTTTGTGATCTAAGAGGGCACCCACGCGAGCCAGCCCAAGTAAGTCCCGAATCCACCTAAAATTCCTCTCTCATTAGTTGGTATACCTGTCCTTGCCCTCGAGCAAGGTTCCGAGAGAGCTGTCTCAAATCTCGAGTTCACAAGAAACCTGAGACACGTACTACCAGATCACCTAGATCCGGAGGGTGAGATCAAGGCACCTAACTAAACACCCTAGAGCTGGCTGGGCAGGAGATGAATGAGAGGTATTGTGCCTATCACAGGAAAGTTGACCATCCCACTCATGACTTCTATAAGCTCAACGACACTATTGGAGCCCTTATTAACGAGGGTCAGATAAAGCTTGAAGAGTTAAAGAAAGCGTTTGGGGCGAAGCCTCCCACATTGTCACGATTAATGAGGATGAGGGTGCACCTGCTATCCTCCATGCACTGTTCTTCATAATGCTCGTGGAGGGACACATCACGCAAAAGTCGAGAAGGCAGCCTAAGTTTCCACCTCCAGGAGTTGAGAATCTCGGGTGCTCGTATCACCTGATACGAGGCCATGACGTGAGCGAATGCACCGGCTTCCATGAACTCTGGACAAAGAAGATGCAGCAATGCCAGGAAGCTCATGGTAAACCAAAAGGCTGCCCTCAAGTCCCTCTTCTGCCAATGCAAGAAGAACTCCCAGTGCATGCCTCGGGAAGTTCTGAGCCAGACCCTCTGCGGGTCCTCTTCGAGGTAATGCTCTAATAGGGTCTCGTCACTCCCACGCCCACCTAAACACCTTTTCCAGGGTACAAAAAACCTCTGGTGCCCATATCACCAACTATGGGGCCACGAGCTGAATCAATAATTTAGGTTCAAAGCTATAATCACTCGAAAGGTACAAGAAGGACACATCATCTGCTCCATTCTCTGGAAGCAATTCCAAGCTGTCGCTCCCATCCAGAGGAGACCCTGCTACAGTTCTCCTATGATCATACACTGGACCCGTTAGGGCCCTCGACTTCTCAGCCCTAGGAATTTTTCCATGGGAGAAGTAGGCTCAAGTCCAGTCCACCAGGCTAAGACTACTCACCTACCCAATGAACCAAACCAAACAGCCCCTCTGGGATCCCGAACAAGATGACAAGCACCTAGATCAACTCGCTTAAGGAATCACATCCCTCATCCAACAGTCGAGGAAGAATTCCTTAGGCTCCTTCCTCCACTTCCAACCATGCGAGACTTCATTCTAAGTGCAGCTTGCCTTATCCTTTCGTCCAATCAGACGGGCGTCCCTGAGTCACCGATGGCTCGGATCCCTCTAGTATGGGTGACAATGCTAAAAGCACCCCACAATGATCAAAGCCGGGGCCAAACCTAAAATACCCCTTGCAGTCGTCCAAAATGGGTGATGACACTAAAAGCACCGCTCAACGGTCAGAGTCGGGGCAAGACCTACAATACCCCTTGCACATGTCTAATTTTGGCGACGATGTAAAAAGCTACTCGAAATATTCTAACTCTTCTTCTCCTCTCTCCTCTTCTATCTTTTCCACAGGTGCAGTTCGATAGTGTCCAAACTTTGACGCTCTAAACATAGAGCTCGAAGGCACCAGCCTCAGCAGGTCGCAGTAAAAGCATCTCAGCGAGATGCTGGCCCGGGCGGATGGATTCTCGACAGTCACTGACCCCTTAGCACTACAAGCCAAGGCCGAGCCATCTTCAAGCTCCTCTTCCAAATAAGCCTCGCATATGGTTCAGATTTTGGAAGAACCACCCAGCACAGGGTAAATGAACCTGAGATCAGGGAAGAAGCTACTGTCCACGCCTCAAAAGCTCACGATCATCATATTTCCTGATACGTCACTTTTCCCTAAACCTCAACTTGAAACCTCTACATCCTTAATACAAATCCCTATTACTTCCCCATCAACCCAAGTCACACCGGCTGAATAACAAAGTCAGCCAGTGTCACAAACCAAAAACCAATCGAAGCTTGTTCCTAAGCCTACCCTACCACCTACACCAGTGACTGGATCAGGAACATAGAAGACTAATGAGGATAAAGTGAAATACGATGTAAATTGACATTTGAGATAGCTTCCTACCATTTTATGTATATATGATGCCCTCCTGCTGACTAAAGACTATCATAATCTCTAGTTCAAGCCCTTTCTAACCAAGAGGTGTACGAGGCTGAAGTGGATCTTATTTAGGTTCACTCAGCTATCTTGAGTGGGTGCTTGGCAATCTTCTTTTCCGAAGATGACCTTTAGTTGGGGGGGAAATTCCACAGCTGCCCCCTCTTTGTGAATGGTGAGTTGCACGCCTACCCTATCAACTGGATCCTGTTGGATGGAAAGTCAACAGTCAACCGGATCCCAAGAAGGATTCTCACCTGATTGGAATTAGGGTCTGACAACCTCACTTTCACCCACATCACTTTGTAAGGTTTCAATCAATTAGGGGAGAAGTCAGCTGGTACGGTACGCCTTCATCTGAAGATCGGTGACGTCAACGATTACGCTTAGTTCCATGTAATCGACACTGATACCTCTTACAACATCCTGCTCGGCAGCCCTTGGCTTCACGATCAGGGGGTGGTTCCTTCCACGCTCCACCAATGCTTCAAGTATTGCTGAGATGGAAGACAACAGACGATCTATGCTGATAAAAGACCATTTCTCATAGCTGAGACTCACATGTCGATGCCAACTATTATTTCACAGACCTTCCAGTGTCAAAAAAATCAAAAGATAATGATTAGAAGCCTGTGAGAGAAACAAGGCCCTCGTCTCATGACGATGTTGAAGATCCGGAGCAGATGATTACATACATGTTCAAAGAAGAGGAAAGACAAGACAAAACCCTCACTTTGACTCCTATCTGCCCAAGTATACTTTGTCACATCTCTGAGGTCATGGTGTCTGGCCCAAGAGATGAAGCCACCCCCTCTACTTCTAATTTTCTAGAACAAAATGACGAGTTAAAAGTAACACTTGAACCTATGGAAGCCCTAGAGGTAGACCGTCCAACAGCAAGGTTAACTTATATGTTGGACTAGCGAAAAGTCCTACATATCCCTATTGCTCTTCTAGAGGTAGAATTGGCACACCAGCCACCAAGGAAGGTTCTCCAAATTCCATTCTCCTTGAGCAAGGGGATCATTAGCAGCTCTGAGAGGCTCTTGAAAAAGTACAGACGGATAAAGGCCAGCCTGCTGGCTCTCAAGAACAAGACCCCATGGTTGAGCTGAGAAGCAAGGTTCGTAGCCTCCAAAATGAGTTGGACGTTATGCGCGTCACTTCAAATCATTTAAAGGGGTTTGTTCGGGACTCTCAAACCTATGAAAAACTCAAAAGTAATGCATCTCAAATCGAAGCCAAGCCGCAGACTGGATCATTTACAGAAAACAGGCTCACCAAATTATGAGAACCCTGAATTACGAGCCCTTGTCCAATCAAACACTAAGGGGTGAGGAAGCAACCTGTCCCCCATTCGATGTCATTGAAGCCACAGCTGGCTGCCATAAGATGAAGTAAGGAGTGGGCTTTTCTATTTCGGCTCAAGCTATGGAAGGGTGGAAGCAATGAAATGGAAAAAGAAGAAAATAAGAGACATGCATCGCACAGAAAATAAAATAACTATTTCATTCATCAAAAAATATTATTACAAGTGTCTTTTCTTTAAAAAAAAACGGAGAAAAATGGAAAGAAGATGCTATAAAAAATGATCAATGATCTCCCTTGCACTCATCAGCTGAGGCTCTTGCTCTCTCGATGCCCACTCTCAATTTGGCCACCAGCCCAGCCTCGTGATTCACTAGGGCTAGCTCCTCGCCCTAGGAGTACTCGAGGTCTAGCACCTTCTGGCCTAGATCCTTATCTTCGACCTCCCAAACTGTCATCTCCTCCTCCAACCTGGCTGCCCATTTGGCAATCTTCGTCTGAGAGATGGTAGCTTCCATCTCCCCTACCTGGACCTCTGCCAGCTCCTGGTTTTGTGCTAGGGAAGCCTCCAATGACTCTAGCTGCAATCCCTCTAAACACGATGCGACCTTTTTTGCCTGCAGGGCCTTCATTCTCCATCCCTCAAGTTCATTGACAACGTTGTTAAAGTAAGGGAGAACTTCGGGCGCGCTCGCTAAGGCGATCCCCCTCAATTGTGAGATCATTGTTCCAAGCTCTTCAAGAGACAAATCCTGCAGGTTTTGGAGGTTATTCAAAGCATCTAAACAATGACACCTAGCAGTTCACTGAAAGTAGGCTTAGGCAGTACAGTAGGGGTGACCATAGTAGGAGGGTCCCCAATTGCAGCCAAGACCTCAAGCACCCCAGATTCGGAGGCAACCTCAAGCTACCTTGGTAGCTTAACAACAACTCTCTCGTCAGATATCCTGTCATGACCGCATCGGGCTTGACCCTTTTATGCTCCAATGGCATAACTTCACCCTCTATAACCTCCACAACCTCAGCTGGGGCAAGGCTGACCTCCTTCCCTGGAGTTACTACCTCAGGCTTAGGCTGCACCATGGCAACCTCCTCTCTTGGGGCAACAATCTCTCCCTGTGTCCCCTATTCTCGAACCGCCATCTTCAGCTCGGTAGGTTCAACGCTTTCTCCCCCTCCTTCTTCACCCTTGTCTTCCTAGAAGTAGCCTTTCTATGTCGTTTCTCAAAGAATACAGAGAACGGACAGCCTTGATCTAGCGCATGCTGCAGGGCAAACCGATGAGGAAAGTATTCCTCAAGCTTCACGTTATGGACAATGCGATAGGCAAGAACTCCGCCTCTGATGCTCAGCCTAAACATTAGTACTTTAAGGCTGGCAAAGTCACCGCCCAGGTGGTGGCCAAGCTTGTCGACAAACACACGCTTTGTGAGGCCTCCAATCAGGAACGCCACCAAGGTCATGTGGAGGTGATCATTGTAGAACAACCTGCATGCATGACTTGAGGTATGGAAGATTGCCTTCTACCCGGCAATCTTTAGTAAAAATGGGCACACGGTTTCCTCTTACTCTCTGGTTTTGAGATATGTCGGAAGAATAAGCTCCAAGCCAACCATATACATAATGGACTGGGAAAGGAGTCTTGAAATTCCTTGAGAAGGCCTCGCCATCTACTATGCCATTGCCTCCCTCATTCCCTTGATAGTCTCTTCCCCTGGAAATGGCTCCCATGCCATGATAGGCTGTGCACAAAATAGGCTGTGCAAGTGTGTAGTCCTTCCCCTGTGCCATGTCGCAGGGCACATAGAATGTGCGGGGACGAATGACATTTACAACTCCCTGTAGGGAAAATTTACATAAGAAGAGCGCCAAGTAAGCTGCTAGGAAGATGTGCTCATTCTTCTTCCGCAGCTCAAAAATTGGTGGGGTTTCCTTCTCCCCTTTTCTCGACGATGAACCAACTTTATCTGTAAAGTCACCGTAGAAGAATGTTATCCATTTGGTGAAGGTGACTCGCCCACTTTAAGGCTCATCATAGAGTTGTTGATAGATATCGAACATTTCTCGAAGCCCAGCTGATGGGGCTTCTTTGCCTAACTTTTTCCCTCCAAAAATGACTGAGTCTGGGGGGATAAACTCGTCATACATAACACCAAGGAGCAGCAGCCCACCAACGAAGTGCAAGCCGATCAGTGATATCTCTACCTCCTCATGACCAAGCAGCCATGTGTGGTTAGGTCCCTCGATCTCGCCCTCCGGATCCAAGAGGGATCGGGCGGCTCGCATCTTGTGGAAGGGGGGTCAATGGGCGCTACGATATCCATACCCCATTGTGAGAAGGGCCACGATGCAACCATATGGTGTAAGGGCTCTAGAGAATGGTGAACTAGGCTGAAGTGTATTTGGCATACCTGGCACTTTTTAGCGTAGCTTAAGGAATCTACGATCATAGAAGGTCGATAGTATCCCAACCTCATAAAGCTCAGGACTCGACTGCTGCAGCCCACAAATTCCTGAGTGGGCTTCTTCTAACACCTTATTTGCCTCTTGGATGTCGACACATCTCAAAAGAATGGTATACATGGGGGACATTCGATGTATGCTATTACGTTCTGCACGATCTTATGGGAGCCCGCCATGTTTTAGAAAACTAGTGATGGGGTCTCTCCAATCTTTGACCTGCTCAATTTTTGTGCATATTGGGTCAAAGAATTGTGGTCCTTGATTTCGACACTTAGCTCCTCGACTCTGTTCTATTTCTTGTTCGATCTTGATTACTTGTTGGGCCGATAGAAGCGCTCCAAATGGATAAGGAGGACACTCGGGGAAGATATTTCTATCGTCATCTGCATCGACTTCAGTTCTCAGCACTGTGTCTCCATTCCGCCACTCGAACAAGCGTGGGACTAGATGAGGAAAACTAAATTGTAGCGTCGAGTTTCGTAAGTGCATCAGCCTGCGAATTTAGCCTCTTGGGGATGTGGCTTAGGGATACTTCTTTGAATTCGTCTATATACGATTTTGCAGTATCGTGATAAGGATTGAGGGTATCTTTTCCTACATTATAAATCCCTTTGAGCTGTCGGATAACCAACTCAGAGTCGCCGTAGATTTTGAGCTGCTCTAAGAAGAGATCGAAACCTATCTCGGTTCCGATTATAAGGGTCTGATATTCTGGTTCATTATGAGAACCGGCTTGAGAGAGAGAGAAATTCTTTTACTTCGAAGCCCCACAGTCGAAACTATGGTATGCCTCTGTGAGATATAGCGTTGTAGAGGCAGTCGCATGCTTTGGATTGCATGCTTTACTTTGAAGCCTCGCAGTCACGACCTTGATTTGGGAGGACACCTCAAAGGGGTGGTGCCTTTTCATCCGGGGCTTGTGAAGAAAGATGTAGTAGGGGATGTGTAGGAGGGTGTCATGCGATAACCCCATAGAGCCATGTAAGCACAGGAAGTAGTTTCTAGTCATGCGAATGGACTAAATGTCGTGTAATTTTACGTCTTGCTATAGGGATGTGAGATGTTTTTACTCATGCTGACCAAAAAGTCAAGGTCAACACACCCATCATTTGAGAGCGAGTGCCTCGAAGGGTTTTCACCATGCCCTTTTTATTTTGACAGTTTTTCCCATAGTGCCCTTGTGGGTTTTCACTATGCCCATCTTTTTCTAATTTTTTTCTTAATTTTTTTTTTTTTTATGTATTTTGCCCATGGTGGCCTTTGGGGTGTGCACCATATTTGTCATTTTTTATTTTTATTTTGGGGGGCATATTTAAGGTCATGCCACTATGACCGGTGGGCATGTTTAAGTTCCTACCTCCAAGACCATATGTTGTGCAATTTAACGTCATGCCACTAGGACATGTGCTACAGTTTTAGGGTCATGTAGCTTGACCCTTGCAATTTAAGGTCGTGCAACTAGACCTTCGCTATAGATTAAGGTCGTATAGCTTGGAGCATTGCTTTGCAGTTTAGGGTCATGCAGCATGGACCATGCAGTTTAAGGTCGTACAACTAGACCTTCTCTATAGTTTAGGGTCATATAGCTTGGACCTTGCAGTTTAAGGTCGTGCAACTAGACCTTTGCTACAGTTTAAGGTCTTATAGTTTGGACCGTTGAGTTTGGATCGCCATGTCGATAAAAGTTCCTGGGAAGGGGCAGTAGTTTTGATGTGAAGTGAATCCTCTGAGGATTATTTGGGTCAATATAGCTGCATATGGAAAATGATAAATGGTATGCATGTAGCTCTGCTGAAAGCGATAGGCCGGAGCACAGCTGCAACCCCACTGGGGATAGTGATGGAATACACCCAGTGAAGAGGTGTGTGCGTTTCATAGTTTAAAGTCATGCGAATGGACCATTTGTCTCATCATTTAACATCTTGCTATAAGGATGTGCATTACAGTTTCAAGGTCTTGAAGCTCGGACCATGGCTATGCAATTTAAAGTCATGTGGCTAGAACCATGCAGTTTAAGGTCGTGCAACTAAACCTTCGCTACAGTTTAAGGTCATATAATTTGGACCATGTAGTTTAGGGTCGTGCACCTAGACGATTGCTACAGTTTAAGGTCAAATAGTTAGGACCATGTAGTTTAGGGTCGTGCACCTAGACCATTTTGGAGGGGAAATGTGACTCCATATGGAACAGATTAGTAACTGGAGACTTGACTCCTTAAGGATGCAAAGTGGTGGTCTACTTGTGGGAATGATAGGTCATGATCTAGGTGCAGCTCAACTGGGGATAGTGAAAAAATAAAAATCCACAGTCAGTTGCACTATAGCACACGCAAAGTACTAACATAGGAAATGTGAGGCATGTGGTGCTAGACTTAGATAATGCACCCGACGTTGGGCCTGGATAAAGCACACCACGTTATCTTGTCTCTCCTCTCTATTTCCTTCCATCATAGTCGGTGGAAGCATACCTCTGCTTGTGCCTTTTTCCTTCTTTCTCCTCCTCTTATTGCCATATGAGTTTGTCTTCGACCCTTCTTTGTCTCTTCTCTCACACTCTTCTCCTTCTTTCTCTCTCTTCCTCTCTTTCCTTCAATTCTCTTCTTATTCTCTTATCTTACTTCTTATTCATTTCTTCAAGATCTCCATGCCTTCTATTATTCTTTCGTTTGACTAAGAGGGGTTGACATTATCCTCTTATGGTAGTGTTGTCATCTAGCTGTAATGTTGTTGTGCCCGAATCATGGTGCCCTCTTTATTGCCACGACATACTAACCATCATGTCTAGCTAATCAATATTGATATTGTCGTCTAGTAGTAATTTTATTGTGTCGGACTGAGTTACCGAGCCTCTTTTATTGCCATGTTAGACCAATTACCTACCAACTTAGTCATTATGCTGATCTCCCCGCTTAGTCAAATTCTTTTCTTCTTCTCTCATTATTCTTTTCTTTTTTGAATGTGTACACCTGCATGTAATCATCAAGAAGGCAAGGTGAGGTCGACTGACCCACTTGTCTTATAATCTTCGCCATATGTGTGTGATTGCACAAAAGAGGAAAATACAAGCCAAGGAGGCGATTCCGAACCAGTTTTACGACTGAGGGGCTTTCTTCGTGATCTAAGAGGGCGCCCACATGAGCCAGACCTAGTAAGTCCCGAACCCACCTTAAAATTCCTCTCTCATCAGTTGGTAATACCTTCCCTCGTTCTCGAACGAGGTTCTTGACAGAGCGATCTCAAAACGTCCCGAGCATCACCCATCACGTGGCAGATAAATCTCAAATCGAGGAGGACGCTACAACCTCCACCGCAGAAGTCGGGCACATTGAAGTTTCCTAGTCCGCCACTGCCCCTTAATCCAAAGACTAACCTTCCTATCTTACAGCTTCCAGACTCCTTCCCAATCCTAATATCTCAAACAATCCAGCTATTCTCTCATTCCATGGGACATCTCTGATCCCATATACTCAATCACTTCTAAAACCTCAAACCTCCATCACCCAAACTAAGCTCGTTGTGTAATCGAGTCAGCCAGCAGGCCAAAATAAACCTCTTCCACCCAAACCTACTCCTCAACCCAACATACCACCCAAACCAATGGCAGGACTAGGAGCACAAGGCCTTGATCAAGAAAAGATGAAATATGATGTAATAGGGAATCTACAGAAGCTTTCAGCTCTTCTCAGTATCGACAACGCCCGCATGCTCTAGAAGGATTATCAGATAGCTTTGGTTCAGGCTCTCTCTAACCGAGAGGTGTACGAGACTGAAGCAGAAGCTATTGAAGTGGACCCGACGATTTTAGAAGGATGTATGCCAATCACCTTTTCAGAGGATGATCTGCAGCTGAGAGAAAAGTTTCATAATTGCCCTCTCTTTATCACTAGCGTATTACATGTATGCCTCATCAATTGAATTATGATAGATGGAGGGTCGACAGTCAACCTATTTCCACGGAGGATCCTTACTCGATTAGGGTTAGGGTCCGAAGATCTTACTCCGAGCCACTTCACAAATCAAGGGTTCAACCAGTCATGAGAGATGCTAGCTGACACAATTCACCTTCATTTTAAGATCTGTGAGCTAAACGATTACGCCCAGTTTCATGTAATTGACACCGACACTTCCTATAACATTCTCCTCGATCGGCGATTGCTTCATGACCAGGGGTGGTTCCATTGACGTTGCATCAATGCTTCAAGTATAGCTGAGATGGGAGATAGCATACGGTCTATGCTGATAAAATACGGTTCCCTGTAGTCGAAACTCACTACGCCGATGCTAAATATTACTTCACTGATCTGGTGTCCCTTCAAAAGCTGAATGACGGAGCACAAGTTTACAATGAAGACAACATCTTCACCTCATGAAGATGTTGAGGATGTTGGGAGAACATTGTTGAACATGTTCAAAGAAGAACAAAGGCATGGCAGAATTTTACCTCTAACCCCTATTCATTCTAACATCCCAACCATCGTCCCTGAAGAAGTGCCTTCTTCACTTGATAAGGAGTCTTTGACCTCTGCCCCTAGTTCTGAGCCACCATGGTTAGAACATGAATTAAAGGTCATTCCTGAGATTTTGCAAGTCATGGGGATAGAATCTCAGCTCCAAAGATCACCTACACCCCAGACCATCAGAAAGTCTTGCATATCCCCATTGCACTCTTGAAAGGTCACCTATACGCCAACCGCCATGAAAGATTTTCAAAATCCTGTTGCTATAAGTATAGAGGATGCTCCTCAGATCAGTGACCAGCCACAAGTTCTACACTTTCTTAGTTTGGCGAGAGGAGAGTAGTTTGAGAAAGGGCAATCATCTTCACCTCAAGGGCAGGATCCCTTAGCAAACGTAAGAAGCGAAGTTCACAGTCTCTAGAAACAATTGGAGGTCATGCGTATCGCTTCAAAACATCTCAAGGAGTTCGTGCATGAGGCCAAAAGCTATGATGGGTTTGAAGTGAATGCCCCACTAATGGAGGCCGAAGCCCCTCTTGACTGGACTATCTATAGTGAGCAAGCTCACCAAAAGATGAGGAAAATGAACCATGAGCCCTTGGCCAATCAAACATTAAGAGGAGAAAAAGCAATGACTCCCCATTTTGAAGCTATATAAGCCACGACAGTCCGTCATGGGGCTAAATAAGGCCTGGGATATTAATTTATTAAAAGACGTTGAAAAACAAAATCACATGAGGAGAAGTATCGGTGCCCTAGACATTCTCTTTCAGTTCGGCCACCACTTGGGTCTCCTCCTCCATCGCCATCGTTTCGGACTCAATGGTGCAAGCGAGTTCGGACAAATTTGTAACCAAATAGGCCTCCATGGCCATCCTCTAGATCATCTCCATCTCAAGACCAGCAAATTCCTGCCTCAATATTCGCATCTCCTCTCTTATTTCGATCATTCTCTTGTAGCTGCCTTGCGCCTCCCTCTTGAGATCCTCCTGAGCCAGTCATTGTGGCCTTCTTCTCAATGCAAGAATCTATCTTCTCGCGCCGATGCAAGATTGACCCCTCCAAGGAGGCTAGCCTGCTGATTTCCACCTCATGATGTAGTATTCCTGACCACCAGCTCTCCAACTCATTCAGGGTTGCATCAAAATGGGAATGGACTTTTGGTGCACTACCAACCACAGTGGTTGCAGCAAATTCCCTCTGTTTTGTCAAAGCCTTACTCAGTTCATTGAAAAGTAGCTCTCTTAAACCCTGAAGGCCTGCTTAAAAAATGCCTGCAATCAAACCAAAAACCTCGGGCCTAGATGGTGCTACTGGGATTGCTACTGTTGAAGAGGCTTCGGCTTCAAGGACCGGACTTGTCGAAGTGATAGTCATCTGAGCCACTGGCTCCTCTAGAACGATGGCAAAGTCCAGAGCTTCTTGCCCCTCAGACTCAGAGGTAGCCCCAGCCGAAACCTGCTTGGGTCTTCAATACTAGCCTTGCTGCGTTGACCCTTGCTTATGAGGTTCTCCACTTCTGTCCCGTCGGCCTCTAAAGAAACCTGTTCCCCATGCTTCTCACCCTCCTGAACTGCCCCATCAACATTGGCATGTTTAGAAGCTGCCTCTTCCCTTGGGCCTTCATCAATCACTGATTCAGCCCCAGCCATGGTTTCTTCCAACTGGCCTGCACCCTCAGCAGTCAGAACCTCAGCCATGAAAATTTCAACCTCTTCATCTTCATGATCAGTGCCCTCAAGTGCATCGGCCTCATGGTACTGAGGGGCATCATTACCTACAGGCCCTTCTTCTTGAATCATAGCCCTTGCCTCAGTCAGGGCATTAAACCCCAGAAGCATAGAGGCCACATCAGCATCAGATTCCCTTCTTGGAGGAGTTGCATCAGGACTTCCAGCCTCGTCAGTCTCCATCGGAGCTAGCTCTGACTTAAGAACGACGCTTAGACTCAGAGGCGCCTCCCCAAGAACCATAGTCACTTCCCGGTCAGAAGGAATAACAATGCCTCAGAAGGGCCGGAATCGTTTACTTTAGTCTTTGAAGGAGAGATAGAAGATGGTGGAGAAAGTGCAGAAGGTGATACAGTTGGAGTTGCTTAATGATGAGAGGAGGAAGACTGCATCTTGGTTTTGAGATCACAAGAAGATTTGCACCCTGACGCCTTCGAGTACACCCACTAACTAGTTCAGTAGCAGTGGAGGGTTTTCTTTTCTTTCCCCCTACTGGAGAAGGAGCGGCCGCTTCAGAATTCCCCCCTTGAGAGGGGCTCTCAGTCAGTCTACTATGAGAACCACTCTCAATCAGCACGTTCAAGTCTTGTGTGGGACACTTCTCATAACCAGGGACCTGTCAGCCCTCATCCCATTCAAATATGGAACTGAGTTTATCAAAGACGCTCCCAATTCTCTGTTTCATGGCTAGAAATTTCGGCGAGACGTCATCGGCCACTATCTCGCGAGGGATCCCTAGAGCTTGCCAGTTCGAGGGATATTCCAAGACAGACTTCGTCAGGAGTAAGAGGATCCTCAACTCTCCTCTGCCTAGTCTCCTGGTGCCAGTTGTTGTTCTCTCCTATCCAAGGGTCATCCTCAGCCTAGTATCCCTTGCTAGTGATCCTCCACCATTTCGCATAGGCCTCGATCATTTGGACCCTTCTGCCAGGTAACACATACTTGCTTATCTCTGTCATTTCTAGACATGTGGACCAAGCGGTCCGTATATGTTCTGGCATCCAGCACTCACGAAGAGTCCCAAGCTCTTTCGGCTTCCCTATGTTTACTTTGGCCTGGTCCTTTTTGAAGAACATTGGGAAGGGGCGGCCTCCTCAAGCCCATGAGGGCGAAGAGGTGGGGGAAATATCCTTCTAATCTGGCATTGTGCAGAGTCCGATAAGTCAGAATTCCTCCTGTAATGCTCAAGATGAACATGAGTTCCCTAATGGTTGTTGGAGCACTGTCTAGCTCCTTCCCCAGTTCATCAACGAAAGCGCGATCAGTGCAGCTCCCAATTAGAAATGGGAACCACCGTATATTCAAAAAGTCATTCCCAAATAAGCCTCGAGCTTCCCCTGGGCTGTGGCCAGCAATCCTCATCAAGAAGGGCCACAATTTAGTCCTTGTGCCCTGGCTCCTCACATAAGTGAGAGGGAAATAGGCCCCTAACCTCCCATACACGTAATGAATGGGGAATGGAGTCTTAAAATCCCCTTGAAATGCCTCTCCTCCTACAATGTCATTCCTTCCCTCTTTGCCTTTATAAGCCTTCCCATGGGAGATGGCCCCCAATCCATGGTAAATGTTACATAAGACACGCTGAGCAAGGGCATGCTCACTCCCTTTGACCAGGTCGCAGGTTACATACAATACGCCTGGACGAATGTTGTCTGCCCACCCGGGGAGCACGAACTTGCACAAAAATAAGGCCAAATATGTAACCAAGAAGACATAGTCATTGCTGATCTCTGATTGATACACGGGAGGCGTCACCTTCAAAACTACCTACCCTTTTCCTTTCGAAGCACCCCGACCGCCTTGGGGATAGTCCCCACAAAAGAATTTCACCCATTCGTTGAAGGTTACTTGACCAATGATAGACTTGACATGAACTAATTGGTAAGCCTTGGAGATCTTTTGAAGACTGGTAGGCGGCTCTTCATCCCCCAAGCTAAAACCACCAAAGATGACCGAGTTCGGAAGTAGGAACTCGTCATACATGGCCCCGATTATTGGAAGGCCCCCAATAAAATGAAGATCTAGCAAAGAGATTCATGCAACCAGGTATTGCTAATGTGACTCCATGTCTTCAGTAATACTTTGACAATAGTAGAGCATCAGTCATAGTAGTTGCCCGAACACTTGACCGCTGCTAGCAGAGAAGCACATTCAAGAATTGCTTCTGTGTGACATTAGCACCTTGGCAGTCCAGGGAGAGGATCCCTTCAAATATTGGTGCTCCCCCTGTATTCGAAGGCCTCTTCCTGACCACGGTAGTAGCCGTTTTGCCAGTACCATTCGTT
The DNA here is from genome assembly GCF_054954075.1 of Amborella trichopoda. Lineage (NCBI taxonomy): Eukaryota > Viridiplantae > Streptophyta > Magnoliopsida > Amborellales > Amborellaceae > Amborella > Amborella trichopoda. The sequence goes on from NC_142338.1 coordinate 30,631,713, forward strand.
TTCCTAGGGTAGGCAAGTTCTCCTCAGAAGGTATGTTCATGTGCATAAAATGAACGAGCACCAATCTTTCTTTGATGCTAATATTGCCGTTGTTACCCTCGTGGACTTCAAAACGAATTGGGTCAGTAATAAAAGTGACACTAAGAGTACATTATGGTTCGCATACTGACCTTGTTAGCCAAATGGGCTTCCCTCTTATTAAAGTCTTACCGGTGAAGTTATCAGTACCAACCTCTCCTCCTTTCGGAAGATTTTTCACATCAAGAATTCGATAAGAAGAACCAGCCATTATAAAAGGGTTTAGTGGTTTATTCCCAAATCGAAATTGTAAAGGCACTGGATCAGGGCCGGCTGTGTATCCAAAGCTTAGCGTCGGCTGTGTCTGCTAAAAAGCTTAGCGCCAGCTGTGTCCGCTAACGCTTAGCGCCGGCTGTGCATTCAAAGCTTAACGTAGGCTGTGTCCACTAACCCTTAGCACCAGCTATGTCCGCTAACCTTTAGTGCCGACTAAGCACTCAAACCTTAGCATCGGCTATGTCTTCCAATTCTTAGCACTGGTTGTGCTTGCCAATTCTTAGCGCCGGCTGTGTTTGCCAATGTTTAGCGTCGATTGTGTTCAAATCTCTCACACATGCCACGGATTCTACGTGTGACACCTCGAGCCTTGCTACGCCGCCTAACAATCTTCGCCGCGTCCTTCTGTGTCGCCTAACACCCGAGTGAATATCAACCGTTGCCTACCCTGCTACCGTAGGGCTTCAACGACTGTCCGTTTTCCCTGTGCCCTTTTGAGTTTCGTCAGAAACCCACTATGGGACTTTCCCTGCTTGTGTCTTGGCCGAAAAATCACCAAAACACCACCATAAAATCTTTGCAATGCCACCAAATTACTGAGAAACTACTGATAATCGTCGAAAAATCTCTACAACTCCCCCAAGTTGTTGGGCAAACCACGTTCTGGAAACTTGTTGACACCCTATTTCAAAATGGGAAAATTCTACGGTTTCTTAGCCCATAGGACCAAATTATCCTAGTTAACCCAAAATCCATAGTTTACACAACCTATCTTGTGGCACGGAACCAGTCTGCCTGCCCGGAACCTGCAGAACCCTCTTTTGACGAAGATTTTTTCAAACACCCTGTTTTACCAAAACAATCATTAAAAATAGTAAATAAATCCGTTTTGATCCAAATTTCTCTGAGAGCTTCATAAAAGGCTAAGGAAACCACCCAAAGTGAAAAACATAAATTTGACAAGTTTTGAGTTTGGCGACACTAGACATGCCCCCCAGCTTGGACTGGGCGACACTGGCAATGTCACCCAAGTCATTCTAGTAAATGTCCTGTTTTACCAAATAAATCATTAAAAATTGTAAAAAAAATCCTTTTTGACTCAAATTTTATTCAGGTAGCTTCATAAGAGGATGGGGAATGCACTCAAAGTAAAAAAATTTGAACTTTGACCAAGTTTGACTTGAGCGACAAGGGCAGTGTCGCCTAGTCTAAGCTAAGTGACACGCCTAGTGTCATTAAGATTTGGGTGACAATACCAGTCGGGCGACACAGCCCGTGTCGCCCAGACTCTTTTGCCCCAAAATGAAATTTTAAGGTTTTGGACATTTTTTTTTACCTTTTTGGGTGACACTAGGCATGTCACCCAAGTGACATGGCCCATGTCGCCCAAATTCGTGCCCCTCAAAAGGTGGATTGACCAGGGATATATTTGTTACGTGAGTTATTCTCCCGAACAAATTTGGCCCCCATTTTAGAGTCTTTTAGAGAGAATTTAGAGGAGACAGAAGAGAGAAGACGAAAGATAGAGATAGAAACCCTAGGAGAGAGAGAAAACCTAGGATAGAGATGAAAAACCCTAGAGTGCTGGAGGAGATAGAGATCTAAGAGAAAAACTTAGAGAGAAAAACTCAGAGAGAAAAACCCTACCTTACTAAACCCTGAGAACCCTAGTTCTAAGCCATTTCCAGAGCATAACCACCCTACTCAATCAATATTTGTCGATTACTACCCAGACAAAGAGACAAAGATGACCGGTTCTGATACGGGTGAGCCCCAAAAGGCTCGGGAGGTCCCAGGCCATCGGACCCGATTTGGTATCATTTTCCTTTCTTCTCTTTTATTCTTCTTTACTGTTTTAATTTCATTTTTATCTACTTATTCACTTTAAAATCGTATTTTGGATGCCCTGGATCATGCTAGCCCTGCCACGGATTTGAGAGCAGATCTGCTTGTTTCCACGCAGATCTGGCCTCAGATCTGAATTCGATTTGTCCCACTTTCTTTACCATTTTATTTCTTGCATTTTCATTTAGTTTAAGCTGTTAAATCGATATATGTTCATCGAAAGATCTATTTGATTTTCGTCATAAATAGTTTGGCATCCATCGTGGGGCGTTTCGAGCTTGATCCAAGCGCCAAAATACAAGTTTTATTCATCGTTTTTCATTATTTTCAGTCACAAAAATTCCTAGAAGTAGGTAGTAACTAGGGTCTAGGGTTTCGGTGCCACTTAGATCCAGGGCAACACTCCCCATGTCCCTCAAATTTCGAAAGTTTCAGAATTTTCTAAAACTTTGCAAATATGTTCTAAGGACGTTTTTATGAATTTTCAAAAACTTTCAGAGAAAAATAAAATTTTTAAGAAATACAAAAAAAATATTTTACTGGATACAAATATGTCCTATCTACTTTTGTCTGTTTACTCAATTTTAATTTATTTCATCAAAAATATATATTTTTTCCTACTTCTTCCAAGTTTAACATAGTCTTATTTCATTATGTTTGACACAAAAAACATATAAAAAAAATAAAACAATTTTCTTTTTTTGGCGACACTAGCAGTGTTGCCCACCCTGCAAAGGTGAAACCATCCACGTCGCCCAATTGGAAAGGTCTCAGAAATATTTTGGGACCTCACAGACCTATTCCAGAGCCTTTGGGATGCTTGTTCACCAAATTTTGGCTCAAACTAATTTTTTTAAAAATATAAAAAATATATTTTTCCTCATATAAGTCTTCTCTATTCTCGCTATCTAATTTTATTTTAGTTTGTTGTTTTTCATCAAAGCCATGCTTTCCCTGCTTTCACCATCCATAGTTTAACTGTGATTCATCAAAGTTAATAAAGATAAAAACAAATTTTTTTTTTAAAAGTATATATATATATATATATATATATAAATCGAGGGCTTCTTGCACTCTCCCTGGACTGTGTCCCGTTCGCGTCACCCTTGACTTGGGCCGTACTCGTCTTAGCACGAAGTGTGCTTGGTCTCATTGTCTTGAATTTACCTTCTTAGGGGTTTCTTCTCCCTCCATTTGTACTGTGTTTCGAGGGAGTTTCGCCTCGAAGTGCACATCGCTAGACACGATTAGTGCCAACCACTCACTTATTTCCCCTTCAACCGTGTCCCATTTGAGCCACCCTTGACTCGAGCCTCACTCGAATTAGCATGGACTGTGCCTGGTCTCATTTTACTAACTTTACCTTTTTAGGGGTTGCTTACCCCTCCATCTATATTGTGATTTGAGCTAGTTTTGCCTCGAAGCTCGCCTCGCTAGACATGATCAGTGTCTAACACTTGCTTATTTTTCTTTCTTGTTTTGTGTGCATTGTGTGATTGACTTTATTTTTTATTGCATGCTTCTTTACACACTCTAGCACACACTGGACCAGGAATGCCTGACAAACCAGTAAACAAATATTTTGAAAACCCCCAAAATTCGAGTAAACGACGTGAGGGGAATCTAGCATTGAGAGCCGAGGCAGTTGGGATTCCTGTAACTTTAACTGTGAGCACCCCTCCTTAATCCTTTCCTCAAAGCAACTCTGTGTATAGTAGGACCTAGTGAACATTCTATAACAGGAGCCCATGACGTATGTGGGGACCTATATTTGCCTAACCGCATTTCAATAGTTAGGAACCCACTCTCAAGCAAACCTACCCATAATCAGATTAGGTCAAATGTTTTCGTGTGCTTTATTACATTTTTCTGATCGGTTAATCTTAGATTTCAGTTCGAACCCACTTTGGGTCTGATCTGAAGCTTCTGGGTTCAAGTTCAGGCTTATAACCAACTTTGCCTAGGTTCGAACTAGGTTTCTCCTTAATTCGAACTAGGTTTCGCCTTGGTCCGAACCTAGGCCCCCTCTTGGTCCGAGCTGAAGGCTCGTTCCTAGCTCATCTTTGATCCAGTCCAGGTCCACGCCTGGTCTGATCATTAAAACACTCTGGCTCCAAGTCTAGGCTTGTACCCAGCCTACCCTAAGTTTGAACCAGGTTCGCGGAGCCTAAGCCCCCTCTTGGTCCGAGCCGAAAGCTCATTCATAGCTCATCTTTGGTCCAGTTCAGGTCCACTCCTGCTCTGATCATTAAAATTCTCTGGGTCCAAGTCAAGGCGTGTACCCAGCGCAGCCCAAGTCTGAACCAGGTTCACACTCAGGTCCGAACGTAGGTCCCCTCTTAATCGGATCCAAAGGCTCATTCCTAGTTCAATCTTGATCCAGTCTGAGTCCACATCCGATCTGAGTTTCAAAACCCTTTTGGTCTAAGACCAGGCTAGCATCCAGCTCAGTCTAGGTCTGAACCAAGCTCACTCCTAGGTCCGAACCTAGACCCACCATTGATCCGAGTCAAGACTCATGAACCATCTAGTCTAGATCTTAGTCTAGATTCTAGCATAAATTTAAGCATAAAGTAACCTTTAGAGCTAGATTAGGCTTATAGTTTAGGGTGCGAACCAGAACCCATTGACTCTAGCAAGTCTTAGTTCAGTATAATCTTAGCCTAGGTCTTTGTCAGGGTTTTGCCTTTAGAGTTAGGATTGGTATGCCTTAAAACGTTGAGTTTAGATCTTACCTAAGTCTAGATTCTATAACCCCACCAAAGAGAATCACCATGTCGGTTACTCAAAGCGACTATGATGATCACTCCACAACCGACTCTAAGTTTAACCTGCCTAAACATAGAGACCAGTATGTCGCAATCCCTTGGAATTATCAATAGACATCAGGCCATTTGATTATTGAGCGTCCAGGTCTTCAGTTAAAGACAGAGTCCCAAGCATCCACTCCTAGTCCTAAAATTTGCTTGATCGGAAAGGCTAGTTCAGCCTGAAAGACTCTGAAAAGTTAAGGGGTCCGACCTGGAGTTGTCTTGCAAGGGGTCTTAAGCAACCAAAGTAGGAGTCGAGTGGAGGAAGAAATTCATGCAGCATGTAATGCCAATTCCCACAACTCAAAACGAGATAACTCTGTGGTCTAGGGGATCCAACCCTACCTCGAGTCTCTGTAGTACAGCTCATGATGTTTTGAACACTGTACGAGGCAGAGGTGTCGACCCAAACCGACCCTTAGGCAAGATAGGTGTTCAAGCTGCCCTTAAAAGTCTTGTTGACCTGGGTTACACTGTTCATGCCCCAGCTTAAAGGTCGAACCCAAATCGAGTTAGTGGCATAAATCTACCCTTAACACAACCGAGTCTGTCGATTCTTCAATTGGTCCCTCTAGTTCATCCGGTCCAACAAACCGTGCAATTTTCGCAGCCTATGGCGACACTTATGGGTCAGTACACCCCTCAGGCACAAGTGTATCAAACCACCCTGGTAACTACGGCTCATCAATCTCAGGCCCATGCAGGCCAACTTATACCCCAAATCTCGACTCATCAGTCCACACTTGACCAGTGGGCCTATTGTTATGTCGAATACTCAACAAGAAGGCATTTTAAAAGAGATGCAGGATATGCTCATAAGAATGGGAATTCATGATATTCTACTTCCAAAGGCATATGTTCAAGAGACCCTTGGAGGTATGGAGGCCCTTCCCCTGGGATTTGTTATCCCAGAATTTAGAAACAAGTTTAACGGGAAGAGCGATCCAGATGATCAAGTCCACGCGTATCTCCTCTCCGTGAGAGCTTTACGAGACAGGCCTAACAAACTAAAGGCCATATTTTCTTAACTAGCATTGGAGAACAATGTCTGCTCAACCACACATCATTCTTGATGAAATGTTCAACCTATTCGTCTCTCACTACCACAAGTTAACACCAAGATCTCTCTCCCTGGGCGAGCTCAATGCAACGAAGCAAAATCCAGGAGAATCCTTCGAGGATTTCATCTATTGATTTTACGAGGCGGCAATTCGGGTCATAGAATGCCCACTGACAGACCCAACCAAAATCTCCATGGCCTTAGAGAATGCTGCTCCAGAATACAGGACCTTTCTCAACCAAGGCCTTATCCCCCACTCTTTCAACTCCATGATCAAGTGGGTGGCATGACAGGAAAGGGGCGTGAGGGACACCCGTAAGCACCAGGCCCAACAATAAACCAATATCGACTCCCAAAATAAGAGAAAAAACAATAACAAAGGGTAGGCTTCCGGTCAGGTTACCGAGAATGTCGTTAATGGTAAAGCTTAAGGATCAACCACTCAGCACAACAATTAGAGCCAAAACTGAAGGGGTCTGTCTAGAGCCAATGCTCGAAATAATAACCAATGGTGAGAGGATAATTTCACTCCTCTCAAAGACCTGCTAGAAAAAGTACTGAAATTACTCCTGACAAGAAACATGGTTTATCTACCACCACCATTTGAACCACCATTTCAAATCACGAACAAGAGCAGGTGGTGAGAATGGCATCAAAACCATGCACATGATACCCAAAACTGCATATATTTGAAATGGGTGATTCAAGGGTTAATCAATAGGGGGATCATCACTGTCACCCTTAGAGATCAACCCATTGAAGAGCGTAATCAAAATATGGGTATCCTCACAAACCGTCTACCTAAAAATATGGTCACAACCGAAAGCCAGGAGCTCAGGACAACTCAAAAGAAAATGTTGTCATCCACATGGTTGAGAGTGGAGATGAAGAAGAAGATCCCTGTCAATTCTTATTGGCTTGTGATCATCCCTTTCAAGAACTTGAAGAAGATCTATTAGATCTTCTAAGAGGAAGCCCTTCATCTCCAAACCTCAACAACCTTCCCAAATGGGACCAATATGACGAAGATGACACACTAGAGATCGATACGGTCAGAACCCATGACAAGGCGTCATCTCCCAAACATGGGGCCAACACTCCGATATCTCCCATTACTCTTGCTAGAGCTTCAAGCTAGCGAGCTTGATTCCCTAACCCGAAGAGGTCTAGTGTTCAAATCCATTCAATTAATGGTCAACACTCTCGATGAAAGGATGGGAAACTTTTCAAGAGCCAAACAACCAACAGGGATTGTAGATCACGATCCGAACAAGGAAATTCAAGGATCTACGACCACCTATGATCTATCAACTCATCTCGGGAAGATTCAAGCTCAAATCTCCATCTTGGAGCTACTCGCCAACTCATCAGAGCACAGGGCCCAGATCGAAAGGGTCCTCGCCAAGACACACATCCTGAGCAACACACAGCCGGATGAGTTGTGCAGTATGATCAACCTTTTAATGGCACCAACGCCAATTGTGCTCACGGATGGTGACATCCCGGCCTGCTTCAGCCGCTTTCATGTCCAACCTCTGCACTGTTTTCATGCAAGGATATGAAATACAAAGTGTGCTTGTGATAATGGGGCAGCCTAAACATATGCCCTATGAAAGTGGTGAAGCAGATAAGCAAAAGCTTGGATGACTTCGAGCCGTGTCAACTAACTATCACTACATACGATGGGACCAAGAGACAAGCTGAAGGCATACTGTCTCTCACACTTAAGATCGGCCTGGTCATCTAAGTGATAACGTTTTATGTCTTGGACATAAAACCTTCATTCAACATGCTTCTAGAAAGACTGTGGCTGCACGAAAACCTCGTGGTCTCCTCTACGCTCCATCAATGCCTCAAATTTTAAATGAAAAATGGCGTCGCGAAGATATGCGCTGAACCCCTTTTCTCAATCCTAGCATACATAATGGGAAGCTAGTCATAGGGTTGAGCTTGGGTAAATCCCACTTGCTTCCTTCGAGCAAGCTAATTGTGCCACCTTACGCCTAGAGGTTAATGATCCTATCGCTCAAATTTTGCAAACTTCTGCATCGATGGAGGACATTATCCAATGTCAACATCGATACGGTTTTGGGTGCCTCGAAGCTTCCCACATGCTCCTCTCCCAAGGATTCCAACCAAGCCAAGGCATGGGGACTCAAGCGCAAGGTGTAACAGAGGTGATTTCTGAATCACCCCAAGTCAAAACTGAAAACGGGGATCGAAGAGGACTTGGTTGTTCTATCACTTTATTTAAAAGAAGGATGAAGCCTTCAAGTTATCCAGGCTCTTTATCCATAGGCATTTAAAGCCTCGATCCTCTCGATGCCCATCCTTCAAAACGGCCAAAGGTGATCCTTGATTCCCCAGTAGGGAATAACTCTTCTTCCACATCTCAGGACACACAAGAACTGGGAATTAAAGACCTTTTCGCTGACCTAGATTTGAAGGTATTCACAATCGACTCTAACACAGCCAAGCATGCTCATTCGCCTACTCAAACTTAGGAATGGAATTGGTCGATCACTCCTTTATCTCAAGAATCGCTAGAAGCATACCAGCGGCACCCCCATGTCTTAGTGCCAAAAAATTGATAGGCGCAAGGTGGCCATCTAACTGCCCTGCGCATCTGGTCCTCAACATTTCTCTCGCGAGTCCCTTAAGGGACACCTCTTGCGACCTTTCAAAAACCATGAAAAATTTAAGACATGATAAAGTTAATAATAATGAAAAAGAATATTAAAAAATGGCTCTCACTCAAGATAGCCCAATAACGGTGCATAATATCCGAGATGATGAATTGGATGACCAAGATAAAGATCAAGAGTGTTAAGAGTTTGAAGAAATATCTTAACCTAGGGAACGTACTTCTCATGTTGACCAATTCAAGAAGAGGTTCGATGGTGACCCAACGGCTATCACCGAAGAGATGCTTGTCGTAAACTTAGGAACTGAGAAGGACCCAAGGTTAACTTAATTTGGAACCTCCTTATCTTATGAGGAGAGAGATATGTGATTTCCTTTCTCAAGAAATATCGTGATGTCATCACCTGGTCATACGATGATATGCCAGGTCCCACATTGGTGCAACATCACCTAATATTCAACAAAGGGGTGAAGCCTGTAAGGCCCAAATCAAAGAAGAAATCGACAAACTGGTCAAGGAAAGGTTCATTACTCCTGTTGATTATTCAAAATGTTTGGCCAACATAGTAGTCGTACCCTAGAAAGACGGGAGGATCCGAGTGTGTGTCGATTACAGAGACCTCAATAAGGCATGTCCCAAAGACAATTTTCCATTACCAAACATAGATGCCTTGGTCTACAACACTGCGGGTCACGAGATGTTGTCATTCATGGAAGGCTTCTCGGTTACAACTAAATCCTCATGGTAGAAGAAGACCAAAACAAGACGTCATTCATAACACAATGGGGAACTACTGTTACAAAGTCATATCTTTCAGTCTCAAAAAATACATGAACAACTTATCAACGGGTAATGACTAGCATATTCCACGATGTAATGCATACCATTATGGAAGACTATGTCGATGACATTCTGGTCAAGTCAAAGACTAGGTTTGATCATCTCACCAACCTGAGAACCATTTTCAAAAGACTCGAGAAATATCAACTCAAACTCAATCCATAAAAATGTCTAAAATACGAGCCATCACTAAATGCCTCCTCCACAGAACCTTAGAGAAATCCGTGGGTTCAAGGTCGCATACAAGCCATAAGGCATTTCATTTCACTGCTGGCGGATAAGTGTGTGTCATTCGATAGACTCCTTAAGAGGGACACCCCATTCATATGGGACAATGAATGCCAAGAAGCGTTCCATCAAATCAAGGAGTACCTCACAAAACCTCCCATCCTTAGTCCTCCTAGTCCAGATAAACCCTTGTTCCTATACAGGTCAGTGAAAGACAAGACCATGGGGGCAATGTTAGGACAATATAACGATAATGGAAAAGAGCAAACTATATACTATATCATCAAAACCATGGTCGACTATGAGACAAGATACACGGATGGGGAGAAACATTGCTTAACACTTGTGTGGGCCATGTAGAAACTAAGAAATTATGTCTTATCTCATTCAGTCAAGTTCATATAAAAAATTGACCCACTCAAGTACCTATTGGCGAAGTGGAGAATGCTATTGAGCGAGTTCGCGATCGAGTATGTCACTAAAAAATTTGTTAAAGGACAAGCCATAGCTGACCACTTAGCTGAACACGCACTGTCAGACAATATTCCTATTAACACGGATCTCCCTGTTGAGAACCTCTTCACAATTGAGAACTCAATTTGGGAGCTATACTTCGACAGTGTAAAGAACGAATACTGGTCAAGTATAGGAGTCATACTATGCTCACCCAAGAATATTTTAATGCCAACAGCCATCAGATTGAATTACCCATGTACCAATAACGTTGCTGAATACAAAGCCTTGATAGCCGGGCTTGAGAATGCCATGGGAATGAAAATCCAGCAAATACGAGTGATTAGTGACTCCTTACTCGTCATAAAGCAAGTTAAAGGTATTTTGAGGGTGAAAGAAGAAAAGCTCAAACCCTATCAAGAAAAGGTGGAAAAGATGATTCCATATTTTAAGAAAATCACATTTCAACATGTAACTAGGGAAAATAATTGATTCGCCGACACCCTTGCAACCCTTGCTTTGTTGGTTGATATTCTTCCAGAAATCACCACATTGCTATTCTATATCATGAACAGACATTGACCCTTCCTCATGGAGGATCAAAAAAGAAATAGAGCAAGAGAATGAGAAAGATGGAGAAGTATGTTTCATGGCTTCAGATGTGCTAGTCAAAGCAAAACCGTGGTTCCACGATGTTTTGTCCCTACTAAAAGATGGTTTATACCCCGAAGGAGCCACCAAAAAAATTAAAGAAGCCCTTCGAAAGTTTCTATGGGATTCTTAATAAGAGGTGATCTCCTATTCAAAAAGTCCATCGATGGCATCATTCTATGGTGCCTCGATAAGCCAAAAATTGACTAAGTACTAACAAAGTTACACAATGAAGGAGGTCATTCTAGGGTAGCTGCCTTAGCTCAGAAAATCAGGCACCAAGGCTATTACTGGACCACCATGGTTGAGGACTACTGGAAGTTTGTTAAGAGGTGTCCCAAATGTCAACTCTATGAAGAACTCATCCATGTACCGTCCGTATCACTCAACTCAAAACCACCCGCATGGCCCTTCGCCATGTGGGGTCTTGATATCATTTGAATGATATCACCAGAAGCCTCAAACGGCCACTGTTTTATATTAACAGCTGCAAAATACTTCACCAAATGGGTAGAGGCCGCATCATTTGTTAAAATTGAAGGCCAACATGTTGCCCCTTTCATAAAGAACAATATCATATTCAGATTCGGTATTCCCTAGTCAATCATCACTGGCAATGGATCCCATCTCAAAAATGAAAAAATCACTAAGGTGTGCAAAAGGTTTGGGATAACACAGAAATTCTCCACACCTTACTACCCTCAAGGAAACGGACAAGCAAAAGCCACAAATAAAGATCTTCTCAGAATCATAGACAAAATAATAGAAAGCAGGAAAGATTGGCACGAAAAGCTAAATGATGCCCTATGGGCCTACCGGACAACTGAGAAGACTCCTACTAGCATGACCCCATACTCATTGGTGTATGGTATGGAAGCAATGCTACCCATCGTAGTTGAGATACCATCTCTCTGAATCCTTATTCATAAAAATTCATATGAGGAACAAAAGGTCGAAGCACGAATCGCTGCCTGCATTAATTTGAAGGAAAAACAACTATTAGCAACACAAAATATTGTTGCTTACCAATGTAGAACCGAAAGGGCATGCTACAGAAAAGTTGTTCCTCGACAATTTAGAGAAGGAGACATGGTACTCAAGAAAATCTTCTACACTCCTACAATTCCACACCCTTTTGGCAAGTTCAAACCTAATTGGGAGAGGCCAATCGTGGTTACCCAAGTTCATGCAGACAATTCTTATAAAATAAAAAATTAGGAGGGGTACAAAGTCAACGACCCCATTAATGCAATGTATATTAGAAAATGCTACCTGTAACGGGCTAAAAAACACGGTGAAATCATGAAAAGGCGACACAAAGGAAAAAAAAAAAAAACAAAAAAAAAGTGAAAACCTAAAAAAGCATCACGAGTAAAAGAGAGAGTAAAATCTCCAAGAAGGACCTTTTGATGCAAAACACTCAAGTACATACAAGTACATGCAAGTTCTAATAATACTGCACAAGCAGACCCTGAGGATGAAGACTCCTCCTAAACCCTGCAGGTTCCCAATATAACCAACTCAAAAAGATGTAGGAGGGTGACATGAATGGAAAACCGAAGTGATTTCAACGAACTCTGAAAATCGTCGAGACCCTCCAAGAGGAAAGCCCGACAAGAAACCAGAGGACTCTTCATGGATCTGTGAAGCAGAGGATGAAAGCTCCAAAGGTGAAATGACAACTTCGTGATTTTTGAGTTCTCACGATCCCACAAGGGAATCCTTTCATCATCTTTGGGTAAAATATAACAAAGAAAATCACCACCAAAGGGACCACAAGTGGCAAACTGTAAGACCCATCCCTTTTGAAAATGTTGTTTCAATTTAATTGTTAAAATCATCCATTTTCTAAAGTTTTCTCCTTTTAGAAAGGACTTCCTCTATCACTACAAGAGGCTAAACTGTTAGTCAATCTAACCTCACTCTCGAAGCCAAGTTCCTATGCCTATTATGAAGGCGTGAAACTAGCCAGGCACTCCATGGTTGTATGAGTATAACTACCAACTACCACATATCAGAGATGGGTAAACCTCGCCAATGACAACATTGGCTAGTATGGGAGTGTTTTTCTCTTGACTAGATCCCCTGTGGCAAAATGACTCAAGCTTATCCCAGTGTGTTTCTCTCGACTAGATTCCCAAAGGAAAAATGAGTCAAGCTCATCCCCGTGGGTGCGTACAATGTCCCAATAGCTAAAAGACCCAACAACTAGGGGGCTGAGTTTGTAACAATTCAATTTGGAAAGTGTGTGCAAATAAATTGTTCTACTCTACTTCAACGAGTCAATTGCACACATATAAGTTAAAAGACCCACCAACAGGGATAATAAAAAAAAAAAAGAAAAATCCAGCATAACAAAGAACAAACTTTTGGCTATCTCAAAATTCTGACTTTATTCATCCGTTAAAAAATTGGCTTATTATAGGCGTTCACGCCATCAAACTTTGTCCTACAACTAAAATTTCTACTATCCCAATGGAATTCAATAAAACAAAAAACTACTAAAAATGAGAATGATCACAGGATCAACTCATTCATGCCAACAAAAAAAGTAAAGAAAAGAAAATAGTTTGCCTATTTAGTCTTCGACTTCGGATCAACATCCTTCTCCTTGAGTTCCACCACGAAGGCCACCCATCGAGCTAATTCTACTTCAACCTCTTCCAAGCTGATGTCAGATACGTCCGCATTTGATTTGATTCATTTATTTGAACAAGAGGTGCCATCTTCTCGATTAGGCATACGATCCCGACTAGGAGCAGAATACTTGCCATGAAGTCTCGAAAATTTGGGGCATAGTTGAAGAGGGCAGGCACGTTCCCACCAAGAATCATAGTTTGAAGTGGTCGTGGGCTTGTCTTCCTTAGCTAACCCCTTACTGGAAGAGGACTTCTTCCCCTTCCATGACAATCTTGCTTTGATAAGAAGAGTTGGAGAGTGTGGACGAATTGGAAAGATAGGTTGACGACCGATCACCTCTCCATAAGCAGTGTAATTCTGAATGTGGCGAAACTGGCGAAGAACCCCTTTGAGGGAAAAACCCCTCTATGACGAATTTCCCTGTTAGTATAACACACGAATGCCCAATAGCAGGTAAAAATAGGGATGCGTTTTCAAGGCCCCTAATCACCCAATCAAAAGACGACAACTCGTCCAAAACTCGTCGATAATAATTGATGTTTTGTGGTCAGGTAGAGTCATTGACATGTGCCAGTCCCAAAGTAGTAGATACAGCCGTCATTGATTGAGGAGGACGAATAATGGCCATGTGTTCATAGGCCTAAACCTGCAGAAAATGGAGCTCAAAATTACGCCAAAAACTCACACAACAGAAGCCCTGAACCTAAAATCATCCGGGGTAGTTTGATGGGGGCGAGAATAGTCTCCTAGCCTATGTGGGCATCACCTAGCCTATATGGGCGACACTGGTAGTGTCGCTCAGCCTGTATGAGCGACATTGGCCGTGTTGCCCAACTCAAAACCTCTCGAATCGAGTTGGGCTTTTTCCAATAGTATCCTATGTTAAAAACATGAACTCTAGAGCCAAAAAAAGGACAAAAAAATGTGTTCCAGAGGCAAAATAAAATAAAATTATGTTCAAAATATACCTACAAAATTAAAACACTGCCCTCAATAAATCGGTCGCCTCGCGAGTCCCGGTCGTGAAGACCCCATCATATGCCTATCAACACGGTCGGAACAATGGCGTAACCCGCTCATTCCCAGAAGGCATGGACTAAAGGAATAAGGGAGCTATGAACCATCTTGCGACAACATGGAAAAAAGGATAGAGCCTAACAACATGAAAAGAAAAATATAGATCTATGCAGCGGCTCGAGATTGCTGTCGATTGCAGACCAATCGCTCCATATCAACCCACTAGCCACTTGAAGAATAAGCAACCCCCAACAGTCGTGCACTCATGATAGCATGGTCGTCAGTAGCAGTGGAAGGTTGATATGTAATTCCGTATAGGTTCAGGCCAAAAATCTGGGCAACTTCCTCCAAGGTTGGCGTTGTCTCACCCGTAGGAAGAAAGAAGGTATTCGTCTGATGATTGAACCTGTCAACGAGAGCTTCGAGGAGCGGAAAGTTCACATGGAAAAAGGCCATGTTCAAGATACCCATCATCGAAATTGAAGCCATAAGGTCCATGAGCTCGGGCCACTGCTGAGCAGAACAAACCCTATCTCAGAACCAGGGTCCCATAATAAGAATGCCATTGACACGATGGGGAACTTAACCCAACCGATGGCACTGAGAAATATGAGAGGGAAAACTATCAGAGAAGTGCCTGACCCTAGGAAAAATAGGGGAGTTCTCCTCCGTATGCAACTCACTCAAGAGCCTTCTCCTTGCCCTCAAAGATCGCATCATTCCTCCTAGGAGCCAAGAAAATATGAAAATGTGAGCAAGAAGAACCTGTAAAAACATAAGGACGATGATGAAGAAGGGAGAGGATGATAATCAAAGAAGAAAGATGAGTTTGGAACATGATAGAAGAATGGGAGGGGAATGATTTTTATAAAAAAAAAAAAAAAAGAAACCCAACCCAAAATGCGTCTTATAGTTATCTACTTCGGCCAACAATGGGTTTAGCTGACCCTAAAATCCAGAAAAAAAAAATTTGTTTTTTTAAGGGTCGAAGGTGGGGCGTGTCGCTCAATTCCATACTCAGACTTGGGCGACACTGCCTGTGTCGCCCACATATTTGTTTTTTGAAAAAAAAAGCCCTTTAATCTCTCAGATTTTCCATTAAAAAAACATATAATTTTATGGGCAACACTAACCGTGTCGCCTAGCCTCTGAGGGCGAAACGAGTCGTGTCGCCTATACATTTTTGCCAAAATTTTTATTTTTTACTCTTTCCAGCAAAAAAGAAGTTTTTTTTAGGTGGCGACACCACCAGTGCCGCCCAGGTGACAACGTCAGTGTCGCCCAAAAATGTCTCCTTGAAACTTTCCCCTCTTAATTTTTTGGGACATCCAAGGACCAAACATGGTTTGTCATGGGCATTTATGATCATTTTCAAAAAAGTTTTTTAACTTTTAAAATAAAATCTCCTTGGCGGTACGAGCCTAAACTGCCAACCAATTTCAAAAATAAAACAAAAAATAAACAAGACAACGCTCCTCGATAGCATGAGCCTAAACTGCCAACCAATTTTCCAGAAAATTTCAAAAAAAATTCAAAAAAAGAAAAACGTCCTCGGTGGCATGAGCCTAAACAGCTAACCAGTTTTCCAAAAAATTTCAAAACAAAAGTCGAAAAAATAAAAATGCTCCATTGTGGCATGAGCCTAAACTGACAACCAAGTTTCCAAAAATTTTAAAAAATAAAATAAAAAAGAAAGAACTCTCCTCGAAGGCATGAGCCTAAACTACCAACCAAAGTTCGATCCAAGGCATAACCATCTGTTTCAATGGAAAAACGTCAAACTCGTGGGATGTTATAGAGCCGAGACAAGAAAAACATCAAACTCGTGCGACATTAAAGAGTCGAGACAGGAAAGACGTCAAACCCGTGTGGCATTAAAGAGCCGGGAAAGGAAAAATATCAAACTCGTGCGACATTAAAGATCCGAGACACGTAACATCAAGCCCTGTATAACGTAAAATGTCGGATGTGTTCAGCGCACAACCACGCTGTTCAATGAGTTCAGGGCACAACCACCCTATTTAATGTGTTTAGGGCACAACCACCCTATTCAAACGTCTAGCCCTGTATGACGCTAAAGGTTAGATATATCCAGTTCAACGTCAAACTTGTGCGACATAAAAGAGACGAGACAGGTAACGTTTAGCCCCGTATGACGTAAAATGTCGAATGTGTTCAGGGCACAACCACCCTGTTCAATGTTGTTCAAGGCACAACCACCTTGTTCAATGTGTTAAAGGCACAACCACCTTGTTCAAACATCTATCCTAGTATGACGTAAAAGGGTTGGGTGTATGTTCCATCGCTACATAAAGTTAAATTGCTTAGAGGGCTCTATGGTTGCTGGAGTTACAACTGCTAACCAACTTTGTTTTTCAAATATCTTTCTCTTTTTAAAATTTTTACTATATGTCTGTGGTTTCAAAAACTATAATTTCTTTGTTAAAATGGAAACATGTCCCTCCTTCGGGTTCTATTTCAAATCTCCCCCGACCTTCAAAATTTTTAAAACATTTTCTAAAAAGAAGGAGCTTGGACACCCGTAGATGAATACTGCATTGCCACGTTGACCGCGTTGCTGCCTCGTCTCTCTCTTTAGATTCAGCCGAAAAACTCTCTTCCTATAGATAGCCTTAAGAAACCCTAAGGAGATCAAATAAAATACCAGGGATAAAAATTTCAAACTACAAATCCCCTGAAGTTAACTGGCATGGCAAGAAAATCCAACTCGAGTTTCAAGCTTGTGTAACTCACCGACAACGCTGGAAATTTTAGGAGGAAAAATGCACTAAGTGGGTGAGTTCGATGAGCACAATGACTTGAAGGGATAATTGGTGTGCCCTCTGACGATGTGACGATAAGATGAAATTTAAAATGTTTTCTTAATCTTTGCCATTCACCTGCCCCTCGAAGGATAGAGAGCGCCAGAGTGTCTACTTCTTTGCCACTCACCTGTCCCTTGAAAGACAGGGAGTGCCAAAGAGGAGCAATTGTAGACACCACCTTTTAAAAATGGAAAATTTTACGGTTTCTGAACCATTAGGACCACATTATCCTAGTAACCTAAAATCCATAGTTCACACAACCAATCTTGTGTGACCCGGAACTAGTCTGCTTGCCCAGAACCTTGCAGAAACCTGTTTTGACCAAGATTATTGCAAATGCCCTATTTTACTAAAACAATCATTAAAAATAGTAAATAAATTCGCTTTGATCCAAATTTTCTTTGAGAGCTTCAAAAGAGGCTAAGGAAAACACGCAAATTGAAAAAAGGAAATTTGTACATGTTTTTGGTTGGGTGACACTAGCCGTGTCTCCCAGCCTGGACTGGGTGACACTGGCAGGTCACTCAAGCCATGCTAGTAAATGTCATGTTTTACTAAAAAAAACATTAAAAATAGTAAACAATCAGTGTTGACCAAACTTTCTTTTGGTAGCTTCACAAGAGCATGGGGAATGCACTGAAAGTAAAAAAGAATGAGCTTTGACCAAGTTTGACTTGGGAGACACGGGCAGTGTCGCCCAACCTAGACTGGGTGACACCTAGTGTCGCCCGGGCGACACGGCTCGTGTCCCTTAGACCATTTTGCCTTGAAATGAAATTTTAAGATTTTGGACATTTTTTTTACCTTTTTGGGTGACACTAGGCGTGTTGCCGAAATTCGTGACCCTTAAAAGGTGTACCTTTTGACGAGGGATTTGTTTGTTACGTGAGTTTATTCTCCCCAACAAATTTGGCCCCCTTTTTAGTATCTTTTAGGGACAATTTAAAGGAGATGAAAGAGTGGAGAAGAAGGATAGAGATAGAAAAACTAAGAGAGAGAGAGAAAATCTGGGATAAAGATGAAAAACCCTAGAGTGTTATAGGAGATAGAGATCCGAGTGAAAAACTCAAAGAGAAAAACCCTATCTAACCTAAGCTTGAGAACCCTAGTTCTAAGCATTTTCCAAGGCACAACCACCCTACTCAATCAATATTAGTCGGCTAATGTTTAGATCAGAGACACAAAAAAGGATCGGTTCTAATACGGGCGAGCCACAGAAGGCTCGGGAGTCCCGGGCATTTCGGCTCGATTTGGTATCATTTTCCTTTCTTCTTTTTTATTCTTCTTTACTGTTTTAATTTCATTTTGATTTGCTTATTCACTTTAAAATCGTGTTTTGGATGCTTTGGATCATGCTGGCCCTGCCACATATCTGAGAGCAGATCAGCTCATTTTCTGGCTGATCTTGACTCTGGTCTGAAATCAATTTATCTCACTTTACCATTTTATTTCTTGCATTTTCATTTAGTTTAAGGTGTTAAACTAAATCGAGAGATCGTCATCAGAAGATATGTCTGATTTTCATCATAAACAAAACTGCTAGAGCCAGCGGAAAGCCCCGCATAACTCGTTGCTACAACTCTCGTCTCCTTCTTCCTTCGCCTCTTCTACTCTCGAAAACCGCGGTGAAACTCCTCGATATCTTCGTTGCACCCACTACAAGTCCCTATAACTTCACAAATTCTGGCAAAATCTTGTTGAAACCTTCCTTTTTGCCTACAAAACTTCTGCAAACCCTAGACAGGAATCCCTGGTTGCTTGCTTCTCACCTCTAAAAAGATTTACCTCAAGTTTTTTTTTAACCTCCGATAAAAAATGGAAAAATGGGCTTTCACCCCCTTTATATAGCCGAGGTTTCCCTCAAATGTCCCTCCCAAATGGGGAATTCCAGCCATTTCCAAGAAGGCCAAATGTGGATGGGCCGGATCAGGTCGGGTTTTGACCCGAGGCCCAGGCAAAGTCTCATTGCCACGTCATTAAATGCCACGCAACATAGACCAGGATTGGGTCGGCTCGGGTCATGGCCTGAATATTATTCCATACTTAGCATCAGCTATGTGGTTAAAGTCATCTAGCACTGGCTGTGTGTTCTTGGTTGGCGCTAGCCGTGTCTTTAGAAAGTCTAGCACCAGGTATGTCTACCAACATCTACTGCCAGCTATGTTCGCCAATGCCTGCATTTCAACAACCCTAGTGTCGGCTGTGTGCTCCGCAAATTAGCGCCGATTGTGTTCACACGATAACATGGGCCGTCCTCAGCGACAATTGTGTTTATAACAAATTCAGCACCGACTGGGTTGTTAAGTAGCAGTGTTGGTTGTTTTCAGCGTCGGTTGCATTTTCGAAGACTCATCGCCGACTCAGCATTCAAAAGAAGTAATGGTCTCTGCGCTCGACACCGACTACATTCTAAACAGTCTAATCTCACACACCCCATGTAGAAGCCATGTGTGTCTTATTATTATTATCCTCAGTAAAGTGGTACCTTGACTCTAACCTATTATCGTCAGCAATGTGATACCTAGGTCGTTCAAACTTAGTTCATGATTTCTCATCCCCAGTAGGAGAGTCATACTCTTATTACAGCATGTTATCCCCAGTGGAGTTAAGGTCATTTTTGCTACTGCAACCCCTAGTGGTACCTCACACTTATTTCTTCTATCCTCAAGGATATTAAAGACCCCCATTTGTTCCATTGTCCCCAATGAGGTCGGCATTCCTATTTTTACCCCTTGTTGGTCTTACCTATTTTTCCCCCAGCGAGTCAAATTGCTGTCCACAAACCTATTCCCATGGAGTCTCACCTACATGACAACCCAAGCCACGGTCCGCGCTGCATGACCTTAAACTGCACGGCCACGATTCGCACTGCATGTCCTTAAATAGCATGCCCATGGCTCATGCTGCATGACCTTAAACTGCATGGTCATGGTCCGTGCTGCATGACCTTAAACTGTACAGCCACAGTTCTCACTGCATGACCTTAAACTGCATATCTATAGTCCGCGCTGCATGACCTTAAACTGCACGGCCACGGTCTGTGCTGCATGACCCTAAGCTGCACGGCCACGGTCCATGCTGTATGACCTTAAACTGCACAGCCATGGTTCGCACTGCATGACCTTAAACTTCACGGTCATGGTCCATGCTGCATGGCCTTAAAACTGCACAACTCCTGGTCTAGCTTCATGACCCTAAACTACACGGTCCAAGATATATGACTTTAAACTATAGTACACAACCTAGCCACATGACATTAAAAGGCTCAGCACCACACTTCAAACTCTATTATCATAAACTGTAGCAAAGGTTTAGTTGCACGACCTTAAACCACATGGTCCTAGTTACATGACTTTAAACTACATAACCACGGTCCAAGCTATATGACCCTAAACCATAGTGCACATCCTAGCCGAATGACGATAAAGTACTTTGCATAAGTCCCAGAGGTATGACCATAAACTCACCCCCGTATACCCGCGCACAACGTTTTATGTGCATCTTCATGCACATCTTTCTTAACCGACCCATGTGTGTGCACTACCTCCCTAGTGAGTCCATTCACTTCATCATCCTTATCATTCCCTAGTGAGTCTCACTCGCGCTTACAAAATGGTGAACCATCCGGCCTCCTCTACCCGTTGTAATTTAGTCGGTCAGCATTTTTCACCCACCTTTCATACGTCATCCATCTTTCATAGGTAGCCTCGTGCTCGCTCCCCAAAAGTAAGTGAAAACCACTACCATACTCACTCCATGGCCTCCATAAACTGTAATTCATCTTCATCACGGTCCAACTGTATGACCCTAAACTAGTGTACACGTCCTGACTGCATGATGTTAAAAGGCTTCACAAAGGTCTCGAAGATGTGACCTTAAATGTGCCTTCACAAAAAAATAATGGGCATGATATATACCTTAACAAGGGAACACCATGAGTAAAAATGACGGACGGACATGGTCATGAACCATGAGTAAAAGAGTTCCGTGAAAATAAAAACCCGGACACGGTGAAACCCAAAAAGGCACCATGAGTAAAAATGGAAGAATAAGGGTGGACATTGTCAAAAAGGTCATGGGTAAAAGAGCCCCCCAGGTAAAATGAAGTTGGTGAAAACCGTCTCCATGGCACTGCTTCCCAAGTTCAAGTGAAAATTCGCAAAAGATGGTTGGACCAATAAACAGGTTGATGTAGCACTCACCTTAATAGGCGGCTTCAGTCCACACTCAAAAATAAAAATCTCTGGTGTCACAGTACTTAGGCCCCAAAAAAAAAATACGAACTTCAAGGAAAAGATTCCAACAGCCTGAGCCCAGTTGCAAAAAGTACTCGAAGGATAGAAGATTGGCCAAGAAAGCAAGACATGTCTCATGAAGAAGACAATCATTCCCAGAAGGTTACCAATGTACTCCAAGATGGCGAAGATGACTTGAGAAGGCTACGTCAACCATGGCTTTGGACCTGCTATGTAACGACCTACATAGTAGTGGGTAGGGGTTATACCCAAAGCTTAAAAGCACCCCTCAATAGTCTGAGCTAGGGAAAGACCTAAAAAACTCCTTGCACAAGTCCAACTCCAGTGATGACATAAAAAACTGCCTAAATCGGTCCGATGAGGGGAATGTGGTTAAGTGCCTTGATCTCACCCTCCGAATCTAGATGATTTGACAGGACATGTCTCAAATTTTAAGGGAACCCGAGACTTGAAATCGCTCTCTCAGGAACCTTGCTCAAGATCAAGGGTAGGTATACCAACCGATGAGAGAGTAATTTAAGGTGTGTTCTGGACTTACTTGCAGTAGCTCATATCGACATCCTCTTAGATCACGAAGAAAGCCCCTCAGTCCCACAATCAGTTCGAAATTGCCTCCCTTAGCCTGTACTCTCATGTTTCTACAATCATACACACAATATTACTTTTACAAGACAAGTCGGCCAAAGGACCCCACCTTGTCTTCGGGCGAATGTACATAGGCGTGCATATTCAAAGGAGAAAAGAGAAGAGATGATGAGATGAGGGTTGGGAGAAGGAAGAAGAGAGAGAAAAGAAAGGAAAGAGACATTTGACAGAGTCGCTAGCCTAACACAGTGGCTAGATTGACCTGACGTGGTAGCAAGACGGGCACGGTAATTTAGACCAGCACAGCGATAGTATTACTTGATGATTGAGCACCAACACCGACTAATCTGTCATGATGGTAAGCTCGACGAGCCAGCAAGATGAGCACGATAATTTAGACAGGCATTGCAATAATACGGCTCGACGATGAGACTTTCATGACAGTGCTAGACTTGTCCCTTGGTCGAATGAGAGAGGAAAAAAGAAGAAGAAAGAGAAAGAAGAGAGGTAAGAAAAGCAGAGAGATAAAGAGAGAAGAAAAGAGATAGGAGAAGAGAAGGAAAGAAGATAAGAAGAAGTGAGTAAAGAAGAGAAAAGAAGAAGAAGAGAAGAGAAGAGATGAGAAGAGGGAAAAGGAAAGAAGAAGAAAAGAAGAGAGAAGAGAAGAGGGAGAAAGAAGAGAGAAAGGGGAAGAGAGAGTAAAGAGAGGAGGAGGAGAAGAGAGAATGAAGGGGGAGAAGAGATGAGAGAATGAGAAGGGAGAAGAGAGCATGGACGACGATGCGCTTCTTCCATCAATGACAAAGGAGAGAGAAAGAAAAAGAAAGCATGGATGATGATGGGCTTTCACCGTCTATGATAGAGGCAAGAGAGAAGAAAAGAGATCCTGGATGGCGATGGGCTTCTGCAGTCCATGACAAAGAAGAGAGAGAAAAAGGGAACATGGACGACAATGGCTTCCGTCGTCCGTGACCGAGAGAGACATAAACAAAAAAGGAGAAGATACATGCGGCGATAGGCATCAGCGTTTGTGTCGTAAGGGACTCAGACATGGCTTGACCCACCACTCGATGAAGGGCCCGGTACAGTCTCTTTGTCAAAGAGTGAGAAAAGAAATGTCATGCATGGTGATGAGCATCGTCATGCACAACATCAGAAAGGGGAAACTAGGATAAAGGCCCTGCCCGTCACTCGGGTTAAGGCCCGACTCACTGTGCATGTTCCCAAAAGATAAGGGAAGCAGGAGAATGTCATACCCGGTGATGAGCATCGATGTGCGTGAGAGCAAAGAGAAAGGAAATAGCAAAGTGAGAGCAGGAAAGATATGGAGGAAGAAAGAGGATCTAGGGGAAAGAATGAGGAAAGGAAAGTAGAGAGAGAAGAAAGGAAAGAAGAGAGAGCAAAGGAAAGTGAGGAGAGAGTTTGAGAGAAAATTAGAGGAGAAAGAAGGAAAGAGGGAGGAAGAAGTTAGGAAAGGGAGAAGAAGAATAAGGAAAGGAGAGTGCAGGAAACATGCGCGGCGCTACCACCACCATGTGTGTCAGAGAGAGAAGAAAATAGTGAGAGAGATTCATGCATGGCGCTACCGTCACCGTCTATGTTCAGACAAAGAGACAGAGAGAAGGATAGAGTAGAAAGAGAAGGGAGAGGAAACGGAAGAAATCAAAGAAAAAAGAGGAAAGAAGAAGAAGAGAGAATGAGAGAGACATACATGGCGATGGTTATTATTGTGCATGTTTGAAAGGGAGATAAGAGAGAAAGAGGAAAGAAGAGAAAGTGAAAGAAAGAGAGAGACATGCACGATGACGGTTACTGTTGTGCATGTTTAGGAGGGAGATGGGAGGGATAGAGAGAAATGAGATGGAAGAGAAAGAAAGATAAAGACGAGCGACAAAAGAGAAGGAGGGAGAAAGAGATAGACGAGAGAAAGGGAAGAGAGAGAAAGATAGAAATGAAGAGAGAGAAAAGAGGAAGAGAGAGAAAGGTAGAGATGAGGAGATAAAAGAGGAGAGAGAAAGAGATAGATAAGAGGAAGGGAAGAGAGAGAAAGATAGAGATGAGGAGAGATAAAAGAGGAGGAGAGAGAAAGTTACCTTCATTGAGGGTATCAAACTTTTTCTTCTCTCCCCTCTCTACTTTCCAAGACGTGCCTCTCAAATTCAGTGGAAAAACTCGAACTTTATTGATCAATTGAAAGTATGAGGCGATCCTTTTACAATTAGGTTTAACATGTATTTATAAAATTGGGCTCAAACATGGGTGGATACCCAAAAAGTATTCCAATTAATGATAATTAAAATTATTTCAAATGAAAATAAATTCTAAAAATAACTGCATAATGACTGTTTTGCCCCTGCCTAATAATTCCTGAAATTTTAAAACAGTCCCTACTGCTGCCCTAGAAAGATAGTGATCTTCCATAGACGATCTGGGGTTGCTCTGGTGCCCGTTTGTAAAAAATATATTTTTTTCTTGTAGGGATCCGCATGGCGATCGATTTGATACCAACTTCGAGACACAAAACGTGTTGTTAAGTCACCGTCATGCTACTTGAAATTCGTGCGAATCTTGAAAAATATTGATTGATAGTGCACTCATATCTTGACATTTTTCCATGATTTATTCATTGAATCACACTAAGCATACCGTCACGATTGTGTGACAACAAACGTAGCTCGATTTTGTGCTCACATGAAGATTTTGCAGCCTTGAATTTTTTGCCAGAATCTGAATTTCGCCAACCAAAATTTGTAGTCACTTTATTGGCCTCATGTACAAAATCCCATTGTTCATCATGTGTGAGGCTCATACCAATGGTTGCCCTGGATCTTAGGCACGTGATAGAACTGGTCTCATGTCGATCTGTTTTGCGATCGTCGTGATTTGACTGCTTGAGCAAGGCGTGTCACTATTGATTTTCCTGCAACTTTCTTCACGAATTGGAAACTTCTCTCTAGCTCTTCACCTTGCTAGGGTGTCGTCACGAGGTGTACCACATGTCGAAACACTCGTCTTGATGAGATGAACGTGGTCACAAAATTTGAGAGCGATCCTACTCGAGACGAGTGAGATATGGCTCTCGAAAGTCACTACCCAAGACTGTAAAAGTAGTCACCGTAATGGTGTTTTGGTGCCGGGAGAGCACAAGGGACTAGTGTGAGACCTACCTCTTTTAAGTATTTTACTCATAACGTTTTCCTAGAGTGCCCATTTAAGCTGAAACTTGACCCATAGGGTTTTCGATCGTGCTGGATCCAATGGCGGTGGTCCCACAGTAATTTTACAACACTAAAAATGTAATTCTAGTTACAAAGTCCGTTTGAGGGTGTCAGAGGTTGATTTTTCCAAAATTATTTATTTGTCTGCACTACCTTGGACATGTCGGATTGTGACGAAACTTGACAAGTGGACTTTTGAAGTGCTTCCAAAGATTTCTACCGATTCTGGAGAAATTCTGAGACTGTAAAAAATTGCACTGTAATTTAGGCTTTATTGATCAGCATCTCTTTTTATTCCGCATCGAAAACCCAAGGTCCTGGAAAATCAGTTCAAATAGCTTGCTCAGCCGAATGTTGTGCTTCGAGAGTAGGGAGAAGGACAACATTTGAAAAATTTCCTTCGGCTTTATTACTTTTTTCTTCTTAGCCATAGGACCACATGAATGCTGAGGAGATCCTCGCAATGCTGTAACTAGGATGCTTAGATATTTGGATGCATTATTCGCAAGTCCATCCCAAGGGAATTTAGTGGGAGAAAAGACTTTTTTTATAGATCCTATCGAAATTCTCACCCTCAAGGAACTATTTGTGATTTTGACATATGAGGATTTGTTTAGACCTCGTTGGTTAGAAACAGACCCGTCTGGTAGTCGAGTGCCATGTTGAAGGGTATTTTTCCCATTTAGTCATGGTTTGTTTATTTTGTTGTTTGTTATGGATGGTCTGCTGAAGGGCCTTCTGTCGATGTCCGTCTGCATTGTGCACGAGATATTCCTTGACTGGTAGGGTACCTCAATTTATCGAGGTGACCAGCTTTGGGTATAACCCCTGCCTACTGCAAGCAGTTTCAATAATCAGGATACCTCTCTTCTTTTTCTGAGGTGTCCCCTAAAGGATCAATCATGTTGGCACATAACAGGTTCAAAGTCATGGCTAACATAGCATCCTTGGGGAACCCTCAACATCTTGAAGTGCATTAGTGGGAGAATGGTGCTCTTCTTCATGAGACTTGTCTTGCCTTCTTGATAAGTCTTCTCCCCTTTGAGTCCTTTTTATAAATGAACTCAAGCTGTCAAAATCTTTCCTTGATGCTCGTTTTTTTAGGTCTTGGTATTGTGACCCCAGGGACTTTTCTTTGAATGCGGGCTGAAGCCGCCTGTAGAGGCAAACACTACATCAACCTCCTTATTGGTCCAAGCGCCCTTTGCAGGTTTTCACTTGGACTTGGGAAGTGGCGCCGTATAGATGGTTTTTGCCAACCTCCTTTTATTCGGGGTTCTTTTACCCATGACCTTTCGGCTATGTCCACCATTATTTTTCCATTTTTACTCACGGCACCCTTTTGGATTTTCATCGTGCCCAGGTTTTTATTAACAGAACTCTCTTACTTCTAGTTTCGTGACCATGGCCGTCAGTCATTTTTACTCATGGTGTTCCCTTGTTCAAGTACACACCATGCCCATTATTTTAATATGTTTTCCTCTTTTCTTTTCTCTTTTTTTTTTTTGTGAGGGCGTGTTAGGGTCATGCTTTTGGGACCTGTGCGAAGCCGTTTAACATCTTGCGGCTAGGACATGTACTATAGTTTAAGGTCAAATAGCTGAACCATGGAGGGGATGGATGGCAGTCTGTAGAGGTCACGGAGTGAGTATGGTGGTGTTTTGACTCACTTTTGGGGAGATAGCACGAGGCTACCTATGAAAGATGGTTGATGTGTGAATGGAAGGTCAAAAGTGGTGACCCACTAACTGATGGCGAGTATGAATAGCGGGATGGCTCACCGTTTTGTGAGTGCGGGTGAGACTAACTGGGGAATGATAGATAATGGCAATGAAGGAAGGTGGATATGATGAAGATGGTGTGTGCACATGAATGGGTGGGTTAGGGAAGGTGTACATGAAGATGCACGTAAAGGGCGTGTGCACGTGTGTGGGGGCATGTTTAAGGTCATGCCTCCTAGAACTGTGCAAAGCAGTTGAACGTCATGCGATTAGGACGTGCACTATTGTTTAAGGTCATATAGCTTAGACTGTGCCTGTGTAGTTTAAAGTTAGGTAGCTTGGACCATGCAGTTTAAGGTCCTGCAATGAGACCACCACTACAGTTTAAGGTCATATAGTTTGGACCATTGTGCGAAGCCTGCAGCCACGATGTGCAATATAGTTTAAGGTCATATAGTTTGGACTGTGGCTTCGCATTTTAAAGTCACGGAGCATGGACCATGCAGTTTATGGTCGTGCAACTAGACCTTCGCTATAGTTTAAGGTCATAAAGTTTGGACTATGCAATTTAGGGTCGTGCACCCAGACCAAGGCTATGCAGTTTAAGTTCATGCAGCACGAACTATTGTGTGCGTCACCTTATAGGTGAAGCTTCCTAGGGAATAGTTCTGTGGATAGCAATCTAACTCCTTGAGGATAAAATGGTTAAGGCCTGCAGGAGATTAGATGGAGAAGCATACTTCACTGGGGATTAGGGAACAAGTATGACTCCCTAAGGTGAAAAATGAAACTCCATGGCCGACTTCTAGAGATAAGATAGCTTGGTGCGCGACTGACCCACAAGGAATTAAAGGGGTAAGCATGACCTTTTTTTTGGCGAACACCTAACTCCCACTACGATGATCATATAACACACATAGTGGTGTAACTCCCACTGTGATGATGATATAACACACACAGTGGTGATCAAGTTAAGACATGCACGACACTAGTCACGGACAACAGTTACACAAGCGGCACTAGTAAGCATGGGACAAGGCGCTAGCGATCGCCAATGACACACGCAACATTGATTGCGCACGACGTTAGTCATAGGCGACGATAAGCCTTTGTTCAGGCCTCGGGTTTGAGGTCGACCCGCTCGGCTTTGCACAGGTAGTGTTAAACCTCTGTTCGAGCCTCATGTTTGAGCCCGGCCTAGTCCAGCCCACTGTCTTTGGCCTTCAAGGACCTGTCTGGTTGTGAGGGTCACTCAAGGGAGAATCACCTATATAAGGGGATTAACCCCATTTCTACCGTTTTACTGGAAGGTAAAACAACTAAATTTAACAGTGAGAGAGAAAGAAGAGACTTTCGGTGACTACTTCGATGTGAAGCAAATTACTCGAGTGCAGGTTTATAGGAAGTCTGGCGAGCACGAGAAGGTTCCGACTGTGAGGCAAGAGCATCGGTGGGAAAGACAGGGATAGTCGCGGTGGTGGTTGTCACCAGAATTGAAGAACATGTAGGTTGCAGAGGTGCACTGAGGTTCCGACAGTGATTCTTAGGATACCAGAGAGGTGGGAGAGAAATAAGCAAGGGTCGACAGGTATTTTCGTGAACTTACAGTCATTTCCCAATGGTTTTTTCGGTGTTGTAGAGGGAGAGGGGAAGGTGCCTTGGAAAGTTTTTGGTGAGTGGCGAGTGGTTTCCAGCGAGTGGGAGTGTTTTCCAGGCGAGAAACCAAAGGTCGCAAGGAAAGCGAACAGCCGCAGGAAGGTGAACGGTCATGGGAGACGAAGAGTCTCAGTCCACACATGCTAGAACGTGTGTTAGGAGACATCGTGGCTAGCAATTGTCACGTGTGGGAGATACGAGCGGCATTGCTTCAAGCGACGATAGTCTTGAAGACAAGGCCAGCATCAACCGGTGTTAGTTCGGAAGACTTGACCGACGTTAGACTTTTAAGAACACAGTCGGCATTAGGCTTTAACAAACATAGTCGGCATTAGGCTTTGAGAATACAGTCTGTGCTAGACCTTAAGAACACAGCCGACAATAGGTCTTGAGAGCACAACCAGCACTAGGCCTTGAGAACACAGCCGGCTCTAGCATTTTGACAAAGACAGCTGACGTTAGACCTTTGAAAATACAATCGGCACTACCCAGTACTTTTTCATGCGCGGTAGTGATTGATTGTGCATAGATAGTGGTTGGATAAAGAACTTTAAAAGATGTCTTCCCGACAGTCAGCCAGGGCCTCTAAAGCTCCCAGAATGCAGTCTCATCGAAAAGGCTCCCCATTGTTATCGAGGATGAAGAACTTCTTATTACTGAGAACGAAGATAGGGGAGAATTGATGGTAATTGAACCTAATGAGCCGCATCCCTCATGTCAACCTCTTGCTCTTAGGGGCGGGGGTGCACCACTGCCTTCTCGGGATGATTATGTTATGTGCAACCTGATAGTAATGGGCAACTGGGCGATTTCTCTACAGCCTTGAGAGGGGGCCTTGTGCTTTCTGCTCGAAGGGAACCTATCATAGGTTCACCCGTTGTAGTCTCCTCTTTCTTGGGGGAAAGTTGTTCATCATCTCGTTTGGCGAATTTGAGGAGGCTTTGTCGTATCATAGGCCACTATGCCTCTCCCTATACAGGTTACCAGACTCAATCGTTGTAATATTTCTATGGACAATGAATGTGCTCTTCTAAAAGCCGCTTATCAACTTTTCAGCCGAGCTTCTTACTTCGAGCAGATCATGTACCCATTTTTGGCGAAGAGTCTGATAAACAACCTCATGGACTTCAATGTCCCCTGTGTAGACTTATTCAAAAAGAAAGTGACTGAAATAGCTCAAGAGGCTAAGGCAACTATGGATTTAGAAGAATTAGCCTCGATTGAGAAATATCCTTCTATTAGGCCTTTACTTAAGTTCTTCCATAGGCCTTTGACTTTATGCAGCGGCACCCTTGGGTAACCTTAAAACCAACTTGCTCATGCGACAATGTGCTCATTCAGATTTTGAGATCTTGCCTTCAGAGATTCCTTTGATATTTAAAGAAATTACATGTTTTGAAAATTGGGATGACATAACGATTCTTGATCATAACATCAATGATTTGGAAGGCTTACTTACTACGGCCCGTGAGATAGGAAAAGACACGTTTTCCCCTCAGCTGGTGCTCGGAGAATCTCCCCCTTTGGTTAGAAGATTTTCCCTTCTCCAGGCGGCGGCTATGAAGGATGAAATCAAATGGACACAACATAACTACTATAGGCTTAGTTTTCATGACTGAGCGAACGTCTTCATAATTCTTTGTACACAAATTTTAGTGCAATAATAACAAAAAGCCCCTCTTTTCCTTTTTACTTTCTCTATATTCCTGCCTTGTAATATCCCCTTGCTTTATGAATAGAATTCTCTTCTTCTTTTTTTTCAGTATGATGCATGACTTTTCTTTTGCATTTGCTTCTCTGCACTCTCCCTCTTGCTCTTGTTCATTGTTTCGGCCCTTTCATGGAATGGGATAAGGAGGGATACCCTACACCTTGCTTTGTTTTAAGACAAGTCGTTGTAGCTTCAATGACCTCAAATGGGGGAGCAGTTGCTTCTTCTCCCTTAATGTTTGATTGAACATGGCCTCGTAATTCATTTTTCTCGTAATGTGATGAGCCTGTTCGCTGTAAATAGTCCAATCAGGAGGGGATTTGGCTTCTATTTGAGGTGCATTCACCCCAAGCCCTTCGTAGCTCTTGATCTCAGGTACGAACTCCTTTAGGTGTTTTGAAGCGATACACATCACCCCTAATTAGTTCTGGAGTCTGCGAACCTCGCTTCTTAACTCTACCAAGAGATCCTGCTCTTGAGGGCAAGAGGGTTGTCCTTTCCTTAACTGCTCTTTTCCAATAGAATCAAGGAATCGCAAAACCATTGGGGGAGGTCGATGCATTAATTCTGCTTCCAAGAGTGTAATGAGGACGTGCAAGACTTTCTGATGGTCCGATGTGTAGGTGACCCTCGAAGCTGGGAGTTTTGTCCCCATGACTTCCTCAATCTCAAGATTGACTTCTGGTTCGTCTTCTTGCGAAGGCGGCATTAGACTAGGAGTAGATGGGGAAGCCTCATCTTCAGGGGAAGATGGAGTTTCCTCATGGATGGAAAAAAATGGGATGGTGGGATGAATGGGAGCCCGAGAGAGGATTCTACCTTGTCTTTCTTCCTCTTTAAACATGTTCACCAGTGTTTGCCCAATGCCCTCAATATCTTCGTGAGACGAAAGTTCTGTCTGCTTTATAGACTTGCTATCACCTGACACTAAATATGTGAAGTAGTACTTGGTATCAGCCTAGTGAGTTTCGGCTACAAAAAATAGCCTATTATCAGCATAAACGGTATATTGTTTCCTATCTCAATTATACTTGAAGCACTGGTGCAATGTCGATGGAACCACCCCCTGGTCTGAGAAGGATGTTGTAGGAGATGTCGGTGTGGATTACATGAAATTGAGCGTAATCGTTTAATTCACTGATCCTGAGTGGAAGGCAGACCGTGCCAGCCAGCTTCTCTCTTGACTGGTTAAACCACTAAACTGTGGTGTGAGTCAAAGTGAGATCCTCAGCCCCTAATCCCAAACGAGTTAGGATTCTCCTTGGGATAAGGTTGACAGTTCTCCATCCAACATAATTCGGTTAAGGGCCCATGCATGTAACTCACCGGTCACAAAGAGGGCCGATTGTAAATTTTCATGCATGTAACTCACCAGTCACAAAGAGGGGGCGATTGTAATTTTTTTCTCCCAATCGCAAATCATCCTCTGAGAAGGTGATAGCCATACATCCACTTAAGATCGATGGGTCCACCTCAATGCCACTTTGGTCTCGTATACTTCTGAATTGGCGAGAGCCTGAACCAGAGCCATACAGTAATCCCTTGCGAGCATAAGGGCATCATAGATGCTGAGAAGAGCTGGAAGCTTCCTTAGGTGCCCTATCCCATCATATTTCACCTATTCTTCATCATCCTTTTATGTTCCTAGTCCTGCCACCAGTGTTTGAACGTATTTTTGAGCACCTTAGTCCCAGATAGGAAGTAGGTCAATAAAGCCAACAAAACAGTGGAAATTCCTGACAGTCTTAGAATGGCCCTAGAATTGGTCAAGATCTTCTGCAACACTTCAAAAAACCACCTACCAAGTTTCATCGTGATTAGACATTTCTAAGGTAGAGAACACAATGAAACAATTTCAGCAAAATCGGTCTCTAGCACCTTGAAATGGACCCTGTAACTAGAGCCACACTTTTAGTGCGTCATCTAGCTGTGGAACTACTTCCATGAGATTCAGTATGGTAAAAAACCCTTATGGGTCCATAAGGGTTCATTTTTGGCTTAATCGGGCACTCCAAGACAAAGTTAAGAGTAAAATACTAAAAAGAGGTAGGCTGCACACTATTCTCGTGTGGCCTCACTGCATCAAAACACTAATAAAGGTGGTTGTTTTTACAGTCCTGAGCAGTCACTTTCGGGGCCTACAATTCACTTGTTCCAAGTTAGATCACTCCCAAATTTAGTGAGCGTGTTCGTCTCATCAAGACGAGCAATTCGGTATGTGGTATGCCTCGTGACGATGCCTGAGCAAAGAGAAAAACTAAATGAAAGTTGCTAATCTGTAAAAGAAGTTGCAGAAAACTAAGCAGCAGCACGCCTCATTCAAGCAGCGAGATCACAACGCTCGCGTACCTGATCGGCACAAAGCCAATTGCATTATGTGCGTGAGGTCCGAGGGTATCTCTCCTACAAACCTCACGTATGATGAATGGTTGGACTTCACACACGAAGGCATCAAAGCTGCTGTAAATTCCGTCCGATGGATTCAAGATTCCAACCAAAAACTTGAGACTTCATTCGGACACAAAATCACGCTATGTTTGTTGCAACGTGATCATGACGGCATGCCCAGTGTGATTCAATGAAGAAGTCACGAAGAAGCATCAAAGAACGAGCACACAATCGATCCAAGGTTTTCAAGATTCATCCAAACTTCAAGTATCATGATCATAACTCAAAAACATGATTCATGGCTCGAAGTTCACCATGCTGAGCCCTATAAGAAAACAATAATCTTTCGATCAAACAGGCATTAGAATGACCCTAGGTCAGCCACAAAAGATCACGCAAGTTCTCGAGCAGCAACAAGTACTATTCTGAAATTCCACACATTGTTCGGCAGAGGCAAAACAGTCCTTTTATGCACAGTTTTCGAATTTCTTTAAATTCAATTAAATTATAGTTATCTTCAATTCTAGCTAGTTTTTAGGCGTACGCCCACGTCTTCGCCCAATGATATATTAATATGCAAAGCTAAATTGTAAACGACCATCTGTTCATTTTTCATCGATTTAATAAAATTTCCATTCTTGCTTAAGTTCTTAGGTACGCCTTGGAGAGAGAGAGAGAAGAGAGAAGAAAAGGGTCGATACCCTATGAGCGGGTAACTTTCTCTCTCCTTCCCTCTTTCTCGCCTCTATCTCTTTTCTCTCTTTTATCATCTCTATCGCTCTCTCCTTCTCTTCTGTCATAATCAACGAAGCCTAGCGTTGAGTAGCCTTCTCTCTCCTTCTCTTCTGTCACAGTCGATGAAAGTTAGTGTCGACTGAAATTCTCTTGCCTTCTCTTCTGTCACAGTCGATGAAGCTTAGGGCCGACTGGATTTCTCTTTCCTTCTCTTCTGTCACATTCAGTGAAGCCTAGCGCCGACTAGATTTCACTCTCCTTCTCGTCTAATGCAGTCAGCGAAGCCTAGCGCGGGCTAGATTTTTCACAATTGGCATGCCTAGTGCCGGTTGGATTTATCTTTCTCTTCTGTCACAATTAGCAAAACCATGCACAGGCTCGATCTCTCTCTTACTTCTCTTCCATCACAACTGGTGCATACCTAGTGCCGGCTGGATCTCTCATTTTCTCCTCTTTTGACACAGTCGGTGCAGCCTAGTGCCTACTGCATTTTCTCTCTCTTATTCTGACACAGTTGGTGAAGCCTAGCATTGACTGCATTTCTATCTGTTGTTCTGAAACAATCGATGAAGCCCAGCACCGACTGCATTATCTCTCTTCTTTTGACACAGTCGATGACACCTAGTGCCGATGGCATTTTCTCTCTCTTCTTCTGATAAAGTAGGCAGAGCCTTGGGCCGATTGCATTTTCTATCTCTTCTTCTGGCACAGTCGGCGAAGCCAACTGCCAAATGCATCTTTTCTCTCTTCTCCTCTGTATAACACAGTCAGTGAAGCCTAGCACCGACTGCATTTTCTCTCTCTTCCTTCTAACACAGCCGACAATGCTTAGCGCCGACTACGTCTCCCTTCCCTCTCTCCATTTTATTCTCTCGTCTTTCATACTCTTCTCTTCCTTTCTTCTCCCTCCTTCCTTCTGTTCCCTTCTTTTCTTATTTTGTTTCTTATTCTTTCCTCATACCCATCATTCTGTTATTCTTTCATTCGATTAAGAGGCATTGAGGTTAGCCTCTCATGGTAGTCCTTTCGTCTAGCTATAATGTTGTTGTGCTAGGATTACTTGACCTACTTTATTACCACGACAGACTAACCATCGTGCCTAGCTAGTCGGTATTGGTAATTACGTCTCGTAGTATTCTTGTGAGCCCGTCTTAGTTATTGAGCCCATTTTGCTACCATGTCAAGCCAATTATTCACCAGCTTACTCACCGCTCTAACTCTCTCACTCAGTCGAATTCTTCTCTCCCCCGTCTTTCTTCTCTTATTTTTCTTTTTTACTGTGCAAGCTTGTGGTTGTTCATCAAAGAAGAAAAGGGTGAGGTCAGACCCACCTGTCTTATAATCTTTGCCGTATGTGTGATTGCAGAAAATAAGAAGAATACAAACTAAGGGAGGCGATTCCGAACAAGTTTTATTACTGGGGGGCTTTTTTCATGATCTAAGAGGGCACCCACGTGAGACAACCCAAGTAAGTCCCGAACCCACCTTAAATTTCTCTCACTGGTTGGTAACACCTGCCCCCGTTCTTGAACGAGGTTCCCGAGAGAGCAATCTCAAAAACGTCTTGGGTCATCCCTCGAAACCCGAGACGTGTGCCACCCAATCCCTAAAGGATCCAAAGGGCGAGATCGAGGTACCTAACCAGCTTGGCGACTCCACTGGGGACTTACTACCCCTTGGTCGGATCGTTCTTGTTTGTCTAGTTTCTTCTTTTATCTTCTTTTATTATCTTTTCACATTTTATGGCTTGTAGGATTGTAACCCATTTTTTCGAATTGGGGATTTTCTTATCCCCATATTCGAGACTATTCCTAGGGAATGAGTACCTTTGACTCCGTTCCCAACCATCCTCTTGATAAAAGAACCCTTATTTAGCTCTCAGGTCTCAACCTAGACTGGCGTGAGGCGGGACTTAAAGGTCCCTCAATCCCTATCTCTCGCGCTAGTGGAAACTCCACCATGTCGCCAAGCTTCAGTAGCACTTCTGTTACCCCACACAGCATGCACACAGCCACCGGCAAGTTAGTTGCCAGTCGTGTTCTTAAGGTACACCGAAAGGCTGCTTAGTCCCTTTCTGCAAAAGGAAAACAAGTTTCCATTGCTTCTGTAGGTCTCCATAAGGCTACCCCCCACATTTCTGCCATTGGTCTCTATCCCTAAAGGCTCAACACATCGAGGCGAAAATCCCACAGTCTCCACCCCTCACACACACCATCAAGCTCGTGGGTCACCCACTCGAGCCACACCTCGGGGCAAGTTATCT
The DNA here is from genome assembly GCF_054954075.1 of Amborella trichopoda. Lineage (NCBI taxonomy): Eukaryota > Viridiplantae > Streptophyta > Magnoliopsida > Amborellales > Amborellaceae > Amborella > Amborella trichopoda. The sequence goes on from NC_142338.1 coordinate 30,667,553, forward strand.
GCTTCCTCGAGTTAGCGTCCAAGATCTGACTTCTCAAGGCCAAGTCCTGCACACACTGCTCATATGCATCACACCGCTCAGGGAAACGCCATTGCTACGCTAACCCGAGTACACAGGAGACGACCTCCATGTCTTCCTATTCTGCACACACAAACGCACCTTGTAAGTGGCAGGCCTATACTTGTTCTCTTACAGACATCTTCTTGTAGTTCTTGGCCTTCTAAGGCTAGATCACTTGGACAAGCCCGGGCTTACCAGGTCTCCCGAAATCCTTCTTCAACGAACGCACATGCGTCGCCATCATAGATGTCCCCTTGCCCTAGACTCGGGCCTTCTCATTACTCAATTCTGCTCCGACCCACCCCCCCTTCATCAAGCAAGCATCTTCAGCTTTGGCACTTGAAGGTTTTCCCCAAGAGTACCATCCTGAACCAGCCTTGTTACTTTGGTCGTGTCTCTGGAGCTCATAAGAGAGCTCAGGGCATTGACCTAATGAAAGTTCGGGTCCTTCATCCTTCCCGGCCTTAGATGAATTCTGTTCCTAACCCTCATCCATTGCTGTACCTGATGGAGATAGCTCTCTCCTGTGCAAGAAGAGCTGACTAGCCGTGACCTAGATCACAGTTTTGGTGGGAGGTCCATCAAGACCTCAACCTCAAATGCGATGGACGTCTACAAATTTTGACTAGGGAGGTGACCAAGGCAGTCAAAACAACCAATTCTAACGACCCTCTTCACTTGAATCCCTTCTACCCCCTTCAGACGATGAAGCCTGAAGAAGAGCTTCATGAGCCATGTGCCATGGTAACTGTTGTAGAAGAAGACCTAGCCACTCAACAACCACGGGCCTAAGACCATCGAGAACCGGTCCAAACGTGATCAACATATAAGAGTCGAGTTTAGTCAGGGCATGCTGGCCCCCTACTGGCTAACCTACCATATATGACCTGTCAAGTTCGCAAGCCCTCAGTAGCCACTAATGATGAAGAGAAACAGCTAGCATAATGGTTGTAAGTGATCCCTGTGATGCGCAAGAACAGAGCATGAACAAGTTTGAGGACATGCGGTGCACAATGATGGAAAAGATCGATCATATTGACGCCACACGCAAGTCGGCTAACCGTGAGGTCAATTCCCATGACTCTGATGGTGCACCATCATGGCAGCCCCCTCCTTCCACCTCAGAGGACAATTATGTTCCTCATCTCCTCTCTCAGACAAACATTGACGCTATGGTCACCCATAGCTTAAAGAATAGACAAATCCCGGTGGTACAGGGTATGACACCTTATCAAAGGCCATACCCCTCTTATATTGATCAGGTCTTGTTTCCCTTATATTATAAGAAAGGGAAGTTTCCTTTATCCAACGGAACCATATCCCCAAACCAGCATATTCCCCACTTCCAAGCAGCATGTCGACAAACAGCGGATGATGGGAGACTTCTTCTCTGATAGTTCGTTCAGACCCTCGATGAGCCAACACTTCAATGGTATGCCCGACTTCCTTCAAAATCAGTGCATTTCTATGAGGTTGGGATAGAGGTTCTAACCATAAAACTTCTCACCCTGACTCAATACCCCGATGAGCTCATGAATCAGTTCATATCAAGATGGAGAAATTTGGCTTCCCGCCATCCTAATTCTATGTCTTAGAAGGAAGTAGTCCAAACCTACGTGCAGAACATGCGACCCAAGATCGCTCTACATGTCGAGGCCTCTAATCAAACCTCCATATCGGAGTTGATCTCTAAATCACTTCGCATAGAAAGTATACCATGCCAACATAGTGGGGACACGATAACCATGTACAATCTCAGCAAACAACTGGGGAAATGGTAGCTCTCGGAATAACACATGGGGTAGCCAACAAAAAGGGGTAATCAGTGCAGCCGTCATGGTCACTGATTCAAAGAAGCCTCCCTCCAAAACTTTGGACCTCTCTAAAAGGGTAAGCACGACAAAGGTAACACCTCAAGCTGGCAAGCAACAACAGTCGTACAATCGGGTACCTCCACCAGCCGACCTTGATCGGGGTGATTATTTCACCAGGCAATGGAATAAGGTCTATCCCTTCAAGAAGGAATGGGTCCCTATGCTGTTCCGGTTATTATTAGCACATAATATGATCCATCTTCCAAACGCCACTTTCCTCAAGCAACCTAGCCTTGACACTCAGGCAAATTACTGTGCCTACCATCAGAGGATCAATCAACCTATAGATGATTGCTACACGCTGAAGGATATTATCCTGACTCTGATTCAGAAGGGTCAGATAAATCTTAAAGACTTAAAGAAGGCCTTTGGGGCAGCCGAGGCGTCCCATGCCGTAACCATCCAAGAGGAAGACGAAATGCATGATATCATTTACGCCTTCTTCATTATAATGCTTCAGAAAGGCATAATCACATTGAAGCAGGCAAGGCAACCCCATAAGGCGTTCTACAATCTCCCTGTAAGTGATCCCCAAGTCATTCTTCAATCTAGGCAAGAAGATCTCACAAAGCAATACCTTCCTATCAATGACTCCGACTCTGTCAAATCCCAGCCATGGAGTCTACCATGGCCGAAGCAAACTCAAGTCCATAAGGCGAGAAGCAGTTCGCTAAGCTAGAGTTGTTCGCCAGCCCAGCGAGATGAATCAAACACCACCTCAGAAAATCAGAAAGAGACGGGCACCAAGGGCTACTCGCCGAAGAAACAAGACCGCTCAACCCAAGCCGAGCAGGAATTTCTCAAGCCCCTTCCTCCACTATCAATTTTAATGGACTTCATCCTTAGCATGATCCTTCTTCCTTCTTCATCCTGTCAAGAAGACGTTCCCTTTCCATCTCCCACTCAGCACATACCTAAGAGGGTGACGACGTTAAAAGCACTCCCCAACGGTTTAAGCAAGGGAAAGACCTAAAAGACCTCCTGCACCCGTCCAACCCTAGTGATGACGTAAAAAGCTGCCCAGATTGGTCTGATGAGGGAAACAACCTTAAAAGTCCCCCACCTTCTAACCCTTCTCCTTCTTCTTCTCCTGCTTCTCATTCTTCCTCTTCTACATCCCCTACAAGTACAACCTTGATATGTCAAGACTTCGAGGCTCTCGACCGAGAATTCGAAGGAATCAATATAAGCAGGAAGCAACAGAAGCGATTGAGAAACACCCTGGTACAGGTAGCGAAATTCTTAACAGTCGCTGATGCCCTGGTAGCTAAAGCTAAGGCAGAGCCATCTTCTTCAAAGAAGCACAAGAAGTCAAAGCCAAAGAAGTCTCAACGGCCTCTTAAGCCTGACTTTGAGCAGAGACTTGGAGAATCAAATGGAAAAAGCTCATATTCTCAGGGAGCTTGCCACATGGTGCAAATTTCAGGAGCAATACCCACAAAGAGGCAAATAAATCTCAGATCAGGGAGGACGCTGTAGCCTTCACTGCAGAAGTCGGAGTTTCCAAGTTTGCCATTGCCCCCTAATCCAAAGACTAGTCTGCATATCTAACAGCTCCCTAGGCTCCTTCCTAATCCCATTACTTCGAATAATCCACCTATTCTCCAATTCCCTGGGACCCCTTTGATCCCATACACTCAACCTCAAACTTCGGTCACTCAAACCAAGCCCGCTGTGCAATCAAGTCAGCTAGCAGGCGAAAGTAAACCTTCTCTACCCAAACCTACTCCTCAACTCAATGTACCATCCAAATCAGTGGCAGGACCAAGAGCACAAGGCCTTGATCAAGAAAAGGTGAAATATTGTGTGATAGGGAACCTATAGGAACTTTCGACCTATAAGAACTTTCGACTGTTCTTAGTATCTGTGACGCCCTCATGCTCTCAAAGTATTATCGAATGGCTTTGGTTCAAGATCTCTCTAACCCAGAAGTGCATGAAACCGAAATAGAACCTATTGAGGTTGACCCGGCAAGTTTAGAAGGATGTATGTCAATCACCTTTTCAGAGGACGATCTACGGTAGCAGGAAAAATTTCATAATCACTAATCAAGAGAGAAGCCAGATGGCATAGTATGCGTTCATTTTAAGATCGGTAACCTAAACGATTACTCCTAGTTTTCATGTAATTGACAACGGCAATTCTTACAATATCCTCCTCGGTCGGTCATGGCTCCATGACCGGGGGGTGGTTCCATTAATACTACACCAATGCTTCACGTATAGCCGAGATGGGAGACAACATATGATCTATATTGACAAAAGACTGTTCTCTGTGGCTGAAACTCACTATGCCAATGCAAAATATTACTTCACGAATTTAGCATCGCCCCAGAAGCCAAACGATGGAGGTCACAAGTCTACAAGCAAGACTGCGTCTTTGTCTCATGAAGATGTTGAGGATGATGGGAGAACATTGGTTCACATGTTCAAAGAAATAGAAAGGCAGCGCAGAATCTTACCCCTAACCCCCCTTCATTCTAACATCCCAACCATCATCCCTCAAGAAACTCCTTCTTCTCTTGAAAAGGAGTCTTTGCCCTCTGCCCCCAGTTTTGAGCCACCTTGGCCAGAAGATGAACCAGAGGTCATTCTTGAGATTGAGCAAGCCATGGGGATAGAATTCCCAGCTCCAAGGATCACCTATATGTCAAACCAATAGAAACTCCTACATATCCCCATTGCGCTCTTGAAAGCCGAAGTGGCTTGAAAACCGCCTCGAAATATAATTCAAAATCCAATTGCTATAAGTAGAGAGGATGCTCCTCGGACTGGTTACCAGCTGAAAGTTCTACTTTTCCCTGACCTCTCAGGAGAACAGCAGTTCAATAAAGGGCAACTTTCTTCCCCTCAGGGGAAAGATCCCCCAGCAAACTTAAGAACCAAAGTTTGCAATCTCCAGAGTCAGTTGAAGGTTATGCGTATTGCTTCAAAACCTCTAAAGGAGTTCGTGATGAACACTAAAAGCTATGATGAGCTTGAAGTAAGTGCGCCACTAATGGAGGCCGAAGCCCCTCCTGATTGGACTATCTATAGCAACCAGGTTCACCAAATCATGAGGAAAATGAACTACAATTCCTTGGCCAATCAGACATTAAGAGGAAAAAAAGAAATGACTCCCCATTTCAAAGTTATCCAAGCCGCGACAGTCTATCATGGGGCTAAACAAATCCTAGGGTATTAGCCTCTTGGGGCAATAAAAGTATCAAGAGGCATTCAAAAAAGAAATCACGTGCAGCAAAAGTAAGAAGAGAATGAAATCATCCAGCAAGGTCAATCAAAAGGGAGAAGCACTCTATTCATTAGTTAAAAACTTTTACAAAGTACTGGTAAGAGGAAATGACATGTTCATAAACTATCAATCATCTTATTGATCTCTACATTGCACGCTGTAGGAGAAGTCTCAATTCCCTAGACACGCTCCTTCACTTCCACCATCATTTGAGTCTCCTCTGCCATCGCCATAGTTTCTGACTCAGTTGTGCCAATGAGTTGGGACAAATCTTCAATCAATGAGGCCTCCATGGTCCTCCTCTGAACCATCTCCATCTTAAGGCCTGTTAATTCTTATCTCAGTATTCGCATCTCTTCTTTGACTTCGACCATTCTCTTGAAGCTTCCTTGCACCTCCCTCTTGAGATCCTACTGGCGGCCACTTATCGTGGCCTTCTTCTCGATGCAAGCATCTATCTCCTTTCGATGGCGCAAGATTGATTCTTCCGAGAAAGCTAGCCTGCCAGTTTCTTCCTCATGATGTAACACCCCCAACTGCCAGCTCTCCAACTCGTTTAGAGTTGCATTAAAATGGGAAAGCACTTCTAGTGCAGTACCAATTGCGGTGGTCACAACAAACTCCTTCAATCTTACCAAAGCTTCGCCTAGCTCGTTGAAAGGAAACTCCCTGAAGCCCTGAAGGTCTACTCGAAGCATGCCTGCAATCATGTTAGAGACCCCACTAAAAATGAGCCTAGATGGCACTGCTAGAATTACTACTGTTAAAGAAGCCTCAACCTGCCTGGGTCCTTCAAACCCAATCTCGGTATCTTGACCCTATGTTATGGGGACCTCTGCTTCTATCCCAACAGGTTCTGAAGAAACTTGTTCCCCTTTCTCTTCATCTTCCTGAACTGCCACTTCAACATTAGCAAGTTCAGGAACTGTCTCTTTTGCAACCAATTCAGCTCTAGCCACGACTTCTTACATTTGGTCTACACCTTCAACGCTCAGAACCTCGGCTACAAAGAGCTCAGTCCCCTCATCTTCACGACCTATGCACACAGGGGAAGCAACCTCTTTGTGCTCAGGCACTTCATCAACTTCAGGCTTTCTTCTTGAGCCATTGCCTCTGCCTCGGTCAAGGCACTAAGCTCATGATGCATGGAAGCTACATCCCCTATCTAGAGCAATTGGTCTAGGGCCTTCATCCTCGTTAGTCTCCCTCTGAGCTGCCTCTGACTCAGGAACTACCTCTGGACTCATGGGCGCCTCCCCAAGATTCGGAGTCACCTCCCAATCAGAAGCAATGACAATGGGCTCCGAGCAGCTAGAGTCGTCTTCCTCAGTTTTTGAAGAAAAAGAAAACAATTATTGGGAAGCAGAAGGTGGTTCAGAGAGCGCAGAGGGTGATACTAGGATAGTTCTTAAAATATCATAAGAGGAAGAGCTACCTCTTGATTATGACATGCTAGGAAGGTTGGCACTGTTGCGCCTCCGAGTACGCCTACAAACTAAAGACGGTGCATGAGTATCGGTAGCGATTGAGCACTTTCATTTCTTTCCCCCTGTTGGAGTAGGAATGGCCGCTTAAGATCTACCTCCCTGAGAAGGCCCTCCAACCACTTTACTGTGGGGACCACTCTCGATTAGGGCATTCAAGTCATGTGTACACTTTTCATAACCAGGGATTTGCCGCCCCTCATCCCACTCGAAGATGGAACTAAGATTATTGGAGACACTCCCAGTCCTCGTCTTCATTGCAAGAAATTCTAGCAAGGCATCATCAGCTGCTATCTCGCGGAAGCCTTAAAGCGCGCCAGTTAGAGGGATAGTCTAAGACAAATACTGCGTCAAGAGCAGGAGCATCCGCTAGTCTCCTTTGTCTGGTATCCTGGCGCCAGTTATCGTTCTCCTCTTTCCAAGGGTGATCTTTATCCCAATATCCCTTGCTGGTGATTCTCCACTAGTTCATGTAGAACCTCGTCATTCGGACCCTTCTGCCAAAGTGAGGTAATATATATTTGCCGGTTTTTGTCGTCTCTAAACACATAGACCAAACGGTCCATATATTCTCTGGCAGCCAACACTCTTAGAAAGTTCCAAACTCTTCCATCTTCCCCTTATTGACCTTACTCCGGTGCTTTTCAAAAAACACTGAGAACGGGCAACCTTGATCAAGCTCCTGTTGACGGGCGAAGCGGTGAGGGAAATACCCCTCTAACTTGCCATTGTTCAGAGTCCAATCAGGTAAGACTCCCCTTTGATGCTCAGGATGAACATGAGCTCCTTAGCGGTTGTTGGAGCACCGTCTAGCTATTTCCCCAACTCACCAATGAAAGTACGGTCAGTAAAGCTCCCGACCAGAAAGGGGATCCGCCTCATGTTCAAAGAATCATTCCCAAATACACCTTGAGCCTTCCCTAGGGTATGAAAGATGGCCCTTTTGTTGGCAATCCTCAACAAGAAGGGCTACAATTTATCTCGTAAGAATTGATGCTTGACATAGGTGTCAGGGAAATAGGCCCCTAGCCACTCGTTCACGTAATGCACAGGGAATGGAGTATTAAAATTCTCAAGAAATGCCTCTCCTCCTACAATGTCATTCCCTCCCACTTTACCCTTGTAGGACTTTCTACGGGATATGGCCCCCAAGCCATGGTATATGTTGCACAAGACTGGCTGAGCAAGGGAAAACTCACGGCTTCTGGCCATATCGCATGCCACATACAGTACACCTGAATGAATGTCATTCCCCCACCTAGGTAGTATGAATTTCCACAAAATTAAGGCCAAATACGCAACCAAGAAGACACGGTCATCACTGGTCTCAAGTTGATATACTGGAGGCGTCTTCTTTGCAACTGCCTTCCCTTTCCCCTTAGGAGTGCCCTGATCACCCTGGAGATAACCCCACAAAAGAATCTCACCCATTTCGTGAAGGTGACCTTGCCATTGCTAGACTGGCTGGAAATCGATTGGTAGGCCTCGAAGATCGTTTGAAGACTGACAGGCGGCTCTCCATCCCCCAAGTTAGCACCACCGAAGACGACCGAGTTTGGGGGCACGATCTTGTCATACATAACCCTGATCATCGGGAGACCTCCAATAAAATCAAGATCTAGTAAAGATATTCCTGCTTCCCCATGCCTAAGAAGCTAAGTATTACTAACATGGCTCCATGTCTCCAATAATACCTTTACTGTATTGGAGCAACAATCATAGTAGCTGCCCGAACATTGAACTTACTGCTAAGAGTGAAGCATGTTGAAGAGTGCTTCTATTCCACGCCAATAGCTTGGTAGTCCAAGAAGAGTATCCTTTCAGGTATTGGTGCTCCCCTTGAATTAGGAGGCCTTTTGTTGACCACATTAGTAGTCCATTTTCCTGTAACCATTCGTTTCCCTAAGGTAGGAAAGTTCTCCCCGGAAGCTATGTTCCTATGCATGCAATGAAGAAGTGCCACCCCTTCTTCAATACTGATGTTGCCGTCATTACCCTCACATACTTCAAAAGAAACGGGGTCACTAATGAAAGTGATCCTGAGGGCCCACTTTGGTTCGCATACTAGCTGGGTCAGCCAAATGGGCTCACCCCTTGATAAAACCTCACCTGTAAAATCACACGCACCGATTTCACCCTCCCTTGGAAGGTTCTTCACATCAGGAATTTGGTAAGAAGGACTAGCCATTGTAAAGGGCTTAGTGGTTTACTCCCAAAGGTTGCTAAAACACTGGATCAGTGCCGGCTCAGTTTGCCAACACTTAGCACCAGTTATGTTTCCTAATACTTATTGGCAGCTGTGTTCGTTAATACTTACCACCGATAGTGTCTGCTAACCCTTAACGCCTATTGCGTCTGCCAACCCTTAACGTCAGTTGAGCCTATCGATGCCCAGCGCCGGTTGCATGCCAATGGCTAACGCTGATGGAGTCTGTCAACACTCAGTGTCGGTTGAGAATTTCAATACCCAACGTCAGTTGTGTCCTTCAAAGGCCAGTGCTGACTGTGATTGAATCTCTCACACGTTTCACAAAATCTAGTCGTGACACCTCGACCTCAGCTGTGTCGACTGACAACCGTCTCCACGTCCTTCGGTGCTGCCCTGACACACGAGTGAATGCCAACGCATCAACAACTATTAAGAATCCAGCCGCCTGGGCTAGTGTCTTTTTCAACCGCGTTCGGTGGGTCCTAATTATGTTAGTTCCTTCGAGTTCTTTGTCAAGAGCCTCGAAGTTTGGACATTTCATGACTGTACTTGCAGGAGACATAGAAGAGGAAAAGGGGGAAGAAGAAGAAGAAAGAGAAAAAGAAGATGAAGGGTCAGTAGGTGAGGGACTTTAAAGGTAATTCTCCTCATTGGACCGATCTAAGCAGCTTTTATGTCATCACTAGAGTTGGACATGTGCAGGCAGTCTTTGAGGTCTTTCCCTTGCTTAGCTTGTTGGGGGGTGCTTTTAATGTCATCACCCTTATTGGACGTGCCCTGAGTAGGAGATGACCCAAGGGTATCCTCTTGGTGAGGCGAAGGAATAAGGTCAATGCCGACAGGTATGAAGTCTTGTAAAGTCGACAATAGAGGAAGAGGCCTGAGAAAGTCTGGCACAACCGGTGGCTGAGGAACTTCGGTTTTTTGGAAAGCAGCCTTTGGGGCACGTCTTCTCCTAGTCACCTTTGGAGGTGCTAGGTCCGTCTTGCTAGGTTTGTGAACAACTCTAGCTTGACGAATCGCTTCTTGCTTTAAAGACTTGAGCCAGCTCTGCCCGTGATGGACTTTCCATGGCTGGGAAGTAGATGCCATCATTGCTTACACCATGTGATTGCTTACACCTGATCAATCTTCTCCATCATTGCTTACACCATCTGTTCGAACCTTTCCACGCAAGCTTCCTAAGAGTCTCAAATTCGTTTACAACCATGACGCTAACCGTTTCTTTAAGGAGGTCAGCTTTAGGCGCAGTTGAAGGGTTCCAAGCTTGATAGGTCGTATGTGGATGATCGATCGTATGGGCTCAGCATGCCCCGACTGGACTCAACTCTTGTATTTCGAGCTAGTAACGATCGGTTCTATACGGTCTTGGGACCATGGCTCATCCTCTATGACACTAACCACGGTGCAGGATTCTTGCACCTCTTCTGTAGTCTCTGTGATTCCAAGAGGAAGGGATTTTGATGAAGGAGAGCCATGGAGTTGGGTGCCCTGACTTTTCTGATATGCTCCTTAATCAGAATCTGCAGTCTTCTATCTTACTTGAGCTTTAGACTACTATAGACCTCTCTCCAGAATTGAGACTGGAGTCGAGGTTGACCTATCTTCTTCGAAAAAGAGTGGGCGATGTCCATAAGTGGGGCAGCGAATGTAGACCTTGGACAGCGGCCAGCTTGGGCTGCTACCTTGGAAGTTGAAGAACTTCATCAATCTTCAAGCCTTTACCTCGAGCTCCATTGTGGGCTTCAGAGGCATAGTCGACCTGATGGGGCTGACTGAGGATGGTCCTCTTAGGAAAAACCTTCGAGTACCAGGTCTTTAGGTGTCCGTCGGAAGGAGAAAGGACAGAAGAAGAAGGGACCGGCTCCTAACAGATTTTGGGTCGGGTGCGAGCAGTGGCCTAAGAAGGTGGCATGTGTATGCCCCTTGAAGTAGCATTCTAGCTGACTTAGGGGAACAGCCCTGCTCAAACGTTGCGAGCACGTATCTGTAAGGGAACAGGTGGAAGTTTCCCCCTTACAATTGCGCAAGTGTGTGCTGAGTGGGAGGATGAGGGGGTCATCTTCCTTGCTTTCGGGTTGGTGTAGCGACGACTTTGCCTCGGGTTGTTTTCGAGATGCACATACATGCACACAAGTTTCTGTCGAAAGTGGCCTGATCCTGGATGCAGACTCAAGGTAACATGAGGGTTACCTTGATGTGTGACTCGAGGGGATGATCCATGAGTCTTAGGGTGTGTACAATAGGTGGAGGCCCCACGTTCTCCACCTTGATATGCCCAGCCTTTAAGCATAGGGACTCCTGGTGGTGCAAAAATGTGAGGGGTAGCCTTGCGGCATCCCACAGGAGCAAAGACATGTTCTTCGCCTTTTGTAGCAAGGGACGGGGCAGCCTTTTGCCGTACCTTGGCAATACAACCGGTAAGTCACTAGCCGATAACAAGGTGCATGGTGTGAGTTGTAGCAGATGTGCTACCAATGCAGAGTGCCTTGGTGGAAGTTCCACTAGGGCAAGGAGATGGGGAGTTAGGGACCTTTACGTCCCTCCTCAAGCCAATCTAGATTAAGGCTTGGGAGCTAGACACTAGGTCTTTTCTTAGAAGGAAACTTGGGAATGAAGTTCAAGGAACTTGTTTCTAGGGTAAGCTCGCGAATGCGGGGATGAGAAAATTCTTGATTCTAATAAAAAGGTTGAAGAACCCAAAAGCCATGTGGTGTGAAAACATAAAAACAAAGGAGAAACTAGCCAAATAAGTACGATCTGACGAAGGGGTAGTAACTCCCCAATGGAGTCACTAAGCTGGTTCGATGCCTCGATGTCACCTTTTGGATCTAGATGATCTGATGACACATGTCTCGGGTTTTAGAGGAACCTGGGACTTGAGATTGTTCTCTCGAGAAACTTGCTCAAGAATAAAGGCAGGCATACTAACCAATGAGAGAGGAATTTAAGGTGGGTTCGGGGCTTACTCAGGCTGACTCACGTGGGAACCCTCTTAGATCACGAAGAAAGCCACCTAGTCCTACAATTGGTTAGGAATCACCACCCTTAGCCTGTACTCGACTGTTTATGCAATCACACACACATGGTTAATTTTACAAGACAAATGGGCCAAAGTCCCCCACCTTGTCTTTGAGTGAATATAAATAGGCATGCACATTCTAAGAAGAAAAGAGAAGGGATGATGAGATGAGGGTTGGGATAAGGAAGAAGAGAGAAGAAAAGAAAGGAAAGAGACATTTGACCAAGTGGCTAGCCTAGCACAATGGCTAGATTGGCATGGTGATTGACCTAATGTGGTAGCAAGATGGGCACGGTAATATAGACCTAGCACAACGACAGGACTACTTGATAACAGAGCACCAACACCGACTAGTCTATCATGACGGAGAGTTCAACGTGGCAGCAAGATGGGCATGGTAATTTATACCAGCACAACGGCAATACTGCTCGACGACGAGACTACTGTGACAGTGCTAAACTTGTCCCTTGGTTGAATGAGAGAGGAAGAAGAAGAAGAAAGAGAGAGAAGAGAGGTAAGAAAAGCAGAGAGATAAAGAGAGAAGAAAAGAGATAGGAGAAGGGAAGGAAAGAGGTGAAGAAGAAGAGAGTAGAGAAGAGAAAATAAGAAGAAGATAAGAGAAGAGATGAGAAGAGGGAATATGGAGAGAAGAAGAAAAGAAGAGAGAAGAGAAGAGAGAGAAAGAATAGAGAAAGGTGAAGAGAGAGTAAAGAGAGAGAAGAGAAGAGAGAATGAAGAGAGAAGAAAAGAGAGAATGAGAAGGGAGAAGAGAGCATGGACGGCAATGTGCTTCTTCTTTCTATGATAGAGGAGAAAGAAAGAAGAAGAAAGCATGGACAGCGATGGGCTTCCACCGTCCATGACAGATGCAATAGAGAGGAAAAGACAACACGTACGGTGATAGACTTCTGCTGCCCATGACAAAGAAGAAAGAGAAAAAGGTAATATGGACGGTGATGGAATCTATCGTCCACGTCAGAGAGAGAAAGAAACAAGAAAGGACAAGACACACGCAGTGCTAGGCATCACTATTTGTGTCATAAGGGACTCAGACATGGCCTGACCTGCCACTCAGGGAAGGGCTCGATTCAGTGTCCGAGTGAAAGAATGAGAAAAGAAATGTCATGCGCGGCGATGAGCATCGCCGTGAACAACATGGGAAAGGGGAAACTTGGATCGAAGCCTGACCTGCCACTCGAGTTAAGGCCTGACTCACTTTGCATGTTCCTAGAAGCTAAGGGAAGCATGAGAATGTCATGCCCGGCATTGAGCATCGTCGTGCGTGACTGGAGAGCAGAGAGAAAGGAAATAACAGAGTGAGAGCAAGAAAGACAGGGAGGAAGAAAGAGGATTTAGGGAAGAGAAAGAGGAAAGGAAAGTTAAGAAAGAAGAAAGGAAAGAAGAGAGAGCAAAGGAAAGTGAGGAGAGGATTGGGAGAAAATTGGAGGAGAAAGAAGGAAAGAGGGAGGAAGAAATTAAGAAAGGGAGAAGAAAAATAAGGAAAGAAGAGAACAAGAAACACGCATGGCACTGCCACCGCCGTGTGTGTCAGAGAGAGAAGAAAATAATGAGAGAGATTCATCCATGGTGCTACCATCACTGTGTATGTTCGGACAGAGAGAGATATAGAGAAAGATATAGTATATAGAGAAGGGAGAAGAAAGGAGAGGAGAAAGAAAGAGAAGGGAGAGGAAAAGGAAGAAAGCAGAGAGAAAATTGGAAAGAAGAAGAAGAGAGAGAAGGAGAGGGACATACACGGCGATGGTTACTTTCGTGCATGTTTGAGAAGGAGATGAGAGGGATAGAGAGAAACGAGATGAAAAAGAAAGAAAGATAGAGACGAGTGAGAAAAGAGGAGGAGAGAGAGAGAGATAGATGAGAGGAAGGGAAGGGAGAGAATGATAGAGATGAGGAGAGAAAAGAGGAGGACAGAGAAAGAGATAGACGAGAGGAAGGGAAGAGAGAGAAAGATAGAGATGAACAGAGAGAAAAGAGGAGAGCGAAAGTTGCCTTCATCGAGGGGTGCCAAAATTTTTCTTCTCTCTCCTTTCTCTCTCTCTCCAAGACGTGCCGCTCAAAATCAATGGAAAAAACTTGAATTTTATCGATCAATTGAAAGTATGAGGGGATCCTTTTACAATTAGCATGTATTTATAGAATTGGGCCCAAACATGGGTGGATACCCAAAAACTATTCCAATTGATAATAATTACAGTTATTTTGAATTAAAAGAAATTATAAAAATGGGTGCAAAATGACTGTTTTGTTCCTGCCTAATAATTCATGGAATTTCAAAAACATCCTTTCTGCTGCCTTAGAACGTAAGTGATCTTCCGTGGATGATCCGGGGTTGCTCTGATGCCCGTTTTTCAAAAAGATGATTATTTTCTTGTAGGGTTCAACATGGCAATTGATTTGATACCAACTTCGAGCCACGGATAGTGTTTTTAGGCCACGATCATGCGACTTGAAATTCATGCGAATTTCTTCGCTGGATTTCTTGATGTTTTTCCATGATTCCTTCGCTGGATCATAGTAAGCATGCCATCATGATCATGTGGCAAGAAACGCAGCTCAATTTTGTGCCCGAACGAAGATTTTACAGCCATGGGTTTTTGGCAGGACTCTTAATTCTATCGGCTCAAATTTACAGTCCCTTTATTGGATTCATGTGTGAAATCCGACCGTTCATCACGTGTGAGGCTTAGACCAATGGTAGCTCTGGATCTTATGCACGCGATGGAACTGGTCTCACTTCGAGCCGCGGGGCGAGTATCGTGATTTGGTTACTTGAGCAAGGCATGTCAGTATTGACTTTCCTGCAACTTTCTTCACGAATCAACAACTTCTCTCTAGCTTTTCTCCCTGCTCGGGTGTCGTCACGTGGCGTACTACATGTCGAAACGCTGGTCTAGACAGAACACGCTCACAAAATTTGATCGTGATCTTACTTGAGATGAGTGAGATATAGCTATCGAAAGTCACTGTCCGAAACTGTAAAAACAGCCACCATTATTGGTGATTTGGTATAGGGAGGGCGCATGGGAATAATGTGCGACCTACCCCTTTTCATTATTTCACCCATAACTTTGTCTTTGAGAGCCCATTTAAGCGAAACATGACCCATAAGGGTTTTCAACCGTTCTAAATCCAATGGAGGTGGTCCCATAGCAATTTGACACACCAAAAATGTAGTTCTAGTTGTGGAGTCTATTTCACGGTGCAAGAGGCTGATTTTTATGAAATTGTTTCGTTGTCTGCACTGCCTTAAACATGTCGAATTACGATGAAACTTGGCAGGTGGCCTTTTAACGTGCTTAAAAATATTTTTACACATTCCAGGACAATTCCCAGACTGTAAAAAATTCCACTGTAAATCAAGCTTTATTGACTGACATCTCTTTTTATTCCCCATCGAGGACCCAAGGTGCTGAAAAATGTGTTCAAACAGAATGACCTTAAAGGTCCGTCACCTACTAACCCTTCTTGTTCTTCTTCTTCTTTTCCCTCCTTTGCTATGTCTCCTACAAGTATAGTCTTGAAATGTCTAGACTTTGAGGCTCTTGATAGAGAAGTCAAAGGAACCAATATAAGCAGGACGCACCGAAGGCTACTAAAGAAGACACTAGCCCAGGCAGCTTGATTCTTGACAGTCGTTGATGCCTTAGCAGCTCGAGCCAAGTCAGAGCCATCCTCTTCTATCTGGAAGCACAAGAAGTCAAGCCGAAGAAACCCTAGTGGACTCCTGAGCCTGACTTTGAGCTGAGGCTAAGAGAATCAAGAGGCCAGAGCTTTTATTCTCAAGAAGTCTATCACATGGTGCAGATCTCAAAAGCATCACCCATCAAGGGGCAAATCAGTCTGAGATCGAGAAAAATGTTGTAACCTCCACCTCAGAAGTCAAGCGTCATCATGTTTCCTAGTCGACCACTTCTCCTCACCCAAATAGCCTAAACAATTTACCCATCCTCTAGCTTCCTAGGCTCCTTCCTCGCCCAAATACCCCTGACAATCCACTCATCCTCAAATTCCCTAGGATGCCTCAGGTCCCATACCTCCTAACTCTCAACTTAAAAACTTCACCCCACTTAAGCATATCCTTGTCACCCAATCCACCGAGACCACCCTAACCAAGCCGGTTATGCAACCAAGCCAGCCAGCGGACCAAAATAAACCTTCTCCACCTAAATCTGACCGTCATCCTATCACACTACCTAGACCCATGAAGAACACATGGGAACATGAAGAAATTGTTCATGAAGTGTTGACTGTCTGTACAATCACTGAGTCAAAGCCATCTTAGGTACCTCAAAGTGAATTTCCTCGATTGGATACATCAGCCTTGCTCGAAGTTGACCATTTCATAGGCAAGCAAGATAAGGATGCAAGAGCCATGTTCCATAGCAAGGCCTGGCTAGAAGGAGAATGTCAAGAGTATGTGTAAGCTCACTAAAGATTAACGAGAAGCCCTCCAAAGCTAATGACAAGGAGTTGCAGGAAGCCCCATAAGAATGGGAAGAAGGCGGCCAAGCCACGGCTGATGAACTAGAGGAGATAAACCTAAGGGATGAAACTGACCCCTGACTCACTTTCATTTTGATAAATATATTTGTAGAAGCGAAGGAAAGCTTTATTGCCTTTTAGCGAGCAAACATGGACATCTTTGCCTAAAATTATCATGACATGCCAAGTTTAGATCCTCAAGTTGTAGTCCACCGTCTTAGCATCGATCCATCTGTCAAGCCTGTCAAAAAGAAATCAAGGAGGTTCAGGCCTGATCTCGAAATATAGATAGATGTTGAGGTGACCAAACTCAAGAAAGCAAGCTTTTTCATGAAGTCAAATACCCAAAGTGGCTAGCAAATGTTGTACCGATCAAGAAGAAAAAGGGGCAAATCAGGGTCTGCATTGACTTCCGTGATCAGAATGCCGGTTGCCCAAATGATAACTTCCCATTGCCATTTACAAAAATGCTCATTGACTCCACCGCTCACGGTTAGATCTTCTCTTTCATGGATGGATACTCCGATTACAATCAAATACGGATGGCAGCAGAGGATGATGGGTCCATTGCATTCTTAACTCGAAAAGATGTCTTCTGCTACACCATGATGGCCTTTGGGTTGAAGAATGTAGGTGCCACATATCAGAGAACAATGACAATCATGTTCAAATACATGATGACAAGGAGGAGGAATGTTATGTGGATGATTTAGTGGTGAAGTCTGAAAAGAAGAATGCTCATATGCGAGACCTCGAGAAGGTGTTTGAACGGTTACACCTTCATCTACTCAAAATGATCCCGCTAAAATGCACTTTTGGTGTGAGTTCAGGATAGTTTTATGGGTTCATTATTAGACACGGAGGGCTAGAAATTGAGCCAATCAAGATCAAGGCGATCCAGGAAATGCCACCACCAACTACATTGTGAGAGCTGTGGTCCCTTCAAGGGCAACTGGCTTATATCCATAGGTTCATCTCTAGCCTCTCAGATCATTGTAAGCCTTTTACGCACCTGTTAAAGAAGGATACTCCATTCATCTGGGATGAAGCATGCCAGGCAGCGCTTGATGACATCAAGTGATATTTACTCAACCCTTCAGTGCTCTCTACACCGGTGTTGGGAAAACCCCTCATCCTGTATGTAATTGCTCAGGATGAGTCACTTGGGGCTTTATTAGCTCAAAACATTGACGCCGGGAAAGAGACCGCTCTATACTATCTCAGCCACAGGATGCAAGGGGCCGAGAAGAATTATTCCCTATAGAGAATTTGTGCCCACCCTAATCTTTGTGGTACAAAAGCTTCGCCACTACTTGCTTGCCCATGACGCGAAGCTTATATCAAAAGTTGATTCTGTAAAGTTTCATATGACACGCCCATGCGTATCAGGAAGCCTTGTTAAGTGGGCATTATTTCTAATTGAATTAGACATCACATATGTGCCAGAAAAGGTCGTCAAGGGTCAAGCCTTGGCTGATTTTCTCGTAGCACATCATGTACCGACAGAGTCTCCTTTATCAAGTGACCTCCCTGATGAAGAAGTATTATGTGCAAAACTGACTCACGCATGGGAGATGTACTTCAACAGAGCCTTCCAATCAGATCGAGGAAGTGTCAGAGTGGTATTCATGACTCCGAAGGGTGGGGTACTTCCTCTATCCTTCTCTCTCATCGAAGCCAGTTCCCATAATGAGGCGAAATATTAGGCCCTTGCAATTGGATTGGAGATTTAGACTTGGAGCAGTTTAAAATCTATGGAAACTTTGAGTTGGTCATTCGACAACTTAAGAGGATCTATGATGTGAGGAAGGATTCTCTCGAGCCTTATCATGATACTGTAAAATCATATATGGCTCAGTTCGATGATATATCCTTGAGTCACATCCCCAGGAAGTTAAACTTGCAGGCTGACGCACTCGCAAAGCTCGGGGCTACAATTCAATTGTCCTCATTAGGGACCACATCTGTCTGGGTGGCAGAGTGGAGACACATTGAGTTGAGAACCGAAGTAGACACAGATGACGAAAGACTATTTTTTCCTAAATGACCAGCTTATCTATTCGGGGTGCTTCTATTAGCCAAAGAGGTTATTAAAGCTGAACAGGAATTGACACAAAGTCAAGGAGCTGATATTCAAAAACAAGCACTGGAATTCTTCCACCCAATATGTGCAGAAGTTGAGAAGGTAGAAGATTGGAGAGAGCCCATTATTAACTTCATAAACCATGGTAAACTGCCTGATGATCGTGTAGAGCACAATAATGTGCGTCGGATGTCTACCAAGTACACCCTCCTTGAAGGAGGTGCTCTCTTCAGACGCTATTTCAACGGTATTATTCTCAGATGTGTAGACCCACAAGAGGCTGATAAAGTGTTGGAAGAAGTGCACTCAGGCATTTGTGGACTGCATCAGTACGACCCTAAGCTCTATGAGCGGATACCCAGATTGGGTAACTATTGGCCTTCGATGGCTGTCGACTCCTTAAACTATGTCAAGAGGTGCCAGGTTCACTAAATGCACTTGAGCCTCAGTCATCGGCCTCTAGAGCCTTGGCACCCTAGAGTGGCATCATGGCCCTTTTCAAAATGGGGTATGGACATTATAGGACCTATTGATCCTCCTTCTGCATTAGGCCATGTTTTCATTCTAACGGCGACATATTATTTCTCCAAATGGGCTGAAGCGATCCCCCTCAAGCAAGTTCTTGGGGCTACGGTGGCCAACTTCGTGTGGCATCACATCATATATAGGTTTGGGGTGCCTAACCGAATTATATCAAACAACGACCCTCAATTTAGAAGTCATCACATTGATCGCTTGGTTAACCAGTTCGGTTTCGAGTGGAAGTACTCAACTATGTACCACCCTCGAGCGAACGGCTTAGCTGAGGCTTTTAATAGAACCTTGTGCAGCATTTTTAGGAAGTTGGTATCAATGGCGAAAGAGAACTGGCATGAGAAGTATCCTAAAGCACCGTGGGCCTATCCCACCATCACACAAAATGCCACTAATTCCAATCCATTTTCTCTGGTCTATGGGGGTGAAGCAGTTTTGCCCCTTGAGATTCAACTCCCCTCGTTGTGTGTTGTCATACATCAAGGACTCACTAAAGATGAGAGATTCAAGGATTGGTATCAAGAATTGGATGCAGTTGATGAAAAGAGGCTTGTAGCTCAGCAAAATCTCAAACTCAACCAGGGGAGAATGAAGAAAACTTTTTACAAGTCAGTTAAAGTCCGCTCATTCGCTAGTGGGGATCTCGTTCTAACTGTCAAGAGCCTGATCTTTATTCATGGGAGGCACAAAGAGAAGTTTGAACCTAAATGGGAAGGTCCCTTTATAGTCAAGAAAGTCCTGCCAAACACATCTTGATGGAGAGGAGGCGATGCCCCCCATCAACGGGCAATACTTAAAGAAGTACTGTCCTTGATACACTTTAAAAAAGAGACTTAATGCACGGAAAAAAGGAAGTAGAATGGGAAGAAAAGAATCAAGACAATTCAAACAAATTTGAACTCTTTTTATTGCATTAGAAAGAGTTACAAGTAAAAAAACCCATTATTAGGGAGGTTACAAATCTATTATGCATCTAAGAAAAAGAGAGTAGCTGCGCCTAAGCACTGCTCTTGCATCTGAAAAAATAAGAGTAGCTACACCTAAGCGCTGCTCTTGCATCCGAGGAAAATAGAACGGTTGACCCTACATCGCTCTTGCATCTGAGGAAATGAGGACGATTATAGGCCAAAAAGTTATTCCCACACTAGAGGAGGGTAGAACAGTTTTAGATCGAGTATATCAGACATACAAAACAGACCCTTCTATGAAGGAACTGACCTATGATGGAGAGCACGCCCTCTTCACAGTGAACACCCTTCCACAGAACAACATGGAGTTCATAGTTGTGCTGGAGGACTTGGCTCCCAACAGGCTTCATAAGCCTGACCTTACCAATGGTCACCACCCTTTGCTTACCCAACTCATCGCCGTGCATGACCATCACCGTGCATGACTTAGTGTCGTGCGACTCTATGATGCGCGTGATCATCGTCACGCATGACTCAGCGCTGTGCGCAACAATCGCCGCGTGCAACCCATCAACGAGCGTGGCCACAGTCGGGCAAGACATGCCACCGTCCATGAGAGGATCGTTGAGTGGGCGTGAGGGCATGGTTACTGCCACTCACGACGAGCGCCATGTGCAGCTTATTTCTGTGTGTGTTGCTCATGGCTGTTCAGATACCCTGTGACCCTTCATCTCCCGACGACTGTTCAGAGGCCCAGCTACTGTTCCTTGCGCTATGACGTCTCAGTTTCTTATCGGGAAACCTCTTGACCTGTTGAAAAGCCACTGCTGCACCTTCTCTTCTACTTCCCTAGGGCGCAAAAGCACCAAAAAACTCTCGAAAAGCTAGCGAAAGTTCACCGACGGCCCCCTGTTGTAACTCGGACCCCATTTTCCCCCTTCTCTGGTACTCCAAGACTACAGCCGGAATCTAAGCAAACCCCCTAGTAGCAACCCACTCCAGTAATAATGACCCCTGCAAAGGTTCCCTATGTAAGCCAGCCAGAACTTCCTTTGCTGGAGTTAGCATTGGTGGACCACTATAAACACCCTGAAGTGCCTATTTTCTCAACAGAAACCACTGCACCCTCGTCGGACTTCCTGCAACCCTCACTCGAGTGCCTTGCGCTCTTGCCGAAGTCCTAACCAGAAGTCTCTCTCTCTCTCTATCACTGCTAAAAAATTTCCATAGCCGCTTTAACCTTCGGTAAAATGATGAAAAAAGGGGTTTACCCCCCCAACCCTTCCCTTATTTAGGAAGAGCTCCCTTGAAGTGCCCCCAAAAGATTGGAAATACTAGGTAGGTCCCCGAAGGCCAAAAGGAAATGGGCCTGACTGGGTCAGGCTCAGGCCCGAAGCCCGAATATAGGTCATCATCGCCCATGAAACTCCAAGTATCTGGTGTTGAAAGAATCAGGACCTAATCAAGCTCAGGCCCGAAGCTTGAGCACTGGTCACTGTCATCTATGTAACTTGTGACTAGCGCCGTCTGTGTCTACTAAACGCCAACACCGTCTGTGTCTGCTAAAGGCTAGCGCAATCTATGTCTGCTAAAGGCCAACGCCGTCTGTGTTTCAAAGAGACCAACACCATCTGTGTAACTTGTGACTAGCGCCATCTGTGTAACTTGTAACCAGCACCATCTGTGCCCAGCACCATGCGTGCATCGTCTGTGTGCCTCATGCATAATGTCATTCGTGCAACATATACGATAGCACAACTCCCACCAGCACCGCACGTGTTACTACTACCCATGCTAACGTCCCCCATGTTTATGTTAGGTCACCACTGTGAGTCTCCACCACCCCAAATAAGACTTACACCTGCATTACGGCCCTTCATCCCCAATGGAGTTAGGTGTATGCCAAAAAAGTCATGCTTACCTCTGCAATCCTCAGTGGGTCTGTTTTGCACCATGTAATTAGACCCTTCACTATCTTATCCCTAGAGAGTCGAGTTACCTTCCATGAACCTGTTCTCCAAGGAGTCTCATTTTTCAACCCAGGGAGTCACACTTACCCCCTAATCCCCAGTAAATTCCCCTTCCATTTTCCACTTCTCGTAGGGCCACTACCTCCATCTAAGCCCCCTGCTAGCATTGACCATCTTATCCCAAGGAGTCAGATTACCATCCATAGACCTCTTCCCCATGAATCTTCACCTACATGCCAACCCACACAATGATTTGTCCAGCATGACACTAAACATCACACCACAGTCTAGATGCACAACCTTAAACTACATGGTCCAAACTATATGACCTCAAACTACAGTAGAGGTCTAGTTGTATGACCATTAACTGCATGGTCCTAGCTGCGTGGCCTTAAACTGCATAGCCGTAATCCAAACTATATGACCTTAAACTATAGTGGAGGTCTAGTTGCACGACCTTAACCTGCATGGTCTTAGCTGCATGACTTTAAATTGCATAGCCATGGTCTAAACTATATGACTATAAACTATAGTGGTAGTCTAGATGCACAACCTTAAAACTACATGGTCCAAACTATACGACCTTAAACTGTAGCAGAGGTCTGGTTGCACAACCTTAAACTGCATGGTTCATGCTACATGGCTATAAACGACATAGCCACGGTCGAAGCTATATGACCTTAAAAACTATAGTGCATGTCCTGACTGCATGATGTTAAAATGCTTTACACAGGTCCAAGAGGCATGACCTTAAATACGCTCCCACACACGCTCACATGCCCTTTACATGCATCTTCAGGCATGTATGTCCTAACCGACCCGTCCGTGTGTGCACACCATTTTCATTACACCCAGTCCATCCAATTCCTTTATTACCACTCATCATTCCTCAGTGAGTCTCACCCGCGCTCACAAAAGGTGAGTCATGCACCCATACTCGTCATCAGATAGTGGGTCACCACTTTCCACCTTTCATACCATATATCATCCATCTTTCATAGGCAGCCTCGTGCCATCTCCGCAAAGTAAGTCAAACCACAACCATACTCACTCAGTGGCCTCCACAGACTGTTATTCATCACCACCATGGTCCAGCTGTATGACGTTAAACTATAGTACACATTCTGACCGCATGATGTTAAAAGGCTTCGCACAGGTCTCGGAGGCATGACCCTAAAAGGAATAATGGGCATGGTGTATACTTGGACAAGGGAACGCCATGAGTAAAAATGAGAGAAGGGCATGGTCACAAAACCATGAGTAAGAGAGTTTCGTGAAAATAAAAACCTGAGCATGGTGAAAACCTGAAAGGGCACTGTAGTAATAATGGAAGAATAAGGGTGGACATGGTCGTAAGGTCATGGATAAAAGGCCCCAAATAAAAGGAGGTTCGTGAAAACTGTCTCTACGGTGCCACTTCTCAAGTTCAAGTGAAAACCCGCAAAGTTGATGCAGTGCATCCCCCATTGGTGGCTTCAGCCAACATTCAAAAGAAAAATCCCTAGTGTCAGAATGCCTTGTTACCAGGACCCAAAAGATGAGCATCAAGGAAATATTTCGTCAGCTTGAGTCCATTTGCAAACAAAATCGAAGGACAGAAGACTTGCCAAGAAGGCAATACAAGCCTTATGAAGAAGAGCACCATTCCCAGAAGGTCACTAATGCACTCCATGATGCTGAAGGTGCCCCAAGAAAGCTAAGTCACTGACCTCGGACCTGTTATGCAGCAACTTGGATTGAACACCCAAGGGTATCCTTAGATGAAGAAGAGAGGTTTCTTAATTGTTTAAATTGCTAGCAGTAAGCGGGGTTGTGCCCACAGCTGGTCAACTCGACAAATTGAGGTACCCTACCCGCTAAGGAAAATCTGGTGGGAAAGGCAGACAGTTGCCAACAGAAGGCCCTTCAGCAGACCATCTAGAACAAACAACAAAAGAAAGAAACACAGACTAAATGGGAAAAATTCCCTTAAGCATGGCACTTGAGCGCCAAACGAGCCTAATTCTAACCACCGAGGTCTGTACAAAACCTTATCTGTAAGAATCACAAATAGTCCCTTGAGGGTGACGACTTCGATAGGATCCCTCAAATGTCTCCTATACCCCAAAGTATCCATGGATGGACTTGCACTTTGCATCAAAATGTCTGAGCATCCTAGTTACAGCATTGTGTGGATATCTCCTCAACGTTCACGTGGTCTTGTGGCTAGGAAGAAAAAAGTAATAAAGCTAAGGAAATTTTGTGAATATTGTCCTTTTTGCTTCTCTCGAATTACAAAATTCGGCAGGGAAAACTGTTTGAAGATATTTTTTAGTACTTTGGGTCCCCGGTGTGGAATAAAAGAGAAGTCGGACAATAAAGGCCTAACATACAATGTAATTTTTTAGAGTCTCAGAATTGTCCCAGAATGGGTAAAAATATTTCTAAGGACTCCAAAAGGCTACGTGCTAAGTTTCGTCCCAATCCGATATGTCAAAAGCAATGCAGACAAAGAAACAGTTTCAAAAAAATTAGCCTTTAGCACCTTGAAATGGACGCCATAACTAAAACTCTATTATCGGTGCATCAAACAGCTGTGGGACCACCTCTAGGGGTCAAGTTTTGGGTTAAAAAAACGTGTCAGGAAAATGTTATGGGTGAAACATCAAAAAGAGGTAAGCTGCACGCTATTCCCATGAGGCCTCCCTGCACTAATCAACATTAAAGGACATTGGTTTGCACAGTGACGAGCCACAACTTTGGAGACTCATATCTCCCTCATTACGAGTCAGGTCGTGCTCAAATTTGTGAGTGTGTTCCTCTCGTCAAGACGAGCGTTTTGATATGTGGCATACCCCGTGACGATGCTCGAGCAAGGAAAAAAGCTAGAGAGAATATGAAAATTCACAACAAAAGTTGCAGGAAATTCAGCAGCGATGCGTCTTGCTCTAGCGGCTATACCACGGCCCTCGCACATCAAATTGATGCGAGACCAGTTTCATCATGTGTGAAGGGTATGAGGCTACATCTTGGCCGAACCTCATGTGTAATGAACGGTTAGATTTCACCCGTGAAGTCGATAAAGGTTCTAGAAATTTTGACTGCCGAAATTCTCGATTTCAGAAAAAAAACCAAGATGGCAAATTCTTCGTCTCAGCATGAAATCAAGCTGTGTTTGTTGCAATGTGATCGTGACAACGTGCTCAACGTGATTCAATGGAAAAATAAAAGAAATACAACAAAAAATAAGAACACTATCGATTGCAAATTTTCAAGATTCATACAAATTTCGAGTTGTGTGATCATGGCTAAAAAACGCGATCCGTGACTTGAAGTTGACATCAAATCGATCGTCATGCCGAGCCCAACAAGCTTCGAAGTTACCCGAATCATTCATGGAAGATCACACACCTTTTAGGGCAGCAACATGGACAGTTTTGAAATTCCATGGATTGTTGGGTAGGGACAAAACCATCATTTTGTACCTATTTTAAATTTTTCTTAATTTAAAATAAATTGTAATTATCATCAATTAGGCTAGATTTTGGGTATCCATCCATGTTAAGGATCAATTCTATAAATACATGCTAAACCTAATTGTAAAAAATGACATTCATTTTGATTAATGAAAATTGAGATTTAGTTTTGATTGAGGGTCACGTCCAAGAGAGAGAGAGGAGAGAGAAGAAAAAGTCTGGTACCCTTCATTGAAGGTAACTTTCTCTCTTCTTTCGTCTCTCTTTTGATTTAATATTTTTTTTCTCCTCCTCCTTTCTCGCTCCTCTTTTTCTTTTCTCTGTATCTCTTTCTCCTCTCTTTCTTCTCTTTGTCTCTTTCCTTTCAGCCTAAAAAATGCATGGCAGTAACCATTGCCGCCAGTGTCTCTTTCTCTCTCTTCCTCTTCTTATTCTCTCTTTTTCTTATTCTTCTCCTCATTCCTTCCTCTTTTTCCTAATCTCTCTCTTCTTTCTTTCTCCCTGTTCTCTTCTTTCTCTCTCTTCTCCATTCATGCATGGCTATGCCAACCCGCTGGGCATGATGTCCTCCTTCTTTTAGAGGATGCATAGTGAACCGGGCCTCAACTCGAGTGGCGGGCTAAGCCCTTGGCCAGGTGCCCTTGTTTCCTTGTCGCGTGCAGTGTTGCTCATCACCTCGCACGACATTTCTCCCTCTGTTCTTTGATAAAGACAATGAACCTGGCCCTTTCCCAAAGTGGCAGGTCTGGTCATTTCTGAGTCCCTTTTGACATGCACAATGATGCCCATCGCCGTGCGTGTCTTCTCTTTCCGCTTCACTTCTCTCTCCTTTGTCATGGACTGCGGGACCTCATCACCGTCCAGGTTCTCTGTTGTTCTTCTCTCTCCTCAGTCATGAGTGGTTGAGCCTCATCGTCGTTCATGATTTCCTCTCTCTTCTCTCTCCTCTACATTAACGACGAACCCCATCACTGTCCATGTGTTCTCTCTCTTACCCTTTCTTGTCATGGACGGTAAAAGGACATCGTCGTCCATGTTTCTTTCTTTTCTCCTCTCCTTAGTCATGGATGGTGGAAGCCCATCGCCATCCATGTTTCACTCTTTTCCTCTCTCCTCAGTCATAGATGGCAGAACCCCATCGCCGTTCATGTTTCATTCTTTTCCCCTCTCCTCAGTGATGGACGACGGAAGCCCATCGCTGTCCATGTTTCTTTCTTTTTCTCTCTCCTCAGTCACGGACGGCGAAAGCCCATCGTTGTCCATGTTTCTGTCTCTTTTCTCTTCTTTGTCAAGGAGGGCGGAAGCCCATTGCCATCCATGTTTTCTTTCTCTTCTCTCTCCTTTATTATAGACGGTGGAACCCCATCGTTGTTCATGCTTCTAACTTTCTTTCTCTCTCTTCCTTCCTTCTCTCTCTTCTTTCTCCCTCTTCCTTCAACTCTCTTCTTCCCTTCTCTTTCTTCTCTCTTCTCTCTTCTCTCTTCTAATTCTCTTTCTCTTATCTCTCTTCCCTTCCTCTCTTCTCTCTTTTCTCTCTTTTCTTTCTTCTTTCCCCTTCTTCTCTTCTTCTTCTTCTTTTCTCTATTTCTCCTCTTTATATCTTCTTTCTCGTTCTCCTTCTATTTATGTCTTCTCCCTCTTTCCCGTCTCTCTTTCATCTCTCTCTTCTGTCTTCTTCCTGTCTCATTTTTCCAAAGGAGGTTAAGATTAGCACTGTCATGATAGCCCATCGTTGAGCAGTATTGCCACCATGCCAGTCTGAGTTACCATGCCCGTCTTATTGCTATGACAAGCAAGCCATTGTTCCAGACTGGTTGGTGCTGGTCTTGTCATCGATTAGTATTACTGTTGTGCCGCCTGAGTTACCATGCCCGTCTTGCTACCACGTCAGGTCAACTGCAGTACCGATCTAGCTATTGTGTCAGTCTAGCCACCTGGTCAAATCTCTCTTTCTTCTCTTTTATTCCTTTTATTCTATTCTCTTCTCCTCTTATAACCCCAATCTCCATCTCATTTCTTTGTTTCTTCTTTCGAATGTGTGCATTCATCTAAAGACACGGTGGGGTCCCTTTGCCCACTTGTCTTGTAAAATTAATCATAAGTGTGTGATTGTAAAAGCATGATAATAGTACATGTCAAGGGAGGCGATTTCGAACCAGTTGTAGGACTGAGGGGCCTTTTGTCGTGATCTAAAAGGGTGCCCACATGAGTCAACCGGAGTGAGTCAGGGACCTAGATGAGGTGTGTCCTGCCTCACATTAAATTCCTCTCTCGTCGGTTCGTATTCATGCTCTTGTTTCCTAACAAGCTTCCCGAGAGAGAAGTCTCAAGTCCTGGGTTCCCCTTGAAACCCAAGACACATGCCACCAGGTCATCCCAACCCGGAGGGAGAGATCGAGGCACCGAACCAGTGGTATGGGAAGGAGGGTTCCAAGAGGAAGAAAGATTACTTGGGTACCTGTCGTGAGTCGTGAAAGGTGGTGCATGTTAGAACAGCTTGGGTGACATGCCTAGAGCTCACAGAGGTAAACAAGTTCATCGTTCCTCACTACAGCAGAGTAGGACAGGCCACGAAAGCTTACTAACATTGGTGGAGGATAACCAACAGCTGGTATTAGCTGGTGGACCACCCTTGGAAGGGGGAGAACAATAGCTAAAATCATGACAGGAAACAGGGGAATAACTTTGTGTCGCCAGCATTTGAGAAGCTTTTTGAGTTGGAGTATCCCAAAGATTGGGGATAGCTTGGGGTGTCCTGGATGATGATAGTGAATGAGGAATCACCACAAATCCTTGCTCTAAAAAAAAGGATAGGGACCCTCTTCGACAACCATGGATCTATTTTTTGAATGAAGACAACATCAAAGGATTGGTGGTCGAGAGGGATGTGCCACTTAGGGTTGCAATGCCCTTATCAATAGTGGTCCTAATTCGATGCCCGATGCCGGCTTTCGGTACGGTCATGCTACAGAGAGGCTTGTACCATGACAAGGAGAGAAGAAGAAGAGGACGAGGCTGTTGGCCTCGGGTGTCTTTGAGTCTACACAAGAGCCTTCTCTTTGGTGAAAGAGTGTCAGGCTAACCAAATCACCTACTGTGTCTCAAACTATGATCAGTTCCCCTCACACAGCCTCTTCTGAAACAAGAGTTGTGACCTCAGCTGCCATGGGGCACCTTGATTCTATAAGTTCTCCTTCTGTGTTGGAGGGCACTCCTTCATGTGTGCAAGATCTGATGCCAATTGCACCCTCATCTTCAAGGAGGGTTAGCTTTGACTAGTCTTCTTACCTCAAGGAAAGCAACCATCCTCCAATGATTGAGGCGACTTATCCGGCTAGCGTGGCCACTGGTGGGGTCACGGATGTTATCCCAGGGGAGAACCTTGATGTCATTACCAGTGGTGACTCCTCATTTTGATGCAACCGACGTAGCCGAGGCCCTAGTTTTCATGTCATCAGACGTCGAATCTCGTTCAGAGCTAGAAAGGTCTCGTAGTGAGAGCCTTGCTGTCGTGCCCCCAGAGACGGCTGCTGCTCCTATTGTTGTTTCTTCGAGTGAAGTAACTTCGGCCCCGAGTTTGTCCATGAACAATCTGCCTTCTAGTACAAAGTCTGCCATGGTCAAGGGCATGCTGCGATTAGGTCTCCAATCATTAAAGGGACGATCCCTTGCGGAGCTTGGTCTTGAAATTGTTAACCTTCACGGCCGCGCTGCGGCCCTGAGAGTTTTAAGCTATGAAAAGGAAGTCTTTGCTCATTTTAACAATCTCTTATGCGAGCTGGAGAGTTGGCGAGCAGAGGCTTTGAGAGAAGAGTCAAAGGTGAGTGAGCTACAAGGAGCTCAACTAGCCTCCTTGGAGGCCTTGCTTGCGCAGCATCGCGAGCAAGTAAATGCATGCATTAAGAGGAAGGCTGCTTTGATAGCTCAAAAGTCCACCTTGAGTAAGTAAGGGACGGCCCATTTGACCAAAATGAGGGCTTTGAAGGTGAAGATACTCAGGATGATGGAAGAGTATAATGAGCTAGAGAGAGAGGTGAATCGGTGGAGAGCAAAGATACAGGTTTTATCCGTCGAGCTAGTTGGGCTCAGTCGCACCATCGAGTCCGAGACTACTTATGTGTCACAGGATGTCCAAGTAGTGACTGATCTCAAGGAACATGCGCAACAGGCTATCGTGAGCTCCGAGAGGGCAAGAGAAAAAAGTAACGAGGCAGTCAATCGTTTCTGAGGACACTCTTTTTCTCACCCTTCTTTCATTTCTTTTTTCCTTTGTACATGGACCTTAATAGAATACAGGGATTGAAATAGGCTTTCTTTCATTCTTGTGTTTTGTATTCTCTTGCCATTGGTCGTTGCTCTAGCGGATTGTCAAGAGCCCCTTTTTGTGGACAAGTCCGCCCTTCATGAGCCTTTGACTTAAACACCCTTTCGGGTTTTCGTTCAAGCCCTTAGGGTATACGCCATTTCAGGTTTTTTCAAAACCTCATGAGAGATATTTTTGTGGTGCTTTTGCTTATGGGTTTTAGACCATGTCTGTCATTTTCTCGTTTTTTCTCACGATGCCCTTTTGGGTTTTCATCATGCCCAATTTTTTATTTTATTTTATTTTTGGCATATTTTACTCTCGATAACTGATGGTGCCACTGTGCACTGTTTTTTTTATTTTCTTCTATTTTGACCTTCTTACCCAAGACGCCCTTTTGGGTTTTCATCATGCCCGTCTTTTAAGGAGGCAACTTTAAGGTCATCCCATTAGGTCAGTAATAGTAGTGTGTTTTATGGTCACACACTAAGACCTGAGGGCATGTTTTATGGACATGCCTCCGAGACCATAATGGTAGTGAGTCGATTTGACGAGGATCTGGCAGAGAGAGGGAAGATTCTGAAGGCAGAGGTGATGGGGGCGAGAGTTCAAAAGACGGCAGCGATGATCGCGAAGGGCCATTGTACTGATTTTATGAAAGAGGAATGAGAAGTGTCGGTATACCTTATTCCCTTTCTTGTGTCGTGCTGGGCAGCAATTACATCAATGGCTTCGAATGGGGCAATAATCCCTTTGCTGTCTTTTAGCCTTTGATTGGTCATGGGCTTATAATTCATCTTCCTGATGATTTGATGGGCTTGGTGGCTATAGGGGCCCCATTATGGTAGAACCTTAACATCTTTATAGAGTGGTCCTTTAGTGGCCCCATGGACTTCAAGATTTTTGGTCTCCAAACGAATGCCAACAATGGCTTCGAGGTTGTAAATTTCAGAGGGATATCTTCCATCATAGTCTTCCCTTTTTTTATGACTTCCCATTGACCAAGGAGCTCTTGAGCTTCCTTCCTTAGATCAACAATGGTGGCTTGATCCAAGCGGTCAAGCTGAGGAAGAGGGGTGTCAATAGGAACCTGAGCTGGTGATGATGGAGCCAATTGTAACTAGGTAAATCAAGGAATCTGGGATAAGTAAAACACTTTGGGAATCACATACGTTAGTAGACCTTTGGGTAAGGTGAGTGCTAACCTCCCCCCTTATAGAGGCTGGGTTGTACAAGACCTTGCGGTCTGCTTAGCTAGCTTTAATGGTCCATCTTCATGCTCTTGCCTATAGGAGAGCAATTGGAATATGCAAGAATATTTAGCAGTCCGACTTGTAAGTTACTATGGGAGCTAGACTGTCAATGTCCCCAACCTCATCATGCTTTGCAGCGGGTTCCAGTTCCGTTGTCACGATGTGTGATTCTACTAGGGTTGGGAGAATTGGGGATGATGTTTGTCCCTCATAATGACTGGGTGGTTCCTCCGAGGGGAAACATGGAACATTCCCATGAATTGAAGTAAAAGGGTATCTTTCCATTCCTCGCTTCCTCCTGGAACATACCAAGGAGCATTCTACCCACATCTTCTGCATCATCATGGGAAGACCCCTCCTCCTTTCCCTCATTATTGGCTTCTGCAACCATCACAGTCTCCTGATGTGACTCTAGGTTGGCAATGTAGTACATTGCATTTGCATAGTGGACCTCTGCTATTGGAAAATGTCTTTTATCAGCATAAACTGTATATTGCCTCCCATCCCGGCTGTACTTGAAACACTAATGCAGCGTAGACGGTACCACCCCTTGATCATGCATGCAGGGACGATAAACCAAGACATTATAGGAGGTATCTGTCTCAATCACATGGAATTGGGTGTAATCGTTCAAGTAACCAATTTTAAGGCAGAGACGGATTGTGTCAACTGGCTTCTCGCCCGATTGATTAAACCCATGGACTGTGAGGGTCGTTGGCATGAGATCTTCAGGTCCCAACCCTATGAAAGTGAAAACTCTCCTCAGGATAAGGTTTACCACATAACCTCCATCAAGCATTATTCTGCTTATAGGATGGGCATGCAGCTCACCAATTACAGAGAGAGGGTGATTGTGAAATTTCCCACCCAACGAAAGGATGTCATCAGAGAAAGTTATAGTCATGCAGTTGTTAAGGATTGCCGGATCTACTTCGATCCGTTCAACCTCGATCTCGTATACTTTGGGGCTAGAGAGAGCATGTGTGAGAGCATAGTCTCCTGATAACATGAGGGCATCATAGACACTAAATAGGGCAGGGAGTCTTCTTAAGTGTCCAACCACATCATACTTGACTTTGTCATCATTTGGTTCATGAGTCCTAGGGTTCGCCACTGGCCTTTGTGGAATGGGTTTAGGAGGGTTGTTTGTGGGTGTGGGCTGGTTTAAATGCACAGCCGGAGTAGATTGAGCAGACATGGATTGGCTTGATTGTGCAACCAGGAGGGGTTTGTCAGGTTGGCTTGACTGCGCAGCCGAGGTGGGTATAGGCTGGTTAGATGGGCTCGTGGGATTGATGTAGGCTGGTATGCTGGCACAGCCGGGGTATGTAGCGACAGAATTGAGGCTAGTTTAAGAGCAATGTCGGGGACGGGTTTGGATATGGAACTAATAGCGAACCAGGGTATTTGAGGAGGGGTGGTGGATTGGATGGAGAATTTGGGTATGGCATTAGTGGCGGACCTGGGTACTTCAAGCATCTTATTGTTTGTACGGGTGGCTGGAGCTTCCTCCCTGATCTCAGATTGATCTGATTGACATTGACCATTCCCTCAGTGACATGTACCATATGGCATGCTTCATGAGAAAAGTAGATCTACCCTTTCGAATATCTCCATTGCTACTTTGAGTCATGCTCAGGGGGCGATCGAGAATTTTTGGGCCTCGTGTTTTGATATCGCTCAATCAGCACTTCAGGGGTGGGGAGAGGTTTCTTTTTTGACCTAGAGGGCAATGCATCAGCAACCATTAAGAGTTAGGCTGCTTGCACTACCATCTACTAGCATTACAACTCTTAAGCTCTTCATCAAGACCCTAAAAGTCTAAGCATTCAAGAGTAACTTCTGAGAGAGATGGGATGAGAGAAGAAGGGCTTGAAGAGTCAGGGATAGAAGAAGGGAGACAAATTTTAGGGTCATCACTCAAGTTGAACTGAGCCAAGTAGCTTTTGAGTTCATCACCTGTATTGGACTCAAAGAGGTTTTTCGCGTCTTCACTCCCATTAGAAATGATCGACGATCTTTTAACATCATAACCCTTGTTGGATGTGTACAGGGGATCTTTAAGTCCTTACCCTGCTTGGACCGTTGAGGGGCCTTTATCGGAAGTGGCAGTAGAGACCTGGGTAGCTATTCCCTTTGAGGTAATTTCAGTGTGCAAGCTTGGAGCATGATCACCACTGGATGATGTGACCATTTCAGGGAGGAAGCCCCGAAAAGTTAGCCAAGGCTAGATAGATGGGAGGAACACAGCATCAACAAGTGGTTGTGGCATCCTTCTCCTTCAGCGAGCGACTCGCGTGGCCCGTCTATCTTTCCCTTTCTTTTTGACAGTAATAGTTTGATGGGGCATGTGGGGTTTAGGTGTCATATTTTCTTTACGAATTGCCTACCACTTCATGGACTTCATCCTACTTCGCCCCCTGTAAGTTTGTTAGGGCTGCAAAGTAGAGGGCTCATCAGAGTCAAGGGACTCAATAAGTACACTTTCTCTTGACGGCTGCTCTTGAGTGACCTTCCATTCCGCCAAGTCTGGATCTTGAACATCTGTATCCTGATGCAGGATTGAGACTTCCACAACAATTAATCCCCTCTATATCTTCTCTTCTATCAAGGCTTTGAAGCCGAAGCATTGAGATATGTCGTGGCTCATTACCTGATTGTATGGGCACCAAAGATCTTCAGTCCCCTGAACTACATACCTGGGCTGCCATGACAGACGAGGGGAAATAATTCCCTCTTGGACTGTCATGGTGAATATTGTGAGAAGAAGGTCGAGTGAGAGTGGTTAGGTGCCTCGATCTCGCCTCCCCAGATCTAGGTGATCAGGTGACACGTGTCTGGGGTTTGGAAGACCCACGACCTAAGAGCGCTCTCTCAGAAACCTCATTCACATAATAAGGGCAGGTGTCCAACTAGTGATTGAGGAATTTTGGATGTGAGGTGGGGACCAACCTCACCTGGGTCCGTGACTTACTTGAGCTGACTCGCACGGGCGCCCTCTTAGATCTTTATGAAAATCCCCCCAGCTGTTTCAGCTGGTTCGGAATTGCCTCCCTTGACCTGCAATCTCCTTGCTTTATACACAACACTACTATGGTCAATTTGCAAGACAAGTGGGTCGATAAACTCACCCTTGTCTTAGGGCAATGCCCCTTCATATGGCTGAGAAGGTGATAAGTTAGGATGATGAAAAGAAGAGGGTTTGAATGAGAGGAGAAAAGAAGAGGGGACTTAACAAGCACACATGAATAACATGATAACTAGACCAGTGCAATGACCGACTCGCAGTGGTAGCAAGACGGGGCACGGTAACCCAAACCGACGTGACAATAATACTACTCGAAACCAAGGTTGATATGACTGTCCTAATCTGGTGTGGTAGAGAGACGAGCATGGTACCCAGGGCAAGCATGATGGCAATACTGCTTGACAGCCAGACCGCTATGGCAACGCTAGACCAAGTCTACCCTCAGTCAAGTGAGAAGGTAAGAGAATGAGGAGAAGACACGAGACGAAAAAGGGATGCTCATGGCAAAAGGGGGCAAAGAGGGAACTACAGGTGGTGTTAGGCATCACCGTGGGCAACGTGAGAAGGAAGGACGTCCCTTTGTGGGCGGCGATAGC
Source organism: Amborella trichopoda (assembly GCF_054954075.1). Lineage (NCBI taxonomy): Eukaryota > Viridiplantae > Streptophyta > Magnoliopsida > Amborellales > Amborellaceae > Amborella > Amborella trichopoda. The sequence goes on from NC_142338.1 coordinate 30,702,066, forward strand.
TTCTTGTGACGTGCACGACGATAGTCGTGGGAAGCAAAGAGGACCGTGCGCACGACGATAAGCACCGAGCGCACAAAGGACGCTTGCGGACAGCGATAGGCACCGAGCGCACGAAGAAAGAACACAGATGGCGATAGGTACTGAGCACACAAAGAAAGCTTGTGGACGACGATAGGCACCGAAGGCACGAAGAAAGTTTGCCGACGACGATAGGCATCAAGCACACGAAGAAATCTCGTGGACGGCAATAGGTATCGCTAGGACCCTTTACGGGCGGCGATAGACATCACCATCTGTGATAGGTAGAGGGAGCAAGAGAAGTCAGTGCACGGTGATAGGTATTGCCGCGACCCTTCACGGGCAGTGGTGGGCATCATCATCTGTTATAGGCGTGCAACAGGGTGAGACCCCTGTGGGCGGCAATATCCATCACCGTCTGTGCTTCTCGCAAAGAGGCAGAGTTGAATGAAGAGGAAGAAAAAACTCGCACATGGCGCTGCCATCGCCATCCACGACCTGTGAAGCCACAGGAGGGAGAAAGAAGGGAAGAGGCATGCATGGCCTCTAAGAGAAGCTCAGACGAAGAAGAAGAAGAAGAAGAAAGAAAAGAAGAGAGAGAAGAAGAAAGGGAAGAGGAAAATGAAATAACATAAAATAAGAGAAAGAAAGATTTACGTTGAGCCTAGGGGTACCGATCCAAACATTTCTCTCTCCTTCCTCTCTCTCCAAATGTGACACAACAATAAGAAAGAAAGGGAATTTTTCTAAGTAAAAATTGTCTATTGGCGAAGGATTCAAGTCCCTTGCGTACAATGGTAGTACGTGGTATATATAGAGTTTTGCCCAAACATGAGTGAATTGATCAAAATTAAACCTAATTATTGGAAATTAAGATTTAATTGAATTAAAAGAAATTATAAAATAGGGTGCAAAATGACAAATTTGCCCCATCCTAACAATTGCATCCAATTCTTATTATTGAAGTTTGACTCTCTTATCTTCAATTAGTCATTGATGTATAGCGACACACAATGAAGGGGTTTGAATTTCAAGAGGTAAAACTGCTCCACCCCCAATAAACCAAAAAATAAGGAGTGGAATCAGTAGCATTTAGAGTAGTATTACGATTAGCCCATAGTGCTTCGGGAAGCTTCTCATGCCAGTTCTTTTTTGTCTTTCATACTGACTTCCTTAAAACATTGCACATAGTCTTATTGAAGGCCTCAGCCAAGCCATTAGACCAAGGGTGGTACATAGTCGAGTATCTCCATTTGAAACCAAACTGGTTAACCAAGTGATCAATGTGGTGACTTCGAAATTGAGGGCCATTGTCCGAGATAATCCGGTCAGGCAACCCAAACTGGTATATAATGTCATGTCCAAAGTTGGCCACTATTGTCCCAGGAACATTCTTTAGGGGGACTGCTTCAGCCCACTTAGAAAAATAATTTGTTGTAGCTTGAATAAAGACATGGCCTATTACCGAAGGAGGGTCAATAGGCCCTACAATGTCCATACCCCATTAGGAGAAGGGCCATGATGCCACTGTAGGGTGTAAGGGCTTTGGAGGTTGATGAACAAGGCTTGAATGTATTTGGCAGATCTAGCAATTTTTAGCATTGATTAAGGAATCAACAATAATCATGGAAGGTCAATATTACCCCAATTTACATATCCGTTCATAGAGCTTAGGACCAGACTGATGTAGTCCACAAATGCCTGAGTGTACTTCTTCTAACACCTTATTTGCTTCTTGCACGTCCACACATCTAAGAAGAATAACATCAAAGGACCATCTGAAGAGAGCATCTCTTTCAAGGAGGGTATATTTGATAGAAATTGAACATACACTTTTGCGTCCGACATGATCTTTCAGGAGCATGGCATGTTTAAGGAAACTAGTGATGAGCTCTATCTAATCTTCTAGATGTTCAATTTCCATGCATATTGGGTCGAAGAACTCCGGTTGCTGGTTTTGAACCTTAGCTCCTTGACTCCAGGCCATTTCTTGTTCAGTCTTGACTACTTCTTTAGCTGATAGAAGTGCTCCGAATGGATAAGGAGGGCACTCGGGGAAGATATTTCTCTCATCATTCACGTCTACCTCGGTTCTCAGTTCAATGTGTACCCATTCTGCCACCCAGACAAGCGTGGATCATGATGAGGATAATTGAATTGTAGCACCGAGTTTTGTAAGTGTGTCAGCCTACAAGTTTAACCTCCAAGGGATGTGACTCAGGGATATGTCCTCCAATTGGGCCATATAAGATTTTGATTTATCGTGATAAGGCTTGAGTGTGTCTTTTCTCACGTCAACTGCTCCATAGATCTTGAGCCGCTCCAAGTCTAGATCGAGGGCTATCTCCAACCTAATTATAAGGGCTTCAAACTCTGCCTCGTTATGAGAACCGACCTCTGTGAGAGAGAAAGAAAATGGAAATACTCCTCCTTTCAGAGTCAGGAACACCACTTGAACTCCTCCTCGGTTCGATTGAAAGGCTTTGTCGAAGTAGAATTCCCATGTCTGAGCATGGTTAGGATAGAATATTTCTTCATCAGGGAGGTTGCTTGATAACAAATATTCTACCGGTACGGGATGTATTGCAAGAAAATCAGCCAGGCCATGGCCCTAGATGGTCTTTTGTGGGAGATATGTTATGTCAAATTCCATCAGCAATAATGCCTACTTAGCAAGACATCCTGATGGGCATGGGCGTAGGCATGTCATGAGAAACTTTACAGGATTTGCTTTTGATATAAGTTTCACTTCATGACCAAGTAGGTAGTGGCAGAGTTTTTGTACTACGGCGATCAGGGTCAAGCACATCTTCTCTATAAGGGGATAATTCTTCTCGGACCCTTACATTTGTGGCTGAGATAATACAATGCTGTTTCTTTTCCCTTGTCATTATTTTGTGCCAACAAAGCCCCGAGTGACTCGTATAGAGTAGTCACGTATAGGATGAGAGGTTTTCCCAACACTGGTGTAGAGAGCGCTGGAGGGTTGAGTGTGATGTCATCAAGGGCTACTTGACATGCTTGGTCTCAAATGAATGGAGTATCCTTCTTTAACAGGTGTGTAAAGGGTTTACAGCAACCTGAGAGATTTGAGATGAACATGCGTATGTGTGCTAGCTGCCCTTGCAAAGAGCGTAGCTCTCGCAGTGTGGCTGGTGACGGCATTTCTTGGCTCGCCTTGATGTTGACTTGTTCAACCTCAAGCCCTCTTTGTCTGACATTGAATCCCAAGAACTTTCCCAAACGCACGCCAAAAGCACATTTCAGTGGGTTCATTTTATGCTGATGAAGGCGTAGTCATTCAAATACATTCCCAAGGTCTCTCATGTGAGCATCCCCCTCTTTGGATTTTACCACCAAATCATCTATGTAACACTCCACTTCTTTTGGCATCATGTCTTTGAAGATGGTCATAATTGTTCCCTGCTAGAGTCCTCAGTCGGAGCCTTCCCTCGATGCCAGTGAATTTCTGCTGAGCTTGATATCTTGTCGAAATCCCACTGCTACCGAAGCTTCCACCGGGAACCCTCTTCTCAGTGCCAAAAAATTTACCTCAAGTCGTTTTTACTTTTTGTGAAGAGTAGGAAAATGGGGTTTTAACCCCTTTATGTAGTCAATGCTATTCTCAGATGCTCCTCACAATATTGGGAATTCCAACCACATCCTAAAAGGCCAAACGACAAACAGACCGTATCAGGTCTGGCTTTGACCGAAGGACCCGAGGCCCAAGTAAAGTTTCATTGTCGCTTTCTCAAATGCCACGCGACACTGATCAGGGCCAGGTCAGGCTCGGGTCATGACTAGAGTATCAATCCCTACCCAGCGTCGTCCATGCGGTTGAAGTTTCTTAGCGCTGGCGTCATTGCAACAACCCAAACACCGGCTTTGTGCTAAGCAACCAAGCGTCGGCTGTGTTAGGAACTTCATCGTTGGGCTATGTGCTCAGCGACCCAATGCTGGCTGTGTGCTTAGCGACTTAGTGCGGGCTGTGTGCTCAGCGACTCAGCACCGGCTGTGTTCGTAGTGACCAAGCAGCGGCTGTGTTCAAGAAATAACACGGGCTGTCCTTAGCGCCGGCCGTGTTTTTTAACAACTCCAGCACCGGCTGACTAGTCAAAGAAACAGTGTTGGCTGTTCTCAGTGCCGGTTGTGTTTTTAAAAAGGCTAAGCGCTTGTTGATTTTTCAAGAGGTGATGGTCGCTACGCCCTTTGCCGGCTGTGTTTTAAACAGTCTATTATCGCACACCCCATGCGAAAGCCATGTGTTTTCGGTTACTGTTTTCTCCAGTAAAGTGCACCTTGATTGTGACCGATTATCCCCAGTAAAGTGGAACTGAGGTCATTCAAACTCAGGTCATGACTTCTCATCCTCAGTAGAAGGGTCATACTTGTGCATTAACTTATTTTACCCAACAGAGTTAGGGTCATTTTTACTATTGCAACCCCAGTGGGTCTGTCTCACACCAAGTTATTCTATCCTCAAGGATATAAAGGACCTACATTTGTCCCTTTTTCCCCAATGAAGTCAGTCTTCCCATCTGATCTTGCTAACTTTTATCTTTAGGGAGTCACGCTTACCCTCTTAATCCCCAACAAAGTTTTCCACTCCTCGTAGGGACACCATCTTCATCTAAAAAGCTCTCTGCTTGTGTCTAGCCTTAATCATTTTATCCCTAGAGGATCAGATTGCTATCCACATACCTATTCCCGGTAGATCTTCACCTACATGGCGACCCACACCACGGTCCACGCTACATGACGTTAAACTACATAGCTTTCGCTCTGCACTACTTGACCTTAAACTGCATAGCTTTGGTCCATACTGGATGACCTTAAACTGCACAGCTTTGGTCCATACTGCATGACTTGGATCTGCACAGCCTCGGTCTAGTTGCACGACCTTAAACTGCATGATCCAAACTATATGACCTTCAACTATAGTGGAGGTCGAGTTTCGCGACTTTAAGCTTCATAGTCCAAGCCGCAAGACTTTAAACGGCACAGTCCAAGCTATTTGACTTTAAACCTATAGTACACGTTGTAGCCGCATGACATTAAAAGGCTCAGCACCACAGTCCAAACTATACGACCATAAACAATAGCGGAAGTCTAGTTGCACGACCTTAAACTGCATGGTCCTAGTGGCATGACTTTAAACTTCATGACGACAGTCTAAGCTATACAACGTTAAACTATACTGCACGTCCCGACCGCATGACGATAAACTTCTTTGCATAGGTCTTGGAGGTATGACCTTAAACACACCCCCACATATGCACCACACCTTTTACGATTACCTTTATGAATGTTTTCCCTAATTGAACCATTTGTGTGCGTGCACCACCATCAATACGTCCCCAATGAGTCCAATCACATCACCATCCTCCATCATTCCCCAGTGAGTCTCACCCTCGCTCACAAAACGGCAAACCATCCTGTCACCTATACTCATCGTAAGATAGTGGGTCACCATTTGTCACCCACCTTTCATACATCATCCATCTTTCATAGGTAGCCTCATGCCACTATCCCCAAGTGAGTCAAACCACCACCATGCTCACTCCCTGGCTTATACAGACTGTCATCCATCTCCACTACGGTCCAGCTGTATGACCTTAAACTAGAGTGTATATCCTGACCGCATCGTACAGGTCCCGAACGTATTACATTAAACACGCCTTCAAAAAAATAACAGCCATGGTGTATACCTTAACAAGGGAACACCATGAGTAAAAATGACGGACGGGCATGGTCACAAAACCATGGTTAAAAGAGTTCTGTGAATAAAGAGCGGGCATGGTGAAAACTCGAAAGGGTATTGCGAGTAGAAATACGAGAATAAGGGTGGACATAGCCGAAAGGTTATGAGTAAAAGAACCCCAATTAAGAGGAAGTTGGTGAAAACTGTCTATACAATGTCGTTTCGCAAGTTCAAGTGAAAATCCACAAAGGATGCTTGGACCAATAAATAGGTTGATGCAGCACTCACCTCAATAGGCGGCTTCAGTCCACACTCAAAAGAAAAATCCCTGGTGTCACAATACCAGGGCCCCAAAATATGAGCCTCAAGAAAAAGATTTTGATAGCCTCAGCCCAGTCACAGAAAAGGACTAGAAGGACATAAGATAAGTCAAGAAAGCAAGACAAATCTCATGAAGAAGATCATCCATCATTCCCACTAGGTCACAAACACACTCCAAAAGTGCTAAGGATCACTATGAAGGCAAGACACGGACATAGTCAGAGTGAACCTGCTAGAGACTTGAGTCTGCCTCACCATAATTCCCTCTAGTCAACTGGCCCAAACTTTTGGGACAGGCTAACAAAATTCCCCCGATTGGACTCTGCAGATGGGGCCACAAGAGGTATCGTAACTGTCAAAAGCAAACCTGGTGTAGCAGCAAATAGTGCCGACAAAAGGCTCTTCAGCAAACCATCCAGAACAAACAAATAAGGAAATCATTCTGACAAACTAAAAGACGCCCCAAGAAGGTTAAGTCAGCCATGACTTTGAGCCTGCTATGTAACGACCTGCTAGCAGTGGGTAGGGGTTATACCCAAACTGAGGTACCCTACCCGCCAAGGGGTCACCTAGATAAACTGAGGTACCCTACCCGCCAAGGAACAACTGATGCATGACCTAGACGAGCGCCGACCAGAAGCTCTTTTGCTGTTTATCCAAGATAAAGAAACCCATACCAAATGGGAACATTGCCCTTTGACATGGCACTCAATTGCCAGACGGGCTGGATTCTAACTGACGAGGTCCGTAAAAAATCCTCAGCCTCAAAATCACAAACAGTCCACACGAGGATAAGGACTTCGATAAGATCCCTCAAAAAATGCCTCTTCTCCCCCAAACGTCTCCACGGACGGACCTATGAACAATGCATCCCTACATCTGAGCATCCTAGTTTCACCATTGCTTGATTCTCCTCAGTGTTCACGTGGTCCTATGGCTAAAAAGAAAAAAGTAATAAAGCCAAATGAAGTTTTTTGAATGTTGTCCTTCTCACTTCTCTCGAAGCACAACATTCGGCGGGGCAAGCTGTTTGAACACATTTTTTGGCACCTTGGTCCTTGATGTGGAATAAAGAGGAAGAAGGTCAATAAATCCTACAAAACAGTGGAAATTTTGAAAGTCTTATAATGGCCCCAGAATTGGTCAAGATCTTCATTAGTATGTCAAAAGGCCATCTGCCAAGTTTTATCACGATGTGATATGTCTAAGGCAGTGAACACGAATAAACACTTTCAGAAAAATTGGCCTCTAGCACCCTGAAAAGGACCCTGTAACTAGAACTATATTTTTGGTGCATCAAACAGTTATGGGACGACCACCATTGAATCCGGTGTTGTTAAAAACCCCTATGGGAAAAGATTGGGCCTAATCAGGCACTCCAAGACAAAGCTATAAGTAAAATACTAAAAAGGGGTAGGCTGCACATTATTCCCATGTGGCCACCTTGCACCAAAACACTATTAAAGGTTTTTGTTTTCACAGTCATGGCCAGTCACTTTTGGGCCTATACCTCACTCGCTCCAAGTTAGATCGTGCTCAAATTTTGTGAGCATGTTTGTCTCATCAAGACGAGCATTTTGATAGGTAGTACATCCCGTGACGATGCCTGAACAGGGAGAAAAACTAGAGAGAAATTGCTGATCTGTGAAGAAAGTTGCAAAAAATTCAACAGCAGCATGTCTTACGCTAGTTGCAAAATCACGACTCTCGCATACCCGATCGACATGAAACCAATTGCATTATCAACGTAAGGTCCAGGCTATCTCTGATTTGAATCTTGCATACGATGAACGGTTGGATTTCACATACAAAGGCTTCGAAGCTTCTATAAATTTTTGCTGCCAAATTTCAAAATTCCGGCCAAAAACTCAATATAATGAAATCTTCATACGGACACAAAATCGAGTCGCGCTTGTTGCAACGTGATCATGGCGGCGTGCTTAGTGTGATTCATTGAAGAAATGGAAGAAAAAAAATCAAGGAGCGAGCACACAATCGATCTAAAATTTTGAAGATTCATCCAAAATTCAAATCTCATGATCATGGCTCAAAATAGTCATTCATGGCTCGAAGTTGATATCAAATCAATCGTCATACCGATCCCTACAAGAAGACAATTATTTTTCAATCAAACGTTCATTAGAATAACCCCGGATCCGTCATGGAAGATCACGCAAGTTCTTAGGTAGTAGTAGGGATTGTTTTGGAATTCCACACATTGTTAGGCATGGGCAAAATAGTCCTTTTGCACTAATTTTTAGAGTTTCTTTTAATTCAATTAAATTGTAATAATTTCAATTTTAGGTACATTTTGAACATCCACCCATGTTTAAGCACAATTCTATATAAACATGCAAAGCCAAATTGTAAAGGACCTTCAGTTCATTTTACAAAAGCATCAATAGAGTTTCAATTTCTTCTTGAGTTCATGGGTGCATCTTGGAGAGAGAGAGAGGAGAGAGAAGAAAAGGGCCAGTACGCTTTGGTAAGGCAACTCTCTCTCTCTCTTCCCCTCTTCCTCTCTCCTCTTCTTCCTCTTTCTCTCTTCTTCCCTCTTCCTCTCTCTTCTTCTCATCTATATCTCTTTCTCTCTCTCTTCTCATCTCTATCTCTCTTTCTTCTTCTTATCTTTATCTCTCTTTCTCTCTTCTTCTCATCTCTATCTCTCTTTCTCTATCTCTTCTTCTCATCTTTATCTATTTCTCTCTCTTCTTCTCATCTCTATCTCTTTCTCTCTCTCTTTCCTATGTCTAGCATAGTGGTAAAGCTCAGTACCGACGGCGTTTTCTCTCTCTCCTCTATCTAGCACAGTGGGCAAAGCTCAGTGCCGACTGCGTCTTCTCTCGCTTCATTATTTAACACAGCTGGCAATGCGTAGCGCCGACTGCATCTTCTCTCTCTTCTTTGTCTAACACAATCGGTGAAACTCAATATCGACTGCATCTTCTCTCTCTTCTTTGTCTAACATAGCCGGCAATGCTCAGCACCGAATCTGTTCTCTCTCTTTTTTGTCTAACACAGCTAGCAATGCTCGGCATCAACTGTGCTCTCTCTCTCTCTTCTTTCTCTAACACAGCCTGTGACACTCAGCGTCGACTATGTCCTCTTCATCGTCTTTGCCTAATACAACTGACAACACCTAGCGCTGTCTATGTTCTTCTCTCACACTCTTCTCCTCCTTTCTTTGTCTTCCTCTCCGTCTTTCTATTCTCTTCTTCTTCTCTTATCTTACTTCTACTTCTTTCCTTATGATCTCCATTCTTCCTGTTATTCATTCGTTTGATTAAGAGGGGTTGAGATTAGTTTATCATGATAGTCCTGTCGTCTAGCTGTAATGTTGTTGTGTCAGAATTTCGGTGCCCGCTTTGTTACCACGACGGACTAACATCGTGTCTAACTAGTCTGTATAAGTATTGACATCTAGTAGTAATTCTGTTGAGCCAATCTGAGTTACTGAACATGTTTTACTACGACGTCAGGCTAATTACCGACCACCTTAGTCACTGTGATGATCTCCCTGCCTGGTCAAATTCTTCTCTCTCCCATCTTCCTTCTCTTATACTTCTCTTCTTCTCATGAAAATGCACGCTTGTGCACATTTACCAAAGAGGCAAGGTGAGGTCTGTTGACCCACCTATCTTATAACATTTGTGATATGTCTATGATTGTAGATAATTAAAGAATACTAGCTAAGGGAGGCGATTCCAAACTAGTTTTACGACTGGGGGCTTTCTTCGTAATCTAAGAGGGCGCCTACGCAAGCCAGCTCAAGTAAGTCTTGAACCCACTTTAAATTCCCCTCTCATCGGTTGGTAATACCTGCCCTTATTCTCGAACGAGGTCCCAAGAGAGCGATCTCAAAGTCCTGAGTTTCCCTGAAATCTGAGACACGTGCCTCAAGATCATCCTGATCCAGAGGGCTAGATCGAGGCACCTAACCACTCGTAAGCTAGTGGGTAACCATTTTTCACCTTCCATTCATACATCATCCATCCATCATAGGTAGCCTAGTGTTATCTCCCCAAAGTGAGTTTAAAACGACCACAATACTCACTCCATGGCCTCCATAGACTGTCATTCATCACCAATACCATCCAGCTATATGACTTTAAACTTTAGTGCACGTCTTGACTGCCTGATGTTAAAAGGCTTTGTACAGGTCCCGGAGGCATGACCATAAACATGCCTTTACGAAAAAAAAAGAGAAAAAAAAAAAAATGAATGATGAACGAGCATGGTTTATACTTGGACAAGGGAACGCCATGAGTAAAAATGACGGATAGGCATGGTCACGAAACCATGAGTAAGAGAATTTTGTGGGAATAAAGACCTGGGCACTGTGAAAAATGAAAGGGCACCATGAGTAAAAATGGAAGAATAAGGGTGGACATGGCTAAAAGGTCATAGGTAAAAGAATCCCAAAATAAAAAGAAAGTTGGTGAAAATCATCTTTTCGACGCAGCTTCCTAAGTTCCAATGAAAATTCGCAAAGGATGCTTGGACCAATGAACATGTTGATGCTGCACTTGCCTCATCAGGTGGCTTAAGCCCACAGTTAAAGAGAAAAATCCCTAGTGTCACAATACCAGGGCCCTAAAAATATGAGCTTCAAGGAAAAGATTCTGATAGCTTGAGCTCAATTGCAGAAAGGACTCGAAGGATAGAACATTTGCCAAGAAACAAGACAAGTCTCATGAAGAAGAGCATTGTTCTCAAGAGGTTACGAAGCACACTCTCAGATGCCAACGACGCCATGAGAAGGCTAAGTCAGCCATGACTTTGGACTTGCTATGTAACGATCAGCTAGCAATGGGTAGAGGTTATACCCAAAGCTGGTCACCTCGATAAACTGACGTACCCTACCCGCCAAGGAGTAACTAGTGCACGACGTAAATGAGCACCGTCAAAAGGCTCTTCATCCACAACAAGCAAACAAGGAAATCATTCCAACATACCAAAAGACGCTTCTAGAAGGCTAAGTCAACCATGACTTTGAACCTGCTATGTAACGACCTGCTAGCAGCGGGTAGGGGTTATACCCAAAGAGGGTCACTTCGATAAATTGAGGTACCCTACTCGCTATGGAATCAACCATGACTTTGGAGTGATAATCATGATTGAATCCTCTCTCAAAGAAGAGGGAGATCATGATTGTCGTAGCTGCACAGCAGTGGGTAGGGGTTATACCCAAAGCTGGTCACCTTGATAAATTGAGGTATGCTACTCGTCAAAGAATCACTCGTGCACGACGTAGATGAGCACCGACCAAAGGCTCTTTTGTTGAAAAAGAAACCATGACCAAATGGGAACAATGCCTTTCGACGTGACACTCAATCGCCATACGGGCTTGATTCTGACTGGCAAGGTCTGTACAAAATCCTCAGCTTCAGAATCACAAACAGTCCACATGAGGGTGAGTACTTCGATAAGATCCCTAAAAAAAGTCTCTTCTCCCCCTAAAGTCTCTACAGACAGACCTGTGAAGAATGCATCTCTACGTCTGAGCATCCTAGTTACAGCATTGCATGAATCTCCTCGACGTTCATGTGGTCTTTCGACTAGGAAGAAAAAAGTAATAAAACCGAAGGAAATTTTTCGAATGATGTCCTTCTTGCTTCTCTCGAAGCACAAAATTTTATGTGGTAAGCTGTTTGAATGCATTTTTCAGCACCCTGGTTCCTTATGCGGAATAAAGAGGAAACAGGTCAATAAAGACTGACAAAAATAGTGGAAATCTCGACAGTTTCAAAATCGCGTTAGAACTGTTCAATATCTTTATCAGCTTTCCAAAAGGCCACTTGTCAAGTTTCATTGCAATCAAACATGTTTAAGGCAGTGAACACAAAGAAGAAATTTCGAAAAAATTGGCCTTTAGCACCATGAAATGGACCCCGTAACTAGAACTGTATTTTTGGGGCATCAAATTACTGTGGGATACCACCTTTGGATCTGGCACGGTCGAAAACCCTTATGGGTCAAGTTTCAGCTTAATCGGGCACTCCGGAACAAAATTATGGGTAAAATACAGAAAAGGCGTAGGTCTCTCACTATTGCTGTGTGGCCACCTTACGCCAAAACAACATTAAAGGTGGTTGTTTTCACAGTCACGGGCAGTGACTTTGGGGCCCATATCTCACTCATTCGGAGTCAGATTGCACTCAAATTTTGTGAGCGTGTTCGTCTCACTAAGATTAGTGTTTTGATATATGGTATGCCCCGTGACAATACCTGAGTAGGGAGAAAAACTAGAGAGAAGTTGTTGATCTGTAAAGAAAGTTACAAAAAATTCAGCACCAGCATGCCTCACTCCGGCGGCCAAATCACAATGCTCGCGTACCCAATTGGCCCGAAACAATTGCATTATGTGCGTAAGGTCAGAGGCTATCTCTGGTCCAAACCTCGCGTACGATGAATGATTGGATTTCACACACGAAGGCATCGAATCTGCTAAAAATTCCAGCCATCGGATTTAATGATTCCATCAAAAAACGTAAGAAGACAAAATCTTCAATCGGACACGAAATCGTGCTGCGTTGGTTGCAACGTGATCACGACGGTATGCTCAGTTCGATTCAGGGAAGAAATATAAGAAAAAAAATCAAGGAACGAACGCACTATCGATCCGATGTTTTCAAGATTCATCCAAAATTCAAGTCTCGTGATCATGGCTCAAAAACATGATTCATGGCTCGAAATTGGTATCAACTCGATCACAATGCAAAGCCCTATAAGAAAAAAATCATCTTTCGATCAATAGGGCATCAGAACAACCCCGGATCAGTCATGGGAAATCACGCAAGTTCTCAAATAGCAGTAGGGACTATTCTGAAATTCTAAATATTGTTAGGCAAGGGCAAAACAGTCCTTTTGCATCCATTTTTAGAATTTCTTTTAATTCAATTAAATTGTAATTATCTTCAAATTTAGGTAGTTTTTGGGTGTACACCCATGTTTGGGCCCAATTTTATGTAAACATGCAAAGCCAAATTGTAAAGACACATACACAATTCTTTAATATTCAATAAAGACTTCAATTTTTGCTTGAGTTCGTGTGTGTATCTTGGAGAGGAGAGAAGAGAGAGAGGAAAAGGGTCGGTACCCTCGATAAGTAACTTTCTCTCTCCTCCCCTCTTTCACTCTCCATTTTCCTCATTCTCTTTCCTCTTTTCTCATCTCTATCCCTCTTTCTCTCTCCTCTTTTCTCATCTATATCTCTCTTTCTCTCTCCCCTCTTCTTTCTTGCTTTCATGTTTATCACTTTCCCTCTTTTCCTCTTCTGGTCTATCATGTCCCTCTTTCCCTGCTTCTCTTTCTCCATTCATGCATGGCGTTTCTATCATCTCGTGTGAAGCCTTCCTGTTCATGTGACATTAATAGTGGGGTCAGACCTCTGCCAAAGTTATTACTTTCCCTCTTCAATCACAGACGGCGCTAACCCATCGCCGCTTGTGTTCTTTATATTTCTTCTCTCCTGTCACAAATCGAACTAACACATCACCGATTGTGCTTCTTTCTTTCTTCTCTTCTGTCATAGACGGCGCTAACCTATCACCGCCTGTGCTTTTCAATTTCTTCTCTTCTTTCATAGATGATGCTAGCCTATAGTCGCATGTGCTTCTCTCTTCCATCTCTTCTGACACAGACGGCGACCTGTGCTTCTTCCTTTCTTCTCTTCTATCATAGACGGCGCTAACCTATCGCTGCCTGTGCTTCTCTCTTCCTTCTCTTTTGTCACAGTCGGTGCTACCCTATCGCTGCCTGTGCTTCCTTCTTTCTCTCTCTTCTGTCACACTAGTGAGAGCATATTGTCGCCCATGTTCTTTCTCTTTCTTTTGTCTTCATGTCATAGCCGGTAAAAGACATCGCCGTCTGAGTTTTCTCCTTCCTTCTACCATTGCCGCCTATGTCTGTCTTTACCTCTTCTTTTCCCTTTAACCTCTCTCACGCACTTCTTCTCTCTTCTTTCTCCCATTCTTTCTATTCCCATACCCTTCTTCTCTTCTCTCCCTTTTTGATCCTTTTCTCTTTCTTTCTCTCGCTCTTTCGTTTGATTAAGAAGGGTGGAGATTAGCCTTCCATCTTAGTCTTGTCGTTTAGCCTTCACAAGTCTAGCGAGACAAATAAAGCACCACCTCAGAAAACTAGAAAGAGACGGGCACCAAGGGCTGCTTGCCAGAGAAACAAGATGGCTCAACCTTCAGTTGAGTAGGAATTTCTCAAGCGCCTTCCCCCATTACCAACTTTACTGGATTTTATCCTTGGCACAATCCATCTTCCTTCTTCCTACTCAATCCCATCAAGAAGACATCCCGAGTCATCTTCTCCTTAGAGCACGTCCAATGAGGGTGACGACGTTAAAAGCACTCCCCATCGATCTAAGTAAGGGAAAGACCTAAAAGACCCCTTGCACACGTCCAATCCAAGTGATGACGTAAACAGCTCCCCATATCAGTCTGATGAGGGGAACAACCCTAAACGTCCCCCACTTTCTGACCCTTCTCCTTCTTATTCTTCGCCTTCTCATCTTTCCTCTTCTTTGTCTCCTGCAGATACAACCTTGAAATGTCCAGACTTCGAATCTCTTGACAAAGAATTTGAAGGAATCAACATAAGCAGGACGCAACAAAAATGATTGAAAAAGACCCTGGCCTAGGCTGCTGGATTCTTAACAGTTGCTGACGCCCTGGCAGCTCGAGCCAAAGCAGAGCCATCTTCTACGAAGAAGCACAAGATGTCAAAGTCAAAGAAACCCCAGTGCCCCCCTGAGATTGACTTTGAGCAGAGGCTGAGAGAATCAAGTGGGCAAAGCTTCTACTCATAGGAAGCTTTCCACATGGTACATACAAGTTTATGAAGTACCACCCAGCGCGGGGCAAACACTGCAGTCACCCATGCAAAGACCGTGTGATTCGTACAAGGACACTTCTAGCGCTACAATCCTTGAATCTCAAATCCCCCTTAATTTTCAAGACGAGCTCCTACAACCTTATAGGCTTTCCACGTTTGAGGTGAACCCTTCTACCCCTTGGTTCGAGAAAGGTGCATAAATCGTGACCTACCCAGCAGCCCTATTGGAGGCAGAGATGTCAGGGTCATGTGTCCCTGCACTTGAGGTTTATGAAAAGACCTTTGAAAACAACGACGAAGAGTTGCAAGAGACCTCAGAAGAATGGGAAGACGACGGTCAAGCTACTGCTGACGAGCTCCAAGAAATAAATCTAAGAAATAAATCTAGGGGATGAAGCCGACCTTAGGCCTACGTTCAACTTAGCAAATATGTGTCCAAAAGAAAAAGAAAATTTCACTACTTTCTTACGAGCGAATCGAGACGTCTTTTCGTGGCATTACCATGAGATACTTGTCAAAATCCCTCTTCATTCTCCCTTAGTTGAGTTCGAGGTTCTGATGAGCATCAAGCCTCTTTTCATCGAATGCATCCAATTCTTGATATCGAAGTTTGACACCCTCATCTTTTCTAAAATTCGTACGAAGGGCACTTTGGTGACACTTCTTACGCACGTGTTTGGGGGAATGTAGGGCAAATAATAGGGGGCACAATTGTGCTCAAGCCGCAACAATTGCACGTAAAAAAATGGCACGGATTCGCGCAAATCACCCACGTTCAGTTGAGCTCACGTGCTGCACATGTGTGAGGGAAATTTGGTAGCACGTGGCCCAAATAGTAGGGTGCACAATTGTGCACAAGCCACAACAATTGCGTGCAAAAAAATTACACGTTTTCCGTGCGAATCAAATGTGTTGAGTTGAGCACGCACAATGCGCATGTGCATTAAACTTTGTATGGAGGGAAATTTTGTCGCACTTGTTGCGCAAATGGTTGGGGGAGCGTGGGGCACATAGTAGGGTACACAATTGTGCACAAGCTGCCACAATGGCGGGCAAAAAATGACACTATTTTAGCTCAAATCGCACGCGGTAAGTTCAGTGCGTGCGGTGCGCATGTGCATGAAACTTCGTACAGAGGCAAATTCGGGGCACTTCTTGCGTACATGTTCGGGGGAATGTGGGGAAAATAGTAGGGTGCACAATTGTGCATGAGCCACCCGAACTTCGCAGAAAAAAACGACATGATTTTTGTGTGAATCGCACACATTGAGTTGAGCGTGCGCATGTGCACTATACTTCGTACGGAGGGAAATTTGGTGGCACTTCTTGTGCTTGTGTTTGGAGTTACATGGGGCAAATATTAGGGTACAAAATTGTGCAGAAGCCGCCACAATTGCGTGCAAAAAAATGCCACGGTTTTCAAGCGAGACGCACGTGTTTAGTTGAGCGTGCGTGGTGTGCATGTGAACTAAACTTTGTACGGAGGGTAACTTGGTGCGAATTCTTGTTCGAGTGTTTCGGAGGTACGTGGGGAAAATAGTGGGGTGCACAATTGTGCACAAGCCGCAACAATTGCGTGCAAAAAAACGGCATGGTTTTCGTGCGTATCGAACGTGTTGAGTTGAGTGCGTGCGGTGCGCACATGCACTAAACTTCGTACGAAGGGAAATTTGGTGGAACTTCTTGCACAAATGTTTGGGGGAATGTGGGGAAAACATTAGGGTGGACAAATGTGCACAAGCCGCCACAATTGCGCATAAAAAAATGACACGGTTTTCATGTGAATCGCACGCGTTGAGTTGAACACTCTCGATGCGCATGTGCACTATACTTTGTATAGAGGGATATTTGGTGGCACTTCTAGAGAACGTGTTTGCGAGAAATTGGCACAAATAGATGGGGGTAGAATTGTGCACAAGCCGCCACAAATGTGCGAAAAAATCGACATGTTTTCGTGTGAATCGCATCGTTGAGTTCAGCGCATGCGATGCGTATGTGTACAAAACTTTGTATGAAGGGCAATTCGGAAGCACTTATTGTACACGTGTTTGGGGGAACATGGGGAAAATAGTAGGGTGCACAATTGTGCACAAGCCGCCACAATTGCGCGCAAAAAAAAGACACGGTTTTCACTCGAATCACAGGAGTTGAGTTGAGCGCGAGCGGTGCGCATGTGTACTAAACTTCGTAAGGAGGGAAATTTGGTGGAACTTCTTACGTAGTGTTGGCGGAATGTGGGGTAAATAGTAGTGTGCACAATTGTGCACAAGCCGCCACAATTGCGAGCAAAAAAATGTCACGGTTTTCGAGCGAATTGCACTCGTTGAGTTAAGCGCACGGAGGGTGCTTGTGCACTAAACTTCGTACAGAGGGCACTTTGATGGCACTTCTTGCGCACGTGTTTGGGGGAATGTGGGGCAAATAGTAGGATGCACAATTGTGCAGAAGCCGCACATTGCGTATAAAAAAACGACATGGTTTCGCGTCAATCGCACGCTTTGAGTTGAACAAGCATGGTGTGCATGTGCACTAAAGTTCGTATGGAGGGGAATTTGGTGGCACTTCTTGCTCTTGTGTTTGGGGAAATATGGGGAAAATAGTAGGGTTCAAAATTGTGCACAAGCCGCCACAATTCCACGCAATTGGTGGGACTTCTTACGGACGTATTGACGGAATCGCGTGCATTGAGTTCAGCACGTGCGGTGCACATGTGCACTAAACTTCGTACATAGGGAAACTCGGTGGAACTTCTAGCACATGTGTTTGGGGGAATGTGGGGCAAATAGAAGAGTGTACAATTGTGCACAAGCCACCATAATTGTGCGTAAAAAAAAGGCACGATTTTTCGTACGAATTGCACTTGTTGAGTTAAGCCTACGTTGTGCTTGTGTGCATGAAACTTAGTACGAAAGGAAATTTGGGAGCACTTCTTGTGCACGTGTTTGGGGGAACTTGGGGCAAATAGTAGGGTGCACAATTGCGCACAAGCCGCCACAATTGTGTGGAAAAAAACTACACGGTTTTTGCGTGAATCGCACACGTTGAGTTGAGCACGCTTGTGCACTAAACTTCGTATGGAAGGAAATTTGGTGGCACTTCTTGCGGACGTATTGAGGGAATGTGGGGTAAATAGTAGTCTGAACAATTGTGCACAAGCCGCCACAAATTGCGTGTAAAAAAATGACACGGTTTTCCCGCGAATCGCACGTGTTGAGTTGAGCGCGCTCGGTGGGCTTCTGCACTAAAATTCGTACGGAGGGCACTTTGATGACATCTCTTGCGCATGTGTTTGGGGGAATGTGGGGCAAAAAGTAGGGTGCACAATTGTGCACAAGCCATACAATTGCAGGCAAAAAAACAACACGGTTTTGGTGGGAATCGCCCACCTTGCGTTGAGAGCGCGTGGTGCGCATGTCCACTAAAGTTCGTACGGAGGGCAATTTTGTCACACTTTGTTTGCACGTGTTTGGCAGAATGTGGGGTTAACAGTAGGGTGAAAAATTGTGCACAAGCCACACCCCAATTGCTCATAAAAAAATGACATGGTTTTCGCACGAATCACGCACGTTTACTTGAGCTTGCACGGTGCGCTTGTACACTAAACTTCGTACGGAGGGAAATTTGGTAGCACTTCATGCACACATGTTTGAAGGAACGTAGGGTGCACAATTGTGCACAAGCCACAACAATTGCATGCAAAAAAATGGCATGGTTTTCACACGAACCGAACGAGTTGACTTGAGCGCGTGCGGTGCACATGTGCACTAAACTTCATGTGGAGTGCAATTTGGTGGCACTTCTTGCGCAAGAGTTTCATGGAACATGAGGCAAATAGTATGGTGCCAAATTGTGCAAAAGCCGCCACAATTGCGTGCAAAAAAACGACACTATTTTTGCACGAATCGCATGAAAACTGTGGGGCAAAGAGTAGAGTGCACAATTGTGAACAAGCCGCCCCAACTACATAGAAAAAAACGACACGATTTTCTTGCAAATAGCACGCATTGAGTTGAGCATGCGCATGTCCACTGTACTTCGTATGGAGGGCAATTTGGTGGCACTTCTTGCACCCTTGTTTGGAGGAACATCGGGCAAATAGTAGGGTGCACAAATGTGCACTAGCCATCACAATTGCCTGCAAAAAACTGGCATGGTTTTCGAGCGAATCGTACGCGGTGCACATGTTCACTAAAGTTTGTACGGAAGGGTAATTTGGTGGAAATTCTTGTTCACGCGTTTGGGGGAGAGTGGGGCAAATAATAGGGTTCACAATTGTGCACAACCCGCAACAATTGCGCGCACAAAAAATAGGATGGTATTCGTGCGAATCAAACATGTTGAGTTGAGCGTGCGCGGTGCTCATGTGCACTGAACTTTGTACAGAGGTTAATTTGGTTGACATTCTTATTCAAATTTTTAGGGGAATGTGGGGCAAATAGTAGGGTGCACAATTGCGTAGAAGCCTCCACAATTGCGAGGAAAAAACAACACAGTTTTCATGTGAATCGCACGCGTTGAGTTGAGTGCACTTGGTGCGCATGTGCACTAAACTTCATATGGAAGTAAATTTGGTGGCAGTTATTGCCAATGTAATGGGGGAAAGTGGGGTAAATATTAGTGTGCACAATTGTGCACAAGCCGCCCCAATTGCGTGTAACAAAATGGCATGTTTTTCGCGAGAATCGCACCCGTTGAGTTGAGCGGGCTCGGTGGGCTTCTGCAGTAAAGTTCGTACAGAGGGCACTTTGGTGGAACTTCTTGCACACGTGTTTGAGGAAATGTGGGGCAAATAGTAGGGTGCACAATTGTACACAAGCCGCACAATTACGCGCAAAAAAACTACACAGTTTTCGCCCGAATCGCCAGCGTTGAGTTGAGCGCGCGTGGTGTGCATGTCCACTAATGTTTGTACTGAGGAAATTTGGTGGCACTTTGTGTGCATGTGTTTGGAAGAATGTGGGGCAAATAGTAGGGTGCAAAATTGTGGACAAGCTGCACCCAATGTCGCGTGAAAAATCGACACTGCGGAGCGATATTTGTCACTTCATGCGCACGTGTTTGGGGAACGTAGGGTGCACAATTGTGCACAAGCCGCAACAATTGCGTCAAGAAAAACGACATGGTTTTCGGGCGAATAGAACGAGTTGAGTTCAGCACGCGCGGTGCGCATGTGCACTAAACTTCGTATGGAGTGTAATTTGGTGGCACTTCTTGGGCAAGAGTTTCGGGAAACGTGAGGCAAATAGTAGGGTGCACAATTGTGCACAAGCCGCCACAATTGCACTAAAAAAATAACACTATTTTTGCACGAATCGCATGGGTTAAGTTGAGCGCGCGCGGTGCACATGTGCACTAAATTTCGTACGGAGGGCAATTTGGGGCACTTGTTGGGCAAATGTTTCGGGAAATGTGGGGCAAACAATAGGATGCATAATTGTGCAGCACCCGCCCCAAATCCACAGAAAAAAACGACACGATTTTCGCTCGAATCGCACGCATTGAGTTGTGCATGCACATGTGAACTATACCTCGTATGGAGGGAAATTTGGGGGAACTTCTTACGCCCATGTTTGGAGGAACATGGGGCAAATAGTAGGTTGAAAAATTGTGCTCAAGCTGCCACAATTGCGTGAAAAAAAATGGCACGGTTTTCGAGTGAATCGCATGTGTTGAGTTGAGCCCGCGCAGTGCGCATGTGCACTAAACTTTGTACGGAGAGTAATTTGGTGGAAATTCATGCTCACAACTTTGTGGGAACGTGGGGAAAATAGTGGGGTTAACAATTGTACACAAGTCGCAATAATTGCGTGCAAAAAAAATGGGACGCTTGTCGCCTGAATCGAGCGTGTTGAGTTGAGCACGCACGGTGCGCATGTGCACCAAACGACTTGCGCAAATGTTTGGGGGAACGTGGGGCAAATAGTAGGGTGCACAATTGTGCACAAGCTGCCACCATTGCGCGTAAAAAAACGGCACGCGTTGAGTTGAGCACGTGCAGTGCGCATGTGCACTAATCATCATACGAAGGGCAATTTGGTGCCATTTCTTGCTCACATGTTTGGGGGATCATGGGGCTAATAGTAGGGTGCACAATTGTGCATAAGACGCCACAATTGAGCTAAAAAAAAAGACATGGTTTTCGAGCTAATCGCACGCATTGAGTCGAGCACGCGCAGTACGCATGTGTACTAAACTTTGTATGGAGGGAAATTTGATGGCACTTCTCACACAAATGTCGGTGGGATGTGGGGTAAATAGTAGTGTACACAATTGTGCACAACCTGCTAATTTGCATGCAAAAAAAAGGCATGGTTTTCCCACGGATCGCACGCGTTGAGTTGAGCACGCATGCGCTTGTGCATTAAAACTCGTATGGAGGGCACTTTGGTGGCACTTCGTACGTACGGCATATTGGTGGCACTTCTTGTGTACATGTTTGCAGGAATGTGGGGAAAATTGTAGGGTGCACAATTGTGCACAACAGGCCCCAATTGCTTGTAAAAAGACGGCACGGTGTCCACGCGAATCCCACGTATTGAGTTGAGCGCGAGCGGTGTGCATGTGCACTAAACTTCGTACTGAGGGCAATTTGATGGCACTTATTGTGCAAGTGTTTGGGGGAACATTGGGAAAATAGTAGGATGCACAATTGTGCTCAAGCCACCAAAATTGAGCACAAAAACATGGCACGCCTTTCACGCGATTCACACACGTTGAGTTGAGCAGGCGTGGTGCACATGTGTACTAAACTTCATACGTAGGGCAATTTGATGGCACTTCTAGCGCACGTGTTTGGGGGAATGTGAGACAAATGAAGGGTGTACAATTGCGCACAAGGTTCCACAATTGCACGTAAATAAACGACACGGTTTTCACACGAATCGCACGCGTTGAGTTAAGCGCATGCGATGCGCATGTGCACTAAACTTCGTACGAAAAGGGAATTTTGGGGCACTACTTTTTCACGTGTTTGGGGGAACGTGGGGCAAATCATGGGCTGCACAGTTGCACAAGACCCCACAATTGCGTGCAAAAAAATGACATGGCCTTCGCGTTAATCGCAGGCTTTGGGTTGAGCTTGCGCAGGGCTCATGTGCACTAAACTTCGTACAGAGGGGATTTTGGTAGCACTTCTTGTGCACGTTTTGGTGGAATGTAGGGCAAAGAGATGGGTGGGCAATTGTGCACAAGTCACACAATTGCGCGGTGCGGATGTGCACTATACTTAGTATGAAAGGCAATTTGGTGGCACTTCGTGTGCACGTGTTTGGCGGAATTTGGGGCAAATAGTAGGTTGCACAATAGTGCACAAACCATCCCAATTGAGTGTAAAAAAATGACATGATTTTCGTGCGAATTGCACGCGTTGAGTTGAGCATGCGTCGTGCACTTGTGCACTAAACTTCATACGAAGGGAAATTTGGTAGCACTTCTTACGTACATGTTCGGGGAAACGTGGGGTAAAGAGTAGGGTGCACAATTGTGCACAAGCTGCAAAATTGTGCGCAACATAATGACACGGTTTTTGCGGGAATCGCACGCATTGAGTAGAGCACGAGCGGTGTGTATGTGTACTAAACTTCGTAGGGAGGGTAATTTGGTGGAACTTCTCGCACACGTATTTAAAGAAACATTAGGCAAAGTGTAGGGAAATTTGGAGGCACTTCTTGCCCACGTATTTGGGGGAACGTGGGGCAAATAATAGGGTGCACAAATGTGCACAAGCCGCAACAATTGTGCTTAAAAAAATAGTACAGTTTTCGCACGAATCAAAAGTGTTCAGTTGGGCGCGCAGTGCGCATGTGCACTAAACTTCATACTAAGAGAAATTTGGTGGCACTTCTAGCGCACGTGTTTGGGGGAACATAGGGAAAATAGTATGGGACTCAAACGTGCACAAGTCGTACAATTGCGCACAAAACAACGACACGGTTTTTGCTTGAATTGCATGCACAGAGTTAAGCGCGCGAGGTGCACATGTGCACTACACCACGTATGGAGGGAAATCTGGTGGCACTTCTTGTGCATCTATTTGGGGGAACATGGGGCAAATATTAGGGGGCGCAATTGTGCACAAGCCGCCACGATTGCAACAAAAAAAATGACACGGTTTTCTCGCGAATCACACGCATTGAGGTTAGCGCGCGTGGTGCGCATGTGAATCAAAGTTCATACGGAGGGAAATTTGGTGGTAGTTCTTGCACACGTGTTTTGGGAATATGGGGCAAATAGTAGGGTGCACAATTGTGTACAAGCAGCCACAATTGTGGGCAACAAAACGGCACGATTATCGCATGAATCGCACACATTGAGTTGAGCACGAGCAATGCGCTTGTGCATTAAACTTCGTGAGGTTGGAAATTTGGTGGAACTTCTTGCGCACGTATTTGGGGGAACGTGGGACAAAAAATAGAGGCTGAGAAGGCCTCTGAGACCCAGGAGGTCGCTGCACCTACCGACGCGGAGGGTGAGGTCATGACAGGGGAACTTTAAGAGAGCTCGTGGTCATAGAAGAGGCAGATGTTGCAAGAACTGAATAAGGAGTGCCCGAGCAGCAGAAGGTTGCTGCCTCAAGTGATGTAGATGCGGGGTATGTAGAGGCAGAACCCCCTCAAGGATTAGGCTTGGAGGGCCTAAAAGTGATACCCCTGGCTGTCAAAGTGGTAGGCCCTGTGGAGGAGCCTGTAATTGATGTGCCTCCCCTAGACAAAAAAGGAGAAGATGGAGAGGGAGAAGGTGTTGAGCCTTCTGAGGTGGAGATAGCAGTTCAAGAAGAGAGGAGGCAGAGAGAAGTCGCTGCCCTGGGAGAGGAGGCTATCGTGGGGCAGCCTGACACTGAGGTAGTAGCTCCAAGTGAGGAGGTCAGCTTTGACCCCGTTGAGGTTGCCAGCTTACAAAGGTGAAGCTACCACACCTGAGCATGGAGGTTCGAGCCTGAAGTGGTCTTGGCAAGGGATTTGAGCGAGAGAGCTGTTGCTGAGGTATCAGGGCAGCCTGAAGTTGCCACTGATTCTAGGAAGCCTGAGGCTTTAGTAGCAGCTGGGGATCCTCCCGTTGTTGTCGCTCCTACTGTACTTCCCAGGCCCACTTTCAGTAGGCTGTTAGGCGTCATTTTTTAAATGCTTCGAACGGGCCTCCGAAAGCTGAAGGAGCTGTCTCTGGAAGAGCTTGGAGCAACGTTCCCACAGTTGAGGGGTATCGCCTTAAGGAGTGCGCCCGAAGTCCTTCCTTACTTTGACAGCGTCGCCAATGAGCTAGAGGGATGGAGGATGAAGGCTCTGCAAGCGAAAGAGGCCTCTGCAAGCGAAAGAGGCCACAACGCGTCTAGAGGGATCACAACTAGAGTCATTAGAGGCTTCCCTAGCAAAGAACCAGGAGCAGAGAGAGGTCCAGGTAAGGGAGATGGAAGCTGCCGTCTCCCAGAAGTCAGCTCTTTTCGAGAAGACCGTAACATGCCATAACAAGGTAGTGACCCTGAAGGTGAAAATTGCCAAGTGGGAGCAAGAGCTTTAAAGGTTGGAGACGGAGACAATGGCTTTGGAGGCCAATGATAAGGAACTGGGTCAGAAGTTGTTGGAACTCGAGTATTCCTTGGGAGAGCTGATTGCCCTAGTGGAGCATGAGGCTGGGCTGGTGGTCGAATTGAGAGTGGGTATCGAGCGAGCGAGAGCCTCGACCAAAGAGTGCAAGGGGAAGGTCAATGATATCATTTACCACTTTTGACAGTGCCTTCTTTTTATTTTTCTTTTTGCTTTGTTGTAAAGAAAAGACCCTTGTAATATTCTTTTTTATGAATGAAATAATGTTTTTCTCTTTCTATATGATGGATGTCTTTTGTTTTCCGCTCTTCTTCATTGTTTTTGCCCTTTCATCGTGCGTGACGAGAAAGGATAGTTGTCACGACCCCACCCCTGACCACCGTACCTTACACGGCGACAGGCGATAGAGTGAGGGCTAGTGATTCAATGTAACGTTTGTCACTTAGGTATGAGTGAACTTAATGCTTTTATATTAAAAAATGGAGCAAACCATGGAAGAGAGCTAAGGCGACAAGCTTAACTAGCAGAAGAGTAAGGAAAAACTCCACACACCAAATTTCATAATATAAAAATCTTCCAAAATATTACATTCACTTCAAGGCATCTAAGCCCAATATTACACATATCCATCAAGAACAAAACGAAACCAGAGCCAAACAGCCCAGACATAAACAAGGTCTATGCACTTTCTTTAAGAACACTAGCTTTGTCTTCCAGCCGCTTAACACAAACTTCTGCTCTGCACCTGTCTCTATCATTCTACAAGGAGAGGAGAAATAATGGGATGAGCTATACAGCCCAATAAGCACGTCTAGTGTCATACATCTGTGGTGGTTATATCCATGTGTGAAAATAGTATAATTCATCAATATAAAATCATAGTTTAACATAAATGCATATCAGGTCAAGGCAGCGAATATGAAAATTTCATTTAAACGACAGTTACATTTGAATTGGTGTGATCATAAGCATTCGATCAGTGGAATCATTAATCATCCAATCATTGTAATATTAAACATTCCTTATGCAGAAAATCAATTCTTATCCGCTCACTCCCTAAATCACCTACTCTCGCAATAGAGGCCATATCCATCAGGCTAAGACAATCCCATTACTTAAGACCTCTACCATCGTACAAGAGGAAGGGTAATGGCATGTGGGATTAATATACTTCATAATACCATCAACACACAACACACAATCCCCAGCGTGCATTGGGGGTTCGATAGGCCCTTACCTTGTAAAGAATCAATCATTTCATTTCATAAATCTAGGGTGTGACCCTCTATCCTCACCCTTAACCCATCATTATGCAGGTTAGGGGATATGCCGATATCTCTATCCTTACTACCGACGAGTGTCCCATCATGTAACAGGCAATATCCACTACTGGTGAGTGTCCCACTGCGTAGTGGTCAATATCAACATAAGCATTGGCCATTAATCACAGTATCACAACAATATCCACTACCGGTGAGTGTCCCACCACGTAGTGGCCAATTCATTACAGTGTCATCACAATATCCACTACCGGTGAATGTCCCAAAGCCAATTCACTGCCTCATATTGGATGAATCACATTCTCATTAATCAATCTCTCATACAAATGAATCATATTTCATCATAACATCATAGCATTAAGAAAAATACATGAATTTCATAAGCTTTCACTCGGCATTTACACATAAGCCCTCTCACTATCATTTGGCATTCATTATGAATTCATTTCAACTCTATCGCACTCGTGGCCCCTCTTTCTCACAAAGTGCAGTTTACACGTCGTCATTCACTTATCTATATGGCATTCTCAAGGAATTTATCATATGGAATTCACATTTATCATATATCAAGATAACTTAGTGTCGCATGGTCATACAATGATGCAGTGACAAGTAACAGTAACATGCCCCTCTTAGCGAGAGCACAACTCCCAACTTAAGCGCAATTTCAAGACGCCTCAAACATGAAACATTGAGCTAATGCATTATTCTTTATAAAAACAGTTATTTGAAGGAATTTGGGTGCCATTTTATGGGTCAATAGCTCAGTACAAGGTGCGCATTAGTTGCTGGAAATCTCCCCTGCAATAGTGCACAACGACATACTTGCGCTTTTCGGGTCATAATTCAAAATCCGTGGGGGATTTCAAAAACATCCAAACATGAAACTTTGATTTCATTAACATACCTTTCCAATTGCTGTAATTTCAAGGCTTTTGGATACCTTTAGCTAAGCCAAAAGTGCAGCCCAACAACACAGTCGCTGGAATTTGCAACGACTGTGCGAACATGTCTCTGCATCTTAAGCTATATCTCCTACTATGTACAAGGTCTCATCATGCCATAAAAGTAAAGCTTGAAATAGACATACATGCTTTTCATTTGAGACCAATTGGGTTCCACTTGGATGCCATTTCGTCATCGAACATCACAGTTCTAGAAATTCATATTCTCAAGTTAATATGCTTTTAAAGAGCACTCAATATTTCATGGCCACAGTACACTTTGGGAGTGGAACCTTGTTCATGTTAGCATGCCTCGCAATGAGAAATTTCATGAGTCTTCATGAATAACAAAATCATCTATGCATTGCTAAAGTAGTAATGGAATTTAGAAGCATAACTCTAAAGTTTCCAACTTCATGTTATCCCATTCATACTTCATGTTTTCCTTTATATCATCTAATCCATTTCAATAATTTTACAACAGTCATGGATGCATAAACACTAAACCTACTTACCTTGACTCTCACGGTGCCTTCAATCTCCTTCAACAACCTTCTTTGGCTTTCCCACACCTTCACCCATTGGCCATCTTCAAGGGCCGACAGTGAACTCCAACGTTCACAAAATGGGGAAGACGGTGTTACACATGGGAGGAAAACAGTTTAAAAGGAGGGGGTGGAGGGAAAGCATTGTGGCTGACACAATCACTCATGGCTCTAACATCCATAGAGCGGCGCAGACATGTTCGGAGGCTGTACGTTTGACCAAGACACTCTCGACGCTACTGTTTCTTGCTCCTTTTTTCTAGACGGCGCTGCACAGTTGGCACTAGGCCTTCCTTGTAATCAGCCGGCACTGCATTTTTAAACACCCAACCGGCGCAGTGCTTTCAAACATCCAGCCAGCGCTGCTCATTCAAACACCCAGGTTGGGCTGTGCTTTCAAACATCCAGCCGGCGCTGCGCTTTCAAACATCCAGTCGGCGCTGTGCTTTCAAACACCCAGTCGGCACTGCTCTTTCAAACATCCAGCTGGCAATGCGCTTTAAAACACTCAGTCGACGCTGTGCTTTCAAACATCTAGCTGGCGCTGTGCTTTCAGACATCCAGCCGACGCTGTGCTTGCAAACACCGAGCTAGCGCTGCACTTCCAAAGATCCAGTTGGCATTGTGCTTTCAAACATCTAGCTGGTGCTGTGCTTTCAAATACCCAGTCGACGTTGTGCTTTCCTCTCTTTTCTGCCTCTTTGTTGTTGATGGCGTTAAGCTCCTACGTGCGGCAACGCCTCAGACGGCAATACACCTGCGGGTGATATGCTCGTGGCAATACTCCAAACTCCTCTCGCGCATGGCGATAATCCTTACGCCTTCTCACTGGACATTACATCTCTCTTCTAGTGCGACGATACTGGATTGGGAGAAAATTGTGGCCCTTACATCATCCCCCCCTTAAAACGGATTTGGTCCTCAAAATCATATTCAAATTAACTAAAAAGGTGGGGGTTTCTCCCTAGTCTCAACCTCCCGTTCCCATGTCGATTCTTCCCTTGAATGATATTTCCATTGTACCCGGATTAGGGGAATTTCTTTATTATGTAATATTTGCACTCTCCAGTCCAATATCTGAATGTCCCTCAACATAAATGATATCTTCCCTGAGAAGGATTGGTTCATACTCCAAGACATGGGACGGGTCAGATTGATATTTCCTCAACAGTGATATATGGAAGATATTGAGGATGTTGGCCAGTTCAAGTGGTAGAGCAAGTCGGT
Source organism: Amborella trichopoda (assembly GCF_054954075.1). Lineage (NCBI taxonomy): Eukaryota > Viridiplantae > Streptophyta > Magnoliopsida > Amborellales > Amborellaceae > Amborella > Amborella trichopoda. Next base: position 30,730,488 of record NC_142338.1, read on the forward strand.
AAGCCACGCTTCCAATTCTTTCCAGGACTTTAAAAGGTCCAATGAATCGGCGGCTCAATTTCCCCTTTTTACCAAATCTCGTAACACCCTTGGTTGGTGATACTTTCAGGAAGACTCGATTCCCCACTTCAAATTCTAGGTTCATCCCGCGATTATCGGCGTAACTCTTTGTCGACATTTGGCTGTCTTAAGCCGCTCTCTAATTAAGGCAATCTTCTCAGAAGTCATCTGAACCATTTTGGGCCCTAATAATCTTGTTTTGCCCACCTCGTCCCAACAAAAGGGCGACCTACACTTTCTTCCTTATAGGGCCTCATAAGGTGTCATCTGAATACTGGATTGGAAACTATTGTTGTATGCAAATTCTATCAGAGGTAGTGCTAAATGTTATTCTAGTTTTCAAGGCTGACTGCTGACTTGCCCAAAATCTGGAGGTGAATCTAGTGTCCCTGTCTGACAAAATGCTGATGGGCACTCCATGCAATCTCACAATTTCTCTGATGTACAACTGGGCTAGCTTGTCCAGGTAGGTCGTGCGAACCAGTACAAGTGAGCAGCTTTGGTTAATCGGTCCACCATGACCCACATACTATCATGCTCTGCACTTGATCTCGGTAATTGAAAAATAAAGTCCATCGTGATGGGTTCCCATTTCTACTCTAGTATGGGTAGGGGCCATAACAGTCTAGCAAGTTTCTGATGCTCTGCCTTCACTTGCTAACATATCAAGCACTTAGCGACAAACTGTGCCACATCTCTCTTCATGTTGTTCCATCAGAAGGTCTTTTTCAAATCATGATACATCTTGGTACTCCCTGAGTGTACCGTGTAGCGGGAGTGGTGTTCTTCCCCTAAGACAGCCTTTTTTATCTTTTCATCACTAAGAACACACACTCAGCCTCTAAACCTTAACAAATCATCACTGTGTTTGAATGTATTTTTCAGCACCTTCGTCCCTGGTAGGAAGCAGGTCAATAAAGCTTACAAAATAGTGGAAACTCTTGACAGTCTCAAAATGGCCCCATAATTGATCGAGATCTTCATCAACACTTCAAAAGACCACCTGTCAAGTTTCATCACGACCAGACATGTCTAAGTCAGTTAAAAGGGGTAGGCCGCACACTATTCTCGTGTGCCCTCACTACACCAAAACACCATTAAAGGTGGCCATTTTCACAGTCACGGGTAGTCAATTTCGGGGCTTATAACTCACTTGTTCCAAGTTGGATTACTCCCAAATTTTATGAGCTTGTTCATCTCATCAAGACGAACAATCCGATATGTGGTACGCCCCTTGACAACGCACGAGCAGAGAGAAAAACTAAATGAAAGCCGTTGATCCGTGAAGGGAGTTGCAGAAAATTCAGCAATAGCATGCCTTCTTGGAGCAGCCAAATCACGACGCTTGCGTACCCGATCGATTTAAAACCAATTGCATTAGGTGCGTAAGGTCTGATACTATCTTTGGTCCAAACCTTGCGTGTGATGAATAGTTGGATGTCACACACGAAAGTTTCAAAGCTACTATAAATTCTAACCTAAAACTCAAGACGACAAAATCTTCATCCGGACATGAAATCAAGCTTCGTTCATTGTAACACGATTGTGACGGCATGCTTTTTTGATTCAATGAAGAAATCACGAAGAAAAATCAAGGAACGAGTACATAATTGATTTGAAGTTTCAAGATTCATCTAAGATTCAAGTGTCATGATCATGGCTCAAAATCATGATTCATGGGTTTAAGTTGGTATCAAAATGATCGCCATGCCAAGCCCTACAAGGAAACAATAATCTTTCGGCCAAACAGGCATCAGAACAACCTCGGGTCAGTGATAGAAAAACACGCAAGTTCTTTAGCAACAACAGGGAGTGTTCTAGAATTCCAAACATTGTTAGGCTGAGGCAAAACAACCCTTTGCAGCTATTTTAGAATTTCCTTAAATTCAATTAAATTGTAACTATCTTCAATTCTATCTAGTTTTTTGCTGTACACTCATGTTTTCCCCCAATTTTATAAAAACATGCAAAGCTAAATTGTAAAAGACTTTTAGTTTATTTTTCATTTATTTAATAAAATGTCCATTCTTGCTTAAGTTCTTGGGTACGTCTTGGAGAGAGAGAGAAAGAGAGAGAGAGAGAGGATAGAGAAGAAAAAGGTCGGTACCCTTGGGTAAGGTAAATTTCTCTCTCCTCCTCTTTTCTCTCTCTTCATCTCTCTTTCTCTCTCTTATTTTTTCTCTTCTCATCTCTTTCTCTCTCCTTCCCACTTTCTCTCCTTCACTCTTCGCATCTTTATCTCTATATTTTCCTTATCTTTATCTCTTTCTCTCTCCTCCTCTCTTCTCGTCTTTATCTATTTCTCTCTTCTTCTCGTCTTTATCTCTTTCTCTCTCCTCCTCTCTTTTCGTTTTCATCTCTTTCTCGCTCCTCCCTTCTTTCACTCACCTCCCCTCTTTCACTCTCCTCTCTTCTCGTCTTTATCTCTCTTTCTCTCTTCTTATCATCTTTATCTCTTTCTCTTTCCTCCTCTTTTCTCGTCTTTTTCTCTTTCTATCCCCTGCTCTCTTCTCGTCCCTATCTCTTCTCTCACTTCCTTTCTTCTCATCTCTATCTCTATTCCTCTTCTAATGCAAACGGTGAGGTTAGCACCGATTGGTTCTCTCTTTATTTTGTCACAACCAACGAGGCCTAGCACCGGTTAGTTTTCTATTTCTTCTGTCAGTCGACGAGACTTAGCATCGACTTATTTTCTCTCACTTCTTCTGTCAGTCGGCGAGACATAACGTTGACTGATTTTCTCTAATTTTTGTTATTCAACGAGACTTAGTGCTGATTGGTCTTCTCTCTTCTTCTATCAATCGGTGAGACCTAGCACCTACTGGATTTCTCTCTCTTCTTCTTTCAGTCGATAAGACTTCTTCTGTCAGTTGGTGAAGCCTAACTTTGACTGGATTTCTCTCTCCTCTTCGATCAGTCGGTGAACCTTAGCACCAACTGGAATTCTCTCTCCTCTTCTGTCATAGTCGACGAAGCTCAGCGCCTATTGCATCTCCTCTCTCTTTTCCTCTGTACAACACTGTCGATGAAGCCTAGCGCCAACTGTATTTTCTCTCTCTTCCTTTTAACACAATTGACAATGATTCACCCCTACTGTGCCTTCCCTCTCTCTCCTTTATCCTCTCATCTTTCATACTCTTTCTTCCTCTCTTCTCCCTCCTTCTTTCTTTCCCTTCTTCTCATCTTATTCTTTCCTCGTAGCTTTAATTTCATTATTCCTTCGTTCTACTAAGAGGGATAGAGGTTAGCCTCTCATGGCAGTCCCGTCGTCTAGCCATAATGTTATTGTGTCAGGATTACTTAGTTAACTTTATTGCCACGACCGACCGACCATTATGCCTAGCTAGGCGGTATTGGTAATGACGTCGAGTAGTAATCTTGATAGCTGATCTTAGTCGTCAGGCCAATTATCCACCAGCCTAGTCACCTCTCTGACCCTCTTACTTAGTCGAATTCTTCTCTCCCCCATCTTTCTTCTCTTCTTCTTTAATGCACATGCTTGTGTACATTTATCAAAGAGGAAAAGGGTGAGGTCTTACCCATCTATCTTATAACCTTTGTCGTATATGTCTGTGATTACAAAAATAAGAAGAACACATACCAAGGGAGGCGATTCGGAACCAGTTTTATTACTGGGGGACTTTCTTCGTAATGTAAGAGGGCACCCTTGCGAGTCAGCTTGAGTAAGTTTTGAACCTACCTTTTTCTTCTCTCACCGGTTGGTGACACCTGCCCCCGTTCTCGAACGAGGTTCCCAAGAGAGCGATCTCAAAAACGTCGCGGGTCGTCCCTCGAAACTCGAGACGCATGCCGCCCAATCCCGAGAGGATTCGGAGGGCGAGATCTTGATGACTTCACTGGGGACTTACTACGCCTTAGTCGGATCGTTCTTGTTTGGCTAGTTTCTTCTTTTATTATCTGCTATCATTATCTTTTCACATTTTATTATGGCTTGTAGTTTATGTAACCCATTTATCTGGATCGGGGATTTCTTATCCCCGTATTCGAGAGTGTCCTTAGGGAATAAGTTCCTTCAACTTCGTTTCCAACCATCCTCTTGAGCAAAGACCCCTTGTCTAGCTCCCAAGTCTTAACTTGCACTGATGTGAGGTGGGACTTAAAAGTCCCTCACTCCCCATCTTCTCGCTCTGGCGAAAACCCCACCAAGGTAGCCTGCATCGACAAAACTTATGTTGCCCCACATAGCATGCACCTAGCCACCGGCAAGTCACTTTCAGATCCTATTCCTGAGGTATGCCGGAAGGCTGCCAAGTCCGTTTCTACAAAGGGAAAACAAGCTGTCATTGCTTCTATGGGTCACCATAGGGCTACCCCCCACATTTTGGCACTATTGGTCTCTATCCCTAGATGCTCAACATGTCGAGGCGAAAACCCCACGGTCTCCATCCCTCACACACACCACAACGCTTATGTGTTACCCACTCGAGCTAAACCTCGGGGCAACCCTTCTGTCACCTCGAGACCGTGTCCAAGATTGAACCTTTTAAGGCCAGGTCTTGCGCACACTACTCATATGCATCTCACTACTTAGGGCAATGCCATTTCCACACCAACCTGAGTACATAAGAGACGACATCCTCGTCCTCTTAGCCTTCACACACAAGAGTACCCTGTAAGGGACAGGCCTTCACCTATTCTCTTGCAGGCACTTGGCGAAACAACTTGCTCTAGCCCGAGTTGACCCCAAGGTCACCCGTGACCCTTCTTGAAGGGGCACACGCTCACGCCATCACGGACGCTCTCTCGCCCTCGACTCGAGCCTTTTAATGAGTCAACCCTGCTCCGAACCACTCCTTCTTCATCAACCAAGCACCTTCAGCCTTGGTACTCAAAGGTTTTCCCTAATAGTACCATCTTGAACCAGCCCCGTCACTTTGGTCGTGTCTCTCGAGCCCACAAGAGACCTCGGGGCATCGACCTGATGGAAGATCGAATCCTTCATCCTCCTCGACCCAAGATGACTCCAGTTCCTGACCCTCATCCATTGCCAGCTAATGGAGACAGCTCTCTCTTATGCAAGAAGAGTTGACCAGCCGTGACTTAGATCCTAGTTTTGGCGTGAGGTCAATCAAAACCTCATTGCTAAACGCGATAGAGGTCAGCAAATTTTGACTAGGGAGGTGACCAAGGCAGTTAAAATAATCAATTCTGCTGACTCTCTTCACCTAAATCCTTTCCACCCCCTTCAGACAATGAAGCCTAAAGAAGAGCTTCATTAGCCCTATGATGTGGTTACTATTATAGAACACGACCGCACCGCTCAGCAGCCACGGTCCCAAGACCGTCGAGAACCGAGCAAAGAAGAGTCGAGTTCAGTCAGCAAATGCTGACCCCTTGCTGACTGACCGACCACCTACGGTCCGCCAAGTTCGCAAGCCCTCTATTGTCAATAACGTCGACCTCCATAGAGAAACGGTCAGCGTAATGGTTGTAAGCTAGCACAGTGATGGGAAAGAAGAGTGCATGAACAAGTTTGAGGATATGGTGCGGGCGATGATGGAAAAGATCGATCGTATCGATGCCGCACGCTTGTCAGCTAACCATGACGTCAATTCCCATCACTTTGATGATGCACCTCCATAGTAGCCCTCCCTCTACCTCATAGGACAATTCTATCTCTCATCCTGTCTCCTAGACAGACATTGACACTATGGTCACCCATAGCCTAAAGAACAGACAAATCTCGGGGATACAGGGCGCAACGACTTATCAAAGGTCGTACCCCTCGTATATTAATCTGGTCCCGTTTCCCTCATATTATAAGAAAGGGTAGTTTCCTTTATTCAACAGAACCACATCCTTGAATCAACATTGTGCCCACTTCCGAGCAGCATGTCGAGAAACAGTGACTGAAAGGAGACTTCTTCTCTGATAGTTCGTCGAGACCCTCGATGACCGAGCATTTCAATGGTATGCCCGACTTCCTTCAAACTCAGTGCATACATGGGAGGAGATGGACAAACTATTCTATCAACGCTTTTATGAGGTCAAGAGAGAGGTTCAAACTATCAAACTTCTCACGCTAACTCAAGACCCCGACGGGCCCTTAGATCAGTTCATATCAAGATGGATAAACTTTGCTTCTCGCCATCCTAATCTTATACCTGAGATGGAAGCAGTCCAAACTTGCATGCAAAACATGCGACCTGAGATCACTCTACATGTTGAGGCCTCTAATCTGACCTCCATGTCAAAGTAGATCTCTAAATCAGTTTGCAGAGAAAGTTTTTCACGCCACCATGGTGCAACACGACAACCATCTACAAGTTCAGCAAACAACTGGGGCAATGGTAACTCTCAGAATAACACACGGGGTAGCCAACAGAAAGGAGTAATCAGTGCAGCTGTCATCATCGTTGATTCAAAAAAGCCTCCCTCCCTAAAATTTGGACCTCTCTAAAGGGCTAAGCACAACAAAGGTAACACCCTAGGCTGGCAAGCAACAACAGTCGTATAATCAGGAACCCACTGGCAAACCTTGATCGGGGTAATTATTTCACCAGGCATAGGAACAAGGTCAACCCCTTCGAGAAGGAATGGGTCCCTATGTTGTTCCGGTTATTATTGGAACATAATAAGATCCATCTTTCAGAAACCAAGTTCCCTGAGCAACCTGGCCATGACACTCTAGCGAATTATTGTATCTACCATCGGAGGATCAATCATCCCACAGATGACTGCTACACATTGAAGGATATTATCGAGGGCCTGGTTCTAAAGGGTCAGATAAAGCTTGAAGACTTAAAGAGGGCCTTCGGGGCAGCCGAGGCGTCTCATGTCATAATCATCCTAGAGGAAGAAGAAATGCCTGATATCATTTATGACATCTTCCTTATAATGCTCCAGAAAGGCATAATCACACTGAAGCTGGCAAGGCAACCGCGTTGCCTTGTTAAGGGGACTGAAGATCATTGGTGCCCGTACCATCATTGTTAAGGGGACTGAAGATCATTGGTGCCCGTACCATGTCACTTCTCCATTAGGGAAAGGAGATCTCCCAAAGCAAGACCTTCCTATCAATGATTTAGACTCAGCAGAACCCTCGCTTCCCCATCCATGGATAGTCTACCATGGTCGAAACAGACTTAAGTCTTTAAAGGGAGAATCAGTTCGCCAAGCTAAAGTTATTCCCAAGTTCGGCGATATGAATCAAACAACACCTCAGAAAACCAGAAAAAGACGGGCACCATGGGCTACTACTCGCCGAAGAAACAAGACTACTCAACCCACAGTCGAGCAGGAATTTCTCGGGCCCCTTCGTCCACTGCCAACTTTACTGGACTTCATCCATGGCATGACCCTTCTTCCTTCTCCATCCTATCAAGAAGACATCCCCGTGCCATCTCCCACTCAGCATATGTCTGATGAGGGTGACGACAGTAAAAGCACTCCCCAACGGTCTAAGAATGGGAAAGACTTAAAAGACCCCTTGCACCCGTCCAACCCTGGTGATAACGTAAAAAGCTGCCCAGATCGGTCTGATGAGGGGATTGACCTTAAAAGTCCCCCACCTTCTAACCCTATCCTCCTTCTTTTCTTGCTTCTCATTCCCCCTCTTCTACATCCCATACGGGTACAACCTTGATATGTCCGGACTTCGAGGCTCTCGACCGAGAATTCGAAGGAATCAATATAAGCAAGATGCAATGAAAATGTTTAAGAAAGACCCTGGCACAGGCAGCAAGATTCCTAACAGTTGCTAGTGCCTTGGCAGCTAAAGCCAAGGAAGAGCCACCTTCTTCAAAGAAGCACAAGAAGTCGAAGTCGAAGCCAAAGACACCGCAGTGGCCACCTGAGCCTGACTTTGAGCAGAGACTGAGAGAGTCAAATGGGTAAGGCCCCTATTCTCAGGGAACTTCGCACATGGTGCAAATTTATGGAGCAATACCCACCACGGGGCAGATAAATCTCAGATTAGGGAAGACACTGCCGCCTCCACCGCAGAAGTCAAGCACCTCGAAGTTTCCCAGTCTGTCACTCCCCCCTCGTCCAACGACTAGTCTGCCTATCTTACAGCTTCCGGGGCTCCTTCTTAATCCCAATACTTCAAACAATCCACTTATCCTCCAATTTTCTAGGACCCCTTTGATCCCATGCACTCAATCTCTTCCAAAACCTCAAACTTCCATCACTCAAACCAAGCCCGTTGTGCAATCAAGTCAGCCAGCCAGTCAAAATAAACCTTTTCTACCCAAACCTTATCTTAAACCCAACATACTACCCAAATCAGTAGCAGGACCAGGAGCACAAGGCCTTGATCAAGAAAAGGTTAAATATGATGTGATTGGATATTTACGGAAACTTCCAGCTCTTCTCAGTTTCTACGACGCCCTCATGCTCTCGAAGGATTACCGGATGGCTTTGATTCAAGCTCTCTCTAACCAAGAAGTGTATGAAACTGAAGTAGAACCCATTGTGGTAGACGTGGAAATTCTAAGAAGATGCATGCCAATCACTTTTTCAGAGGATGATTTGCAGCTATGGGAAAAGTTTCATAATCGCCCTCTCTTTGTTACTGATGAATAACATGCATGTCCCATAAACCAAATTATGTTAGATGGAGGGTCGGCAGTCAATCTTATTCCAAGGAGGATCCTTACTCGATTAGGGTTGGGATCCGAAGACCTTACCCTGACTCACGTTACAGCTCAAGGGTTCAACCAATTAGGAGAGAAGCCAGCGGGCACGGTACGCCTTCTTTTTAAGATCGGTGAGCTGAACGATTACACCCAGTTTCATGCAATCGACATTGACATTTCCTACAACATCCTCCTTGGTCGACCATTGCTCCATGACCAGGGGGTGGTCCCATCAACATTACACCAATGTATTAAATAAAAAAGAGATGGGAGACAGCATAAGGTCTATGTTGACAAAAGACCGTTCCCTATGGCTGAAACTTACTTCACAGATTTGGCATCGCCTCAGAAGCCGAATGATAAAGGTCACAAGTCTACAAGCAAGACCGCATCCTTGTCTCGTGAAGATGTTGAGGATGTTAGGAGGATGTTAGTGAATATGTTCAAGGATGAAGAAAGGCTGGGAAGAATTTTACCCTAACTACTCTTCATTCTAATATCCCAACCATCATCCCTCAACCAACTCCTCCTTCATTCGAAAAGGAGTCTTTGCCCTCTAACCCTAGTTCTGAGCCACCTTGGCTAAAAGATGAACTAGAGGTCATTCCTGAGATTGAGCACGCCATGGGGAGAGAATTCTCGGCTCCAAGGATCACTTATACACCAGACCAGAAGAGAGTCTTGCACATCCCCATTGCGCTCTTGAAAGTCAAAGTGGTGCGACAACTGTTATGAAATATTTTTCAAAATCTGGTTGCTGTAAGTATAGAGGATACTCCTCAGACTGGTGGCTAGCTAAAAGTTCTACTTTTCCCCGACCTCTCAGGAGAGTAGTTCAATGAAGAGCAACATTTTTCCCCTTAAGGGCCGGATCCCCTAGCAAACTTAAGAACCAAAGTCCGTAGTATCCAGAGTCAATTGGAGGTCATGCATATCGCTTCAAAAAATCACAAGGAATTCGTGCCTAAGACTAAAAGCTATGATGAGCTTGAAGTAAATACGTCACTAATGGAGGCCGCAGCTCCACCTAACTGGACTATCTATAGTGACCAGGCTTAGTTCCTGGAGGCAGGAACTTGGGCTTCCTTGTCGGCTTAGGCATTCTGAGTCCTTCTCCTAATGCACGGAGGATCGTAGGTGCCTCGTCACCCTCTTAGATTGTTATTATGTGAGAAGCCTCGGTTGCCCCGAAGGCTTTCTTTAACTTTTCGAGATTTATTTGACCCTTGTTAATAAGGGCTTCGATAGTGTCTTTGAGCATATAGCAGTCCTAAGTGGGGTGGCCTACTTTCCTGTGATAGGTGCAGTATCTCTCGTGTGTCTCCTGTCTAGCTTGTAATTAAGTGTTGAGCTCTAACAGCTAGATTTTTCTCCAGTAGTAGTCGAAGCAGTGCAGGAACCCACTCCTTGTCAAAAGGATACACCTTGTTCTGGTGTTGGATACAGTAGTCACTTTGATTAATATTTTTAGGAGGAGAGACCTTGTTAGGACTGCTGCTTGGCCCCGGCCTGAGATGTTTGTGCCTTGGAGAGGCCTGAGTGTTAGTCATAGTGATAGCCACACTGATAACTGATTTTTGTTGATTGCCCCGATTGTTGGAGCGAGGGTTTGAGCCAAAGGGTTACTGGCGAGATCCCCCATGGTGCTTGGACAAAACTTCTATACGAACTACTTTAAAGATGAGCTCTAACATGGAGGGTGGATTGGAGGCCTTGACATGCAAGGCAATCTTAGGCAGCATATTTCGTATATAGGTTTGAACTGCTTCTTTTTTAGTCATGGGAGTAGCATGAAAAGTTCCCAACTCTCTCCATCGGGCTATGAACTTGTCAACCGGTTCACCATGGTCTTGAGTCAAGGTGAGGAGCTCGATGGTTTCCACGTTCCTTTGGATTTCATAGAGGCATTGGTAAAACAACTGCTCCATTTCCTTCCATGTGTGCACCAAGTTTGGAGGCAATCGAGCATACCACTAGAAGGCTGAACCTTCGAGAGTCGTGACGAACTGATAGAGCAGGAGTCACCCATCAGTTGCCACCACTCGACAAGCCACTTGGAAGTGAGCAGTATGCTGATGAAGGGACGTAGTACCGTTGAACAGGGGGAGCTTCCCTTTTAAATAGTTTGGGGGAAATGACACCTAATCGATATGCGAAGGGTATGGCTTCTTGTAAAGCGGTGCCTCTTGCATGCCCGGGACCTTATTCTTGAGACTGTTGTCACCATGGCATCTATATCAGCTTGAGAAACAATGCGGGAAGTAGAGTTGTCTTGGGAGACCGGTGAGGGAGTTTGTCTAGAAACTGTGTCTTCACCATATGGGGAATCGGTCTCATGGTGAGAAGAAGGGGACCTAGAGGCTTCTAGGTGCTCCATCTTTTCGAGGACAGATTGCATCATTACCTCGAACCTGTCCATCCGCTCTTCTTAGGCGTCGTACGGCTCGTTGATCACCATGATGTTGATGGTTTCTTCTAGAATGTCAGAGCCAGGTGGAGTAGTGGACAGCCGGGGTTGGCGAGTCGTACAAGGTAAATCAGTCTACAGGGGCTCAGCATGCCCCTACTGAACTCGAGCCTTGTACGTCGACCTTATGAGGACTAATTCTCGACGGTCTTAGGACCGTGACTTCTGAGCAGTGATCACCGAGCAATATTCTTGGACCTGCTCATGTTTTGAAATCTAAAGAGGCAAAAAGAGATTATGAGGTAGGAGGTCACCAAGGGTGGTGACCTCAACTGCCTTAGACGCTACTCTGGTTAGGATCTGCAAGCCTCTCTTCTGCTTAATCTTGAGGCTGTTGTGGACTCCACCCCAGAACCAGGTCTGAGATTTAAACTGCCCCACTTTTCTTGAGCATGAGAGGGATGCGTCTATTAATTGGAGTAGAGAGTGGGGTCCAAGGACAGAGGGCAACCTGGGTTTCATCCTTGCAGGCTGGAGGCCTCTGTCTGACTTCTAACAGTTATACCAAATTTCCTTGTGGAGCTCGGGTGCATGCCTGACCTGGAGCTGCACTCAAGATGGTACTCTTAGGGAAAACCTTTGAGTACCAGGTCTCGAGGTGCTTTCCTGGTGAAGGAAGAGCACAAGAAGAAGCTAGTTCATGACTCCGCCTGAGTCCAGATCGGGGAGGAACCTGCACGGTCGGTGCTTGTGCACCGTTAGGGTTAGTTGTCAAGGTGATTTCGGGGACAGCCCAGGCTCAGCCAGCTGGTTCGACCTTAAGAGGCCGACACCCACAAGCTTGTGTCTATGAGAGACAGGGTAGGAGCCTATCTCTCACAGGGTGAAGCGGTGTGTGGCGAGAGGGAGAACAGAACAGTCAACGCTCTTGTGCTCGAGCTGGTGCAAATATGGCATTGCCCTGAGCTATGGGATGCAAATATATGGCACATGCAAGGTTCGGCTCGAGAAGGCCAAGTCCTGGACGCGAGCTCAAGGCAATATGAAAGTTTCCCCGAGGCGTGGCTCGAGTTGTTGGACCACGAGCCTTTAAGTGTGTGCGAGAGGTGGAGGCCATAATGTCTCTGCCTCACTGTGTCAAGCCTAGAGGTATAGAGGTTCGGAGAGGTGCAGGAGTATAGGGGATTGCCTTACGATGACCCTCAAGAGCGATGGCAACCTGCTTTCCTCTGGAGAAAGCAGTCAGGGCAGCCTTCTGGCGTACCTCAGCAATATGACCGGTAAGGGACTTGTCAGTAGTAGGGTGCGTGCTGTGTGCAGTAGCAGATGTGCTATTAGTACAAGGGGCCTTGGTAAAGGGTCCACCAAGGTGAGGAAGCGGGGAGTCAGGGACCTTTATGTCCCTTCTCGCACCAACCTAGGAAAGAACCTAGGAGTCGGACTGTGAGTCCTGACTCAGAAGGAGTGTAAGGAAGGGAGCTTGAGCAGTTCGCTTCCCTGTGATGGTCATGAGCGAGAATAAGGAAGTCCGTGACTCGGATGAATGGGTCGAATAACCCAGATGCCATAGAATGCAATGCAGAAAGTAAAAGGTGATACTAATCAAACAAGAGTGAACCGACGAAGGGGTAATAATCCCTAATGGAGTCACCAAGCTGGTAAGGTGCCTCGATCTCACCTCCCCGAATCTAGGTGATTGGGTGACATGTGTCTCAAGTTCGGAAGACCTGGGACCTGAGATCACTCTCTCGAGAACCTCATTCACAGAACAATGGTAGGTGTCCAACTAGTGAGACAGGAATTTTGGATGTGAGGTGGGGACCAACCTCACCTGAGTCCATGACTTACCCTGGCTGACTCGTGCGGGTGCCCTCTTAGATCACGATGGAAAGCCCCCCAGTTGCTTCAACTAGATTGATATCGCCTCCCTTGACCTACAATCTCCTTATTTTTTTGTATAACACTACTATGGTTAATTTCCAAGACAAGTGGGTCGACAGATCCACCCTTGTTTTAGGGCAATGCACCTGCATATGATTGAGAAGGTGATAAGTTGGGGTGATGAAAAGAAGGGGGCTTGAATGAGAGGAGAAAACAAGAGGGGACTCGACAAGAAGACGGGACTAGCAAGATAGCTGGACCAGTGCAATGTCTGACTCGGAGCGGTAGCAAGATGGTCATGATAACCCAAACCAGAGAGACGGCAATACAACTCGAAACTAAGGTTGATATGACTGTCCTAATTTGGTGCTGCAGCAAGACGGGCATGGTAATCAAGATCAACATGACGACAATACTGTTCGACAACTAGACCACTTTGACGACGCTAGACCGAGTCTACCCTCAGCCAAGTGAGAAGGGAAGAGAATGAGGAGAAGGCACAAGATAGAAAAGGGGGAAGGTCCCGATGACGCTGGACACTGTTGCTCATGACAAAAGGGGGTAAACAGTATACTATAGGCGGCGTTAAGCATCACTGTGTGCAATGTGAGAAGGCAGCTCATCCCTTTGCGGGTGGCGATAGCTTCTTGTGAAGCACATGACGATAGTCGTGGGACGTAGAGAGGAGCCTGCGCATGGCGATAGGCACCAAGCGCCTGAAGGCAGCTTGCGTCCCTTTGTGAGAGGTGATAGCTTCTTGTGAAGCACACGACGATAGTCGTCGGATGCAGAGAGAAGCCTGCACATGCCGATAGGCACCAGGTGCATGAAGGAAGCCTACGGACATTGATAGGCATCAAGCGCATGAAGAAAGCTCACAGACAGTGATAGGCACCGAGCACACAAAGAAAGCTCACGGACGGCGATAGGCACCGAGCGTACGAAGAAAACTTGTGGATAGTGATAGGCATCGAGCACACAAAGAAAGCTCGCAGATGGCCATAGGTATTGCCAACACCCTTTATGAGCGGCGATAGACATCGTCGTCTGTGATATGTAGAGGGCGCAAGAGAAGCCATTGGACGGCGATAGGTATTACAGTGACCCTTCACGGGCGGCGACGGGCATCATCGTCTGTGATAAGCGCGCAACAGGGTGAGACCCCTGTGGGCGGCAATAGGCTTCGCTGTCTGTGCTTCTCACGAAGAGGCAGAGACGAATGAAGAGGAAGAGAAGACAACTCGCACATGGCACTGCCATCGCCATGCACGACCTGTCAAGCCACAAGAGGGGGAAAGAAGGGAAGAAGCATGCACGACACTGCCACTGCTGTGCATAGCCGCTGAGAGAAGCTTTGATGAAGAAGAAGAAGAAGAAAGAAAATAAGAGAGAGATGAAGAAAGGGAAGAGGAAAAGGAAAGAATAGAAATGAAGACAGAGAAAGATTTACCTTGAGCTTTAGGGTAACAATCCAAAAGTTTCTCTCTCCTTCCTCTCTCTATCCAAACGTGACCCAACAATAAGAAAGAAAGAGAATTTTATTAATTAAACATTCACTTTTGGCAAAGGGTTTAAGCCTCTTGCGTACAATGGTAGTACGTGGTATATATAGAGTTGTGCCCAAAAATGGGTGGATTGATCAAAATTAAACTTAATTGCTGAAAATTAAGATTTAATTTAATTAAAATAAATTCTAAAATAGGGTGAAAAATGATATATTTGCCCTTCCTAACAATTTGTGGAATTTCAATACAGTCACTGTGCTGTCCTAAACAAGGCATGATTTTTCGTGGATGATCCAAGGTTGTTCTGATGCCCATTTGTTCGAAAGATGATTATTTTCTTGTAAGGCTCGGCATGGCGATCTATTTGATATCAACTTAGAGCTATAGATCGCGCTTTTAGGGCATGATCATATAACTTGAAATTTGAATAAATCTTGAAGCTTCAGATCGATAGTGTGCTCGTTCCTTGACGTTTTTTTGTGATTTCTTTACTAGATCACATTGAGCATACCGTTACGATCACGTGACAACAAGGCAGCTCGATTTTACGTTCGGACGTAGATTTTACAACTTTAAAGTTTGGCCGAAATCTGGAATTTTAGCGCCAGAATTTGCAGTCATTTCATCAGCTTCGTGTGTGGAATCTGACCGTTCATCTTGTACGGGGTTCGAACAAAAGATACCTCTAGACCTTATGCACGCGATGGAATTAGCTTGGTTTGGATTAGGTTTGCGAACGACTTGATTTGGCTGCTCGAGTGAGGTGCAACACTGCTGATTTTCTAGCGACTTTCTTCATGGATCAACAACTTCTCTCTAGCAGTCCTTCGCGCTCAGGAGTCACATCGGGAGCGTGCCACATATCAAAACACTCGTCTTGTCGAGACAAACATGCTCACAAAATTTGACCGCGATCCGACTCGAGACTGGTGAGAAGTGAGCGTCAAAAATCACAGTTCATGACTAGCCCTTTAATGGAGTTTAGTTGCAAGATGGCCGCATGAGAATAGAGTGCGGCTCCTTCTATTTCGCTCTTTTTTCTTATAATGTCTTTCTAAAATATTTGTTTAAGCTGAAATTTGACCCTTAGGGGTTTTCAACCATGTTGGATCTAATGGCAGTGGTCCCACAACAATTTGACGCACCAAAAATATAGTTCTAGTTATAGGGTCTATTTCAAGGTGCGAGAGGCTAATTTTGTCGAAATTGTTTCTTTGTTTACACTTCATGTTGGAATGCGACAAAACATGGCATGAGACTCTCTAGAGTCCTAATGAAGATTTTGATCAGTTTTGGGGCTATTTTGAGACTGTCAGAATTTCTATTGTATGTTAGGCTTTATTGACCAAGGACTCATGATGATGAAAAATGTCTTCCAACATGGAGCTCATCGGGATTCAACCCTTGATCTTGTTCTTCTTCCTGAACTACGACCATGTGGGAGGCCTCAGGGTTTCAAATGCCTTTTTGAGGCTCTCCTACTGTATTTTCCTTTTCTGAATGAATTCTTCGATATGGTCTTTGAGAGTGACGCAATCCTAAACTGGGTGCCCTAGCATCCGATGATATGCACAATATATTTTGTTATTTACCAATCCAGCTTTCTCTGGCCTTTTTGCTTCTGAAAGGGTAATCATCCCTTATTCCAACTGTTGTACATCATTTTTTACATACTTTCGAAGCCCACACAAATAAGGAGAGAGCAGGCGACAACTTGGTCCTATGGGTTCACCAGACACTCGCAAACTAATGTTGGCCAAAAAATAATGCCTGGGACCGTGTGACCTAGGTGCGGTGTCGTCACACCAAAGAAGGACCCTCCAATTGTAACCCTATGCCATAGGCTGTAGAACTATACCAGATCATCGCCATTACACTCAAAATGTCGAAAAGTCCCCGAGGACCAAATTTGGGCTCAATCGGACCTCCCTGAAAGGGGTCTACACCCATGCGACCTCGTAACTGGCGGGTTTCACACTAGCGCGGCTTCACCAAACTAGTCCTTGAAAATGGGGATTGCAAAAATGCCTAAGAGGGTTATCCGCCCGAACAAGTCCCTGAACCCCCAAGCGAAGTAAAGAGCATTCGCGCTCCAATAACAAAATCTCTCTCACCATCAACACCTATCCACAAGCTGGAGGGCCCGTGCATGTCAACGTGTCGGACCTCCATGGTTGATCAAGAGAGGGTTTTTGCCTCTTGACCTGGGGGAAATTAGCTCCTCTATCTGTGATTCGTGACATGGTCACCCCGCGACGCTTAAACAAGATTTCGCTCCGAACTGCCTTAGATATCATTTTTGAAATGATAGTGAGGTTAGAGGCTTCGACATGCAGTGAGATTTCAGGCTGCATATTACGGACACATGTCTATATCGCATCGATTTCTAGCATAGGGTTGCTTTGGTATGCAGCCAGATCCTTCCATCTGGTAATAAACTGATCAATGGTCTCATCTAGAGCTTGGGTCATGGGAAGAAGTTCTATGAGTTGTACTTCCCACTCCTCCTCATAGAAATTCTTATAAAAGAGATGCTCCATCTCCTCCCATGTGTTAACAAAGTTTGGAGGGAGACGAGCATACCACTTGAATGTCGGCCCTTTCAGAGTTTCCACAAATTGGCTTAAAAAAAATCTGCAATTTGAGGCCGTTTCATGACATGCTAATATGAAAAATGCAACATGTTGATGAGGTGAACCCGTACCATTGAAGACTGGGAATCTTCCCTTTTTGTTGTTTGATGGAAAGGGTAGCATGTTGATGAATGCAGGATAAGGTTTTTGGTAAAGAGCTATCTCTCGTGCCCCAGGGATGTGTTTGTTTTGCAGGTTGTGGTTGACCATAGCATCAATGTCAATCTCTTTAACTAGATGAGGGAGAACATGGGATGACATTGGGGGATAACCAAACGTCGGCGGTGGTGGGGGTTGCCTAAGGAGTTCATCTGTGGACTGGGGTAGCTGCGGCGAATTGGCCCCATGGTGGGTTGTGTTTGCTGGAGGCCTGACACTTTCTACCTTGTCAAGCCTCTCCACCATTCGCTTGAGGGCTTCCTCAAGTTGGGCCGGGTGATCTTGAGGTTCGTCATCAGTCTGATAAACGACCATGACTTCGATCCTTTTGTTGGGGAAAGGATGCATCATGCACGGCAGGGACTTTATGTCGTCGGGCGACTCGATCAGGGAGGCCAGTCAAAAGGGGTTGGGGGTGCCTCGACTGAGCTTGGTCTCTGAGGATAGACCGGGTCATCATTGGTTCCTGACAGTCTTGGGACCGTGGATTCTGATGGCTCGGGTCATCTCCAACGACTTGAATCATTATGCATTGTTCTCCTTTTCTTTTTTTGGACTCCATTGCGATTTGCAATGGTAGAAGGGGTTTTGTTTACGGAGGTCAACGGGTTCAAGTGTTGCCGGCCTCTCGGGCTACTCCCTTTGGATAAGCCGCGCACCTTTCTTGTGCATGATTCTCAGACTCCAGTATATCCTCTCTCAGAATTGGATTTGGTAATGGGTTCATAGCTGGTTGACTCTTCTTAGAGAAGCCAAATCTACCTCCATCAGTCGGGGCAGAAAATAGGGACCTGAGAGGGCTGGTTCTATGGCTTCTTTGGGTGGCCTTGATTCGACCGAAAGGGATGGGGGAGACTGAACCTTTTTTACCATTGGAGCTCTATCGCAAGCTCATTTTAGAGGGCCAATAATCATGTTGGGTTGATGTGGGGACTGAAGAAGGATACTCATTTTAGAGGGCCAATGGTTTTGGCTTGATAGGCTAGGCGAACGGAGGGTCGTACACGCACTAATGGCCTTCAACGTTTGGGGCGGCTCGAGGGCCACCTGCCTGTGCATGGTTTACAAAAGGTTTTTGGGTGACATAGGGGTTCAGCCCTGGCTCTCTTAGAAGGTTCGGCTTCAAGAATGTCCTTCTTATGAGCTGTTGCACATGATGAGGTAACCCTGTGGCAACCCCTCATGGGATATGTAAATATGTTCGAATGAGTCTGACATGGGAGTCATTACCCGTGTGCCCATGGAGGCATGGCTTTGGTGACACCTAGAGCAGAGGAGAGAGATGCAGCATGCTGAACAAGGCAACCTTAGGGTTGCCCACCTGTACAGAGCTTTGTCCTGAAAGACCTTGCCTATGATGATGTACCTGGGGAACCGTGGGGCTACCCTGGGATGTGGACCTAACGACTGAGCCACTAGTCATTGGAGGTGGGTGAGAGGAAGCGGCTTTGAAGCCTCCCTTTAGTTTCGAACCACCAGAAGTGGCGATTCCAAGTGACTGAGACTGGGGAGTGGCCTTATGGCACCCATAGAGGCAATGGCAGACTTTCTGCTAATCTCAGAAGATAGAGGGATGACCTTTCGGTTGCCTGGAGCAGAAGTACCGGCAAGTGACTTGTCAGTAGCTGGTGGAATGTTGTGAGAGGTGGTCGTAGTACTACCCATGCAAGTGACATCAACATATTGTCTGTTGACCCCGAAAGATAAGAAAGAAGGGATTTGGAGGTCCCTCCTTACCCCAAGCCAGGAGAGAACCCGAGAGCGCGCGACCTGGTCAACGCTTAAGATGAAGGTGGGGAACGAGGTTCGCATTACTTTTCCCCCAGAGGACAGGTTCACGATGGTGGGGATAACCATATCCCCAACTCAGATGTAGGGATTGAATAATCCCACAAACATGTGTGTGTGTGCGAAGTGTAGAATATTTGGTAAGCAAACTAAACCGACAATGGGGTAGCGTGTCCCTAGTTGAGTTGCCAAGATGGTTGAGCCTCTATCTCGTTAGGTCGTACAACCGCATGGGAACCCAGATTTGATTCTGGCTAGAGATCGCCTTCTTGAAACAATGGTGCACGTATGAGTAGGTGCACCACGATGTGAGGTGGACCTTACCTTATACCCAATTAGAGAGAGAGGATTGTCTGATGTGAGGCAGGACTTACCTTACAGTGGGTTCGAAACACATTGGGGCGTTTCTCTTTGGCACCCTCTTAGATCACTATGGAAAGTCGCCCTAGTCTGAAGCTGGTTTGTCTTTAGCCTCCTTGCTTACACTATGCAACTCATAAACACATACATAATGTTGCCAGACAAGTGGGTCAAAAGACCCTGACTTGTCTTTAGAGGGATATTAAAAAATGAACTAGGGTGATGCAAGACTATTTATAAATAAACAAATAAGTAAACACAATAGAGTATTTGGGGTAGAAGGTATGGAGTTGGGATTTTTATGAGAGAAGGAGAGGAAGAGAGAGAAGGGGAGGAAGGTAAGAATGAGAGCGAGTAGAATAGAGAGAAAGGTGAGGAGAGAAGAGAAGAAGAGATAGAGAATGAGAGAAAGAGAAAGAGAGAAGAGAGAGAGAGAGAGAAAGAGAGGGAGAAGGAGAGAAGAGAGAGCAGGCTGACAGTTAGCCACCAGTTCAGCTGGTCGAGATGGAAAGAGGGGAGAGAATAAAGGAAAGAGAAGGAGAAAGAAGATAAGAGAGAATGAGAGAAAAGAAAAAGAAGGGAAGATGAGAGAGAGAAGGAATGAGAAGGGAAAGAAGAGGATAAGAAAAATAGAGAGAAGCAGAGAGGGGAGGGGAGAGGAAGTGAGGGAAAGAAGAGGAGAGAGGAAAAGAGAGAGAAAAGAAAAGAGAGAGAGAGAGAGGAGGGAACAGAGAGAGAGAGGAGGAAAGAGAAGGGAGGAGAAGAGAGAGAAAAAAGAAAGGGAGGAGGAGAAGGAGAGAAGAGAGAACGAGAGAAAGAGATGGGAGAGAGCGAGTCGACAGCTTAGCCGTTGGTCAGTTGATCCGTGAGAGAGTGAGGAACGGAGAGAGGAGAGAAGAGAGAGAAAGAAGATGAGGGAGATAAAAAGAGGGAAAGAAAAAGGGGGAGAAAGAGAGAGAGAAGAAAAAGAGAGAAAGAGAGAAAGAAAGAAGAGGAGAGAAAAAGAGAGAAAGAGAGAAAGAAAGAAGAGGAGAGAAAAAGAGAGGGAAGGACATAAGAGAGAACGGGCCAGCGACTTAGTCATTAGTTCGGCGGACCGTGAGAGAGTAAGGAGGAGAGAGTGGAGAGAAGAGAGAGAGATAGAAAAGGAGAGAGATAGAGAAGGAAAGAGGATGAGAGGAGAAAGAGACAGAGAGAAAGAAAAAAGAGGAGAGAGAAAGAGAGAAAGAGAAGGGAGGAGAAGAGAGAGAAAAGAAGAAGAGAGGGTGGGCCGATGGCTTAGTTGCCGTTCCTGCTCTTCATGCGAGGATGAGAGGGAGAGAGAGAAAGATGAGAAGAGAAAGAGAGAGAGAGGACGATGGAAGAGAGAGAGGGCGAGAGAGAAGAGAAATAAGAAGAAAGAGGAGAGAGAGGAAAGGGGAAAGAGAAAGAAAGGGAGGAAAAGAAGGTGGATCGACGGCTTAGCCACCGGCCTAGTTGGCCGTAAAGAAGGGGTGAGAAAGAAAGAGAGAAAAAGAATGAGAGAAGAGAGAGAAAGAGAAGAAGAGAGGGTGGGTCAGCAGCTTAGCCGTCATCCCAGTTGTTCATGAGAGGACAAGAGGGAGAGAGAGGGAAAAAGAGGAGAAGAAAGAAAGAGAAAAGAAAAGGAGTAAGGGAAAGAAGGAGAAGAGAGGAAAATAAAGAAGAAGAGAGAGAGAAAGAGAGAGAGAGAGAGAGGAAAGGGGAAAGGGAGAGAGAGAAAGGAAGGTAGGGAAGGCAAACCAGTTGTAGTACGTCATTGTTTACTTACTTACATCACCCAAGTGAATAAGGAGAGAATCGGTAACAGCCTGGCCTTGCGGGTACACAAGACATCGACAGGCCAAAGTTGTGTCGTAAAACTAAGCATCAAGCCATATGACCTGTGTATGGTGCCATCATACTAAGGAATGACCATACAACTGTAGCCCTATGCTAGCAGCTTCAAAACTGTACTAGATCACTGCCATCGCATTCAGAATGTCGAAAAACCCTTGTGGACCACATTTTGGCTCAATCGGACTACTCAAATGAGGTTTACTTCATGCGACTTAGCAGCAAGCCGGTTTCACACTAGCACGGTGCGGCTTCATCGAACCTGTCCCCAAACATGAAGACTGTGAAATCGTGCTTTGAAAGCATCTTCAAGGGCCCATGGTGCCCTCCTTTGAAACCAGGAGAAGCCTAGATCCAGATATATTCTAGATCACGTCAGCCTCATTATTTTGACCTAAGGCATCCACTGTGGAAAGACCTTGAGTCATCTACTCCTGAAAAGAAGGTTCCCGGAAAACCAAAAAAACCAAGGTTTAAGAAGAAGTCTCAAATCTAGTGAATCACAACTCGACATCCAAGCATCGGATCACCGTGGGGACGAGTTCAATAGAACCACCTCGCGAAGAGCTGTAAACTGGTATAACTCTTACATTTAATCCAAGGTTCAATGGATGCAAGTCCCTAAGTCACAAAAGAATTAAATCTACCCAGTTGCTGGAATCCCTTTTTTTGGGTAACCCTTCAAATTAGGAAAAAACGCAAACCGAAACCAAATCGTCCCAAACTTGGTGCAAAATGATTGAGAATGTCTCCTCTCTTATTTGCACATAGAGCCAAGAGCCAGAACATCGCTAGTTAAACGGCATTAGCAAGAAAAGTTCGCAAATCTGGCTAGACATCACCCCATGGGAAAAGGGCACCCCAGCATGACTAAAGAGCATCAAAATGCTCAGAATGACAAGGACATTGAAGATATGCAGACAAATCATCTAAACCATCACCGCAAGTTGCAAGAAAAGCTTTCAAGATCTGGCAATGGTGGAACAACCTACATGCAGGGATGGCTTCATCATTAGAAGAAAAGATCTTAGGGACATTTTAGTCATTGTGCTTAATTTTGGGATTTATTCTTAATTTCTTAAATTGTAATTAAGCCTTGTTGTTTAGCGTTCACCCCTGTTAAGTGAAACCTCTATATATGCAAGCTTAAGTCACTTGTAATGAGGCTGAAAAAACCTTTGGGCAGGGTATTTACCCATTATAAAATAGAGGCATTATGTTTGTTCCTCTTGTCATTTGCTTCTGGGTCCTTAGTTCTGTCGAGAGGAGAGAGAAAACTTCAAGAGAGAGAAAAATACCCTTGAGTGTGCTCTGTAAATGCTTATGAGTGCATGGGCTCCTCCTTCCTCTCTCCTAAATCGAAGCACGCCCTCTCTCTCTCCCTCTCTCTCCCTCCCCCATTACACAACATATCGTCTGCCTCGCGTAGCAACCCGCGTCACCAATAGACGTGCAGACTCAAGTGAACCCATGGGCCCAAACCCTCGAGTTCTCTCACACCCCTCCATTGGCCAGCCAGCCCACTCGAGGCAATAGCCATAAGGAGGGACAGTCAGATCTCATACCGGTCCCAAGCAACAGAGAGAGAGTAGAGAGGTTGCAAGCCTGAAGAGTCTTTATCAAAACCGCTTTGGCACACAGCCAGAGGGCTTCGTAACTATTCTAAGAGGGCTGACTGCCTCGACGTGTCTCCTGAACCCCAAGCTACGAATTTATCCTCCCAAAGTCCTCCCGCAATCCAAAATCTCTCTCATTGTTAGTGCCTATGCGCCCACAAAAGCCTTATGTGCCCATGTGCACCCCTCATCGGTGTGTGCCCTTATCTCCTAGCGTGAGCGACCCCACGATTGTCCGAGAGAGGGTTCTCGTCCCGACCCCCAAGAATTAGGTCCGACCAACAAGCAACTCCACTTGGGACACATCACCCTATCATTGGCTTGGATTGTTTCAAGCACCAACCTCTCTTTCTTCTCTCTCTAAATTTGCTATGGGATCCCACTGTCCCTCCTTTGTCTGTGGTTGGACCTGGTTCTCGATGGGTCGGAGCGAGAACCATCTCTTGAACAACCGCGGCATCGCTCATGCGGGGAGATGAGGGTGCGCACCAGTAAGGGCTGCACGTGGGGGCTCTTATGGGCAGATGTGCACCAACAATGAGAGATATTTTTGACGGCGTCAGCGCTTTGGAGTGCTAACCTCGTCGCTTCTGGTTTGGGAGACATGTCCAGGTGGTTAGTCCTCTTGGAACAGTTACGAAGTCCTCCGGCTGTGCGCCAGTTGGGTTTGGATATAGGCTCTCCTTAGGTCGCAACCTCTCTAGTCTCTCTCTCTTTGTGTTACTTGGGACCGGTATGGGATCTGGTTGTCCCTCCTTATGGTTACAGCCTCGAGGGAGGTGCTGGCTGGCCAATAGAGGGGCATGAGAGAACCAGAGGGTTGGTGCCCGTGGATTCATTGATGACACGGGTAGATGTGCGAGGCGGACGATGTGTCGCATAAAGGAGAGAGAGAGAGAGAGAGAGAGAGAGAGAGAGAGAGAAGGGTTAAGACATGACTCGATTTAGGAGAGAGAAATAGGTAGCTCATGCACTCATGGGTATTTTTCTCTCTCAAAGTTTCTCTCTCCTGTCGACTGAACTAAGGACTCAGAAGCTAACGACAAGCATAATGCCCCTGATGGGTAAATACCCTGCCCAAAGGATTTTTCAAGCCCCGTTTACAAGTGAATTAAGCCTATTTATATTGAAGATTCACCAAACATGTGTGAATTCGAAAAAACAAAGCTTAATTACAATTAAAAAAATTGGGAATAAATCCAGAAATTAGGCGTAATGATAAAAATATCCTTGAGATTGTTTCAGGTAATGACGAAGCTGTCCCTGCATGCAGGTTGTTCTACCATGGATAGATCTTTAAAGCGTCATCTGCAACTTGTGACGATGGTTCAGATGATTTACCAGCATATCTTCAATGTCCTTACGACCCTCGACATTTTGATGCCTTTTAGTCGTGTTGTGGTTGCCTTTTTCTACAGGGTGGAAGTCTGACCAGATTTATAAAGTTTGTTCACCAATGCAGTTTGACTCGCAATGTTTTGGCTCTTAGCTTTGCTTGCAAACGAGAGAGGAGACAATCACAATCATTTTGCACCATGTTTGGGCTGATTTGGTCGTAGTTTGCATTTTTCCCTAATTTAAGAGATCACCGAAAAGAAAGATTCTGACAATCGGGTAGATTTACTTCCTCAGTGACCTGGGGACTTGCATTCAACGGACCTTGGAGTAAATGCAAGAGTTATGCCAGATTTCAGCTCTTCGCAAGGTAGTTGCATTGAACTTGTCCCCGCGGTGATCCGATAAGTGGATGTTGAGTTGTGCTTCACTGAATTCGAGGCTTATTCTTCTTCTCAAACCCTGATTTCTCTAGTTTTTCCGGTACCTTCTTTGAGGAGAAGTTTGACTCTAAGTCGTGCCATAATGGGTGCCTTAGGTCAAAATGACGAGGCTGGAGTGATCTATAACATATCTGAATCTTGATCCTTCTTGGTTTCAGTGGAAGGTGCCATGGGTTCTTGAAGCTGCTCCCAAAGCACAATGTCGCAGTCTCCATGTTGGGAACTAGTTTGGTGAAGCCGCACTGTGCTAGTATGAAACTCGCCTGCTGCGAGGCCTCATGGGTGTAAACTCTTTTCGGATGGTCCGATTGAGCCCAAATTTGGTCCTTGAAGGTTTTTCAACATTCTGAAAATGATGGCGGTGGTCTGGCATAGTTATGAAGCTGCTAGAATAGGGCCACAGTTGTAAGTTCCTTCCTTGGTGAGATGCCACCATACCCAGGTCATAAGGTTCGAGGTTTTATTTTATGGCACAACTTCGGCCTGCCGGTGTCTTGTGTACCCGCAGGGCCAGGCTATTATCGGCTCTCTCCTTGTTCGCTTGGGAGATGTAAGTTCGTCCAAAAATTCATGCAACAACTTGTGGCGACGGATGTTGCATTTCGAGAGAAGCGAGAAGTGCAACAATCGGAATGAAAACTTTATCGTCGAAGTTCATCTGGCGAATCCTCACTAAGACGTGTTTATTTCCTCTCAACAAATATATTTTTGCTTGATCAACCAGTATCGGTGTAGTCCTTGAGGGGTAGACATTGCTAAGCTATTTCCTTCACCAGGCGGTGACCAAAGTGGCTTCTAGTAGACCGGTGCCTTGTTGAGGGGCTTTCTCCGGGTCATGCCAGATCCCGTTTTCTTAGAGAACGCGTTGATAGGCTACCTTGTGTGGGCTTAAGACTCCATATCAATGAGAACTCCTGGTGGTTCAGCTGGTGAGTGCCTGTTTTGTAGAATTTATCCCAACCTAGCTGGTAAAAAAAAACAGTCAACGGGTGCCTTTTTTGTGGGCTTTATCCCTTCCTTGTTGAAAAGATTTGGTGCTCCAATTGAGGGGTGTCTTTTTCTTTGGATTATCTGAAAATCTATTTTCATATCTAATTATACAATTTTAAATCCAAAAATGGTTAAAATCAATCTAAAAACATATAAAAATCTTGAAAGTAAACCGTCCAAATAATGTGTTGCAAGATGCCTTCAAAGTCACCTTCAAGTTTCTCTACCCTTCAATGCCCAAGATTAACCCATTCATCAAAACACTTGTAGGAGCTTTACCCTTTCTATCTGAGTAATTTTTTAGTTCTGCTGCCATATTCTACATACCATAATTATCTATTAAAAATTTTCTGTCTCTATATTTTTACCGAGAACTATTTCTGTGAAAACCTTCTTCCCCTTGCTCGCAAAAGCAAATCTCTACAGTATCGAACCCTTGCACAAGAAAATCTGTACAATAGTAAAACCCTTGCATGCCAAAACCTTGCACATGCAACAAACTCTTGTACAAGTGTAAAACCCTGGAGGCCCTCTCCTGCATCAAACCCTTGCATCAACCACAAAAATACTCCCTCTATTTCTCTCTCCTCCCCAACCGTGAAGCCTCCAAAATATCTCTATCACTCCATCTCTCTCGTTCTCTAAACCCCCAAATTATGCATCGCCTTCTCTCTATAGTCGCTACTCCTTTCCCTCAACGAGGTTCCTTCTTCTCTCGTCTCTGAAAAGCCCCTTTTCTCGATACAAAACTTTGCTTCATCTCTCTAAGCTCTCTCTATCTTCCCCACATTGACTCCTTCTTTCTCACCATTTGTGCTTGCATTGAGACTCTTTGCATTCTCTGCTCCAAGATCAACAATTGCTGGAGAGTGGGGCCTCTAGCCAACCAACATGAAACAAGGGATGATATTAAGAGAGCAGAAAACCCTTTCACCTCTCTCTTTTTCAAATGGTCGGCCTCCCTGAAAGTGAACAGAGCAATTACTACTCCCTACAGGGCCTACCAAATGGTCTGGGCTAGCCCGTGTGCATTTTGGCGTGGTTTTAGGCACAAAATATTACTTGCGGGACAGAGCCAATAGTCATAGGCCTAGCATTGCCTGACCCCTAGATAAAATTATATATTCGCGCATATATATAGAAAATTTTTATATAAGGTTGCAACCTTAAGATATAGAATTAAATATGCACTGCAAAATTTCATTGGAAAAGGCTATTCTAATATTGAAAAAACCTATAATTGATCATCTCGACATCGATATATATAAATATAGATGAAAAAAAAAAAGATTTTGACTCTCAGAATTACTGCATCTTGCAACACATTATCTAGACCATCCATTTTTAAGATTTTCATATGTTTGTAGATCTACATGATTTTAACTATTGTTTGAGTTTAAATTTTTATAATTAGAGATGAAAATAGATTTTAAAATAATCGTAAGAATTTTTTACACCAAAATTACATGTTACGTGATGTTGTGGAGAAGAGGAGGTGATGGGGTTTGTTATATAGAGGATGAGTGGTCTGCAAGGGTTGAATTGGGTTTCAAATTTCGAGAGATTGAGAAGGGAGGGTTGGGCACGGTACGCTGTCTTAAATTTGTAATCAAAAATTTTAAAAGTTTGCAGGATTATTAATACAAAAGGGCGTGCACTAAAAGGTTCATACTGAATTTGTAATGAAGTTTTTTAAATTTTTGCAGGAGCACCTCGCTCATTACTCATCG
Organism: Amborella trichopoda; assembly: GCF_054954075.1. NCBI lineage: Eukaryota > Viridiplantae > Streptophyta > Magnoliopsida > Amborellales > Amborellaceae > Amborella > Amborella trichopoda. The sequence goes on from NC_142338.1 coordinate 30,757,849, forward strand.
AGAAAAAGATGGATCGTGTTTCCCTAAAGTATGAGATTACGGTTGGATTTTGTGGAAATTATTGAGTAAGATAGAGAGAGAGAGAGGGAGAGAGATTTATAAATATAAAAATATATATTATGTAATGGCAAACGTTTATACAATGTTGCACCTTTAAAATGTAGAATTAAAGATGAAGCTAAATGGGTAAAAATCCACCGAAAAATTATTTCTCTCTTCTCATCTGTATCTCTTTCTCCCTTCCCTCTTTTTCTCTCTTCTTTCTCTTTCCTCTCTTCTCATCTCTATCTCCTTCTCTCTCCTACTCTCCATCTCTCTCTTTCTCTCTTTCTCTCTCTTCTTTCTCTTTCCTCTCTTCTCATCTTTATCTCTTTTTTTTTCTTCCTCCCTTCTCGTCTCTATCTCCATCTCATCTCTATCTCTTTCTATCTCCTCGTTTCTATCTCCTTCTCATCTTTATATCTTTTTCTCTCCTCCTCGCTTCTCATCTCTTTCTCTCTGCTCCTCCCTTCTCATCTCTATCTCTTTCTCTCTCCTCCTCCTTTATCATCTCTATCTTCTTCTCTCTCTTCCTCCATCAGTTGGCAAGACTTATTATAGACTGGTCTTCTCTCTTTTCCTCTATCAATCGGGGATACCTAACAATGATTGGTCTTCTCTCTCTTCCTCTGTCAGTTGGTGAGACCTAGCACCGACTGGTTTCTCTCTTGTCCTCTATTAGTTTACGAGACCTACAGCCGACTGGTCTTCCCTCTTTTCTTTTGTCAGTCGGAGAGACCTAGCACAAACTGGTTTTCTCTCTCCTCTCGTGTCAATCAGTGAGACCTAACATCGTCTGGCTCTCTCCTCTCTTGTCAATCGACGAGACCTAGTGTCGACTTATTTTCTCTCTCATCATCTGTCAATCAATGAGACTTAGTGCTTACTGGTTTTCTCTCACTTTTCTTTAGTACAACACAATCGACGAAGCCATGCACCGACTGTGTTTTCTCTCTCTTCCTTCTAATATCATCGGCAATGATCAACTCCGGTTACGCCTTCCTTCCCTCTCTCCCTTCATCATCTCGTCTTTCATACTCTGATCTTCCTTTCTTCTTCCTTTCTTCTTCCTTCTTCTTTCTTTCCTTTCTTCTCTTCTTATTCTTTCCTTACAGCCTTAACTCTGTCACCCCTTCATTCGACTAAGAGGGATTGAGGCTAGCTTCTCATGATAATCATGTATTCTAGCCGTAATGTACTTGGCCCACGTTTTTTGCCACGACAGACCGACCATCGTGCTTAGCTAGTCGGTATTAGTAATGACGTTTAGTAGTGATCATGTGAGTCGGTCTTAGTTATCTAGCCCATTTTGTTACCATGTTAGACCAATTATCCACCAGCCTAGTCACCGCTTTGATCCTCTCGCTTAATCCAATTCGTTTTCCCCTCGTCTTTCTTTCTTCTTTGTGAATGCTCATGCTTGTGTACGATGATCAAAGAGAAAAAGGGTGCGGTCTGACTACCTGTCGTATAATTTTTGCCATATACGTGTGTGATTACTGAAAAATATAAAACAAAAAGAATACAAGCCAAGGAAGGTGATTTTGAACCAGTTTTATTACTGGGGTGCCCACTAGAGTTAGCCCGAGTTAGTCCTGAATCCACCTTTAAATTCCTCTCTCATCGGTTGGTAACACCTACCTCCATTTTCAAATGAGGTTTACGAAAGAGTGATCTCACAAAACATCCCGAATCTTCCCCTAATACCTGAGATGCATGTCGCCCTATCCCCAAAAGGATCCGGAGGGCGAGATCGAGGCACCTAACAGGCTTGACGACTCCACTGGGGACTTACTACCCCTTAGTCGGATCCTTCTTGTTTGGCTAGCTTCTTCTTTAATTATCTGCTTTCTTTATCATTTCGCATTTTAGTATGGCTTGCGGGTTCTGTAACCCATTTCTCCGAATCTAGGATTTTCTTATCCCTATTTTCGAGAGTGTCCTTAGGGAACAAGTTCATTCAACTTCGTTTCCAACCATCTTCTTGAGCAAAGACCCCTTGTCTAGCTCCTCAGTCTTAACTTGGACTGGTGTGAGGCGGGACCTAAAAGTCCCTCACTCCCCATCTCCTCTCTCTGATGGAAACTCCACTAAGGCGCCCTACATCGGCAGCACCTTCTGTTGCCCCACACAGCATGCACCCAGCCACCTGCAAGTCAGTTGCCAGTGGTGTTCCCGAGGTATTCCGAAAGGCTGCCCAGTCCCTTTCTGTAAAAGGAAAACAAGCTGTCGTTGCTTCTGTGGATTGCCATAGCGCTACCCCCCACATTTTTGCACCATTGGTCTCTATCTCTAGAGGCTCATCACGTCGAGGCGGAAACCCCACGGTCTCCATCCCTCACACACACGACAAGGCTTGTGGGTTACCTACTCGAGCCACACCTCAAGGTAACCCTTATGTTATTTCGAGACTGTGTCCAAGATTGAACCTTTTAAGGCCAAGTCTTGCACACGTTACTCATATGCATCTCACTACTCGGGGCAATGATATTACCACTCCAACCCAATTACACAGGAGACGAGCTTCTCATCCTCCTACTCTGCACATACAAGCGCACCCTGTAAGGGACAAGCCTACACCTGTTCTCTTGCAGACACTTGTCGGACCACTTACTCAAGCCCGGGTTGATCCCAAGGTCACCCGTGACCCTTCTTCAAGGGGCACACATGCGTCGCCATCACAGGCACCCTCTCACCCTCGACTCAAGCCTCATTATGTGTCAATCCTGCTCCAGCCCACTCCTTCATCGGGCAAGCCCCTACAGCCTTGGTACTCAAAGGGTTTCCTTAAGAGTATCATCCTAAACCAGCCCCGTCACTTTGGTCATGTCTCTCTAGTCCACAAGAGACTTAGGGGCATCGACTTGATGGAAGATCGAGTTCTTCATCCTCCACGGCCTAAGATGACTCCAGTTCCTGACCGTCATCCATTGCCGCACCTAATGGAGACAACTCACTCCTGCGTAAGAAGAGTAGAGCAGTCATGACCTAGATCACAGTTTTGGCACGAGGTCCATCAAAACCTCAGGGTTAAATGTGATAGAGGTCTACAAAAGGTGACTAAGGTAGTCAAAACGACCAATTTTGACGACCCTCTTTACCAGAATCCCTTCTACCCCCTTCAGACGATGAAGCCTATAGAAGAGCTCCATGAGCCCTCTGCTATGGTTACTGATGTAGAAAAAGGCCCAGCTGCTCAGCAACCACGGTCCCAAGACCGTCGAGAACGTAATCAGCATACACGAGTCGAGTTCAGTCAGGGCATGCTGGCCTCCTGCTGACTGACCTACCATGTAAAACCTGTCAGGTTCGCAAGCCCTTTGTTGCCACTAACGTTGACCTCCATAGTGAAACTATCAGTGTAATGGTCGTAAGCGAGCCTAACAATAAGCAAGAAGAGCACATGGACAAGTTCGAGGATATGGTGCTTGAGATGATGGAAAAGATCGATCGTATTGACATCGCAAGCCAGTCGACTAAGCTTGAGGTCAATTCCCATTCCTCTGATGGTGCACCTCCACGTCAGCCCCCCCCTTCTACCTCACAGAACAATTTTGTCCCTCATCCAATCTCTCTGACAAACATTGATGCTATGGTCATCCATAGCTTAAGGAACAAACAAATCCCGGGCATACATGGCGCAACGTGTTATCAAAGGCTATACCCCTTGTATATTGATCAGGTCCTGTTTCTCTCAGATTATGAGAAAGGGAAGTTTCCTTTATTCAATGGAACCACATCCCCAAACCAACATATTGCCCACTTCCAGGAAACATGTTGAGAAACAGTGGCTGATGGGATACATCTTCTCCAACAGTTCGTTGAGACCCTCGATTGCCCAATATTTTAATGGTATGCCCGACTTCCTCCATACTCAGTCCATACGTGGGAGGAGGTGGAGAACTTGCTCTATCAATGTTTCTATGAGATCGAGAGAGAAGTTCAAACCATCGAACTCCTCACTCTGACTCAAGAACCCGATGAGCCCATGGATCAGTTGATACCAAGATGGAGAAACTTGGCTTCCCGCCATCCTAATCCTATGCTTGAGAAGGAAGTAGTCCAAACTTGTTTGCATAACATGCGACCCGAGATCGCTCTACATGTTGAGGCCTCTAATCCGACCTCCATGTCAGAGCAGATCTCTAAATCAGTCCGCATAGAAAGTCTATCACACCATCATGGTGCAACACGACAACCATCTACAAGTTCAACAAACAACCGGGGAAATGGTAATTCTTGGAATAACACAAGGGGTAGCCAACAGAAAAGAGTAATCAGTGAGGCAGTCATGGTCACTGATTCAAAATTGGCTCCCTCCAAAACTTTGGACCTCTCTAAAGGGGTAAACACCGCAAAGGTAGCACCTCAGGTTGGCCAGCAACAACAATCGTACAATCGGGTTCCCACACCAGCCAACCTTGATCGAGGTGACTATTTCAGCAAGAATAAGAACAAGGTCTACCCTTTCGAGAAGGAATTGGTCCCTGTGTTTTTCCTATTATTATTGGAACATAATATGATAGAAGTTTCAGAAACCAATTCCCTAAGCAAACTGACCTTGATGCTCAGGCAAATTATTGTGCCTATCGTCGGAGGATCAATCATCCCACAGATAACTGCTACATGATGAAGGATATTATCGAGGCCCTGATTATGAAGGGTCAGATAAAGCTTGAAGACTTAAAGAGAGCCTTCGTGGAAGCCGAGGCCTCTCATCTTGTAACCATCCAAGAGGAAGACGAAATGCCCGGTATCCTTTATGCCTTATTCATTATAATGTTTCAGGAAGGCATAATTACACTGAAGCAAACAAGGCAACCTCGTCACCTTGCTAAGGGGACAGAAGATTGTTGATGCTCATACCATCATATTAAAGGCCATTACCTATCAGAATGCACAGGTTTCCTTGATATATTCTCAAAGAAAATGGGGGAGTGTCAAAAGTTTTACAATCTCCCCTAAGTCACTTCTCCATCAGGGCAAGGAGTTCTCCCAATGCAGGACCTTCTTCTTAATAACTTTGACTCGATGGAACCCTTGATTCCCCAGCCATGGATAGTCTACCATGGCCGAAGCAGACTCAAGTATTTAAAGAGAGAAGCAATTCATCAAGCTAGGGTTGGTCGTCAACCCAACGAGATGAATCAAACACACCTTAGAAAACCAGAAAAAGACGGGCACCTAGGGCTACTCGCCATAGAAACAAGACCACTCACCCCACAGTTGAGCAGGAACTTCATGCCTGGCACGATCCATCTTCCTTCTTCATCCTTTCAAGAAGACATCCCCGTGCCATCTTCCACTCAACATACTCCAATGAGGGTGACGACGTTAAAAGCACTCCCCAACAGTCTAAGCAAGGGAATGACCTAAAAGATATCCTGCACCCGTCCAACCTTAGTGATGACGTAAAAAGCTGCCTAGATTTGTCTGATGAGGGGAACGACCTTAAAAGTCCCCCACCTTCTAATCCTTCTCCTTCTTCTTCTCCTGCTTCTCATTCTCCCTCTTCTATGTTCCCTGCAGGTACAACCTTGATATGTCCCAACTTTGAGGCCCTAGACCGAGAACTTGCACAATCCAATATAAGTAGGATGCAAAAGAAACGATTGAGAAAGACCCTGACACAGGCTGCAAGAATCCTAACAGTTGCTGATGCCCTAGTAGCTAATGCCAAGGTAGAGCCTCCCTCTTCAAGGAAGCACAGGAAGTCGAAGTAAAAAAAACCCCAGTGGCCCCCTGAGATTGAGAGGATCGAGAGGGCAAAGTTTCTACAGTCAATAGGCTTACCGCATGATACAAGTTTGTGAAGAACCAGCCGCCTCGAAAAAAACACTCTAGGCATTCGCACGAATACCGTGTGATTCATGTGTAGACACTCTTCACATCATATCACTGAACCTCAATTTTCCTCTAACTTTCGAGATAAGTCTCTCCAACCTGACAAGTTTTCCACTTTTGAGGTTGACGTTCTCATCACTCAGTTCGAGAAAGGTGCATAAATTATGATCCATTCTGAACATCTATCAGAGGTAGAAATGTTAAGATCATGGGTCATTACATTTGAGGTCGATCAAAAGATCTCTGAAAATGACGACGAAGAGTTGCAAGAGGCTGCAGAAGAATGGTAAGAAGGTGGTCAGGTCACAGCTGACGAACTCGAGGAAATAAAACTTGGAGACGAAGCGGATCCCAGGCCTTCTTTCATTTCAGCTAATATGTCCTCGGAAGAGAATGAAGATTTCACTACCTTCTTAAGAGAAAACCGAGTTGTCTTTGCTTGGCACTACCATGAGATGCCTGGTTTAGACCCTCAAGTAGCGGTTCACCATCTCGGCATCGATCCAACTATTAAACCGGTCAACCAGAAATCGAGAAGGTTCAGGCTTGACCTCGAGATGCAGATAGATGTCGAGGTGACCAAACTTAGACAAACAAGTTTTATTCACGAAGTCAAGTACCCAAAATGGCCACGTCGTTTCAATCAAGAAGAAGAATGGTCAAATCATAGTGCGTATTGACTTTCGCTACTTGAATACCGCCTCTCCCAAGGATGACTTCCCGTTTCCATTCACTAAGTTGCTCATCGACTCTGCAACTCATTGTCAAATCTTGTCCTTCATGGACGGATACTCTGAGTACAACCAGATAAGGATGGCGTCGGAAGATGAAGAGGCCACTGCATTCCTAACTCCAAAAGGGGTCTTCTATTATACAATGATTCCTTTTGGATTAAAGAATGCTGGTGCCACATACCAAAGAGAAATGACACCATTTTCAAAGACAAGATGCATAAAGAGGTGGAGTGTTATGTAGATGACGTGGTCGTAAAATCTGAAGAGAAGGATGCTCACGTGAGAGACCTTGAAAGGGTATTCAAGCGGTTTCGCCTTCATTAACTTAAAATGAACCCGCTAAAATGTGCTTTTGGTGTGCGCTCCAGAAAATTCTTGGGGTTCATCGTTAGACATTGAGGCCTTGAAGTTGAGCCAGTCAAGATCAAGGCAATCCAAGAAACGTTTTCACCGACTACTCTTCAAGAAATGTGCTATCTTCAAGGGCAGCTGACATACATTCGCAGGTTCTTCCTCAACCTCTCAAGTCGCTGTAAACCCTTTACACACCTATTAAAGAAAGACACCCCATTCATCTAGGATGAAGCATGTCAGGCGGCCCTTGATGACATCAAGCATTATTTACTCAACCCTCCAGTGCTCTCTACACCAGTATTGGGAAAACCCCTCATTCTATACGTGACTGCTTTGGACAAATCTTTCAGAGCATTGTTGGCACAAAAGAATGAAGAGGGAAAAGAGACTGCATTATATTACCTTAGCCGCAGGATGCAAGGGGCCGAGAATTATTATCCCATTATTGAGAAGATGTGTCTGACCCTGATCTTCAAAGTGCTAAAACTCCGCCATTACTTGCTTGGTCATGAAATGAAACTTATATCAAAAGCTGATCCTGTAAAGTTTCTCATGACATGCCCATGCTTGTCAGGACTCCTTGCTAAGTGGGCATTATTGCTGATGGAATTCAACATCACGTATGTCGCACTAAAGGCCATCAAGGGTTAGGCCTTGGTTGACTTTCTCGTAGCACACCCCGTACCTGCAAAATCTCCTCTATCCAGCGTCGTCCCTGATGAAGAAGTATTTTGTGCAAACCTTGCTCTTATGTGGGAATTGTACTTCGACGAGCCTTCCAATCTGATCAAGGAGACGTCGGAGTAGTATTCCTGATTTCGAGAGGAGAAATATTGCCATATTCTTTCTCTCTCGCTCAAGCCAACTCTCATAACGAGGCATAATATCAGGCCCTTATAATCGGACTCGAGATGGCCATTGACCTCAGCTTCGAGCAGCTCAAGATCTATCGTGATTCTGAGTTGGTTATCCGACAACTCAAAGGGATTTATGATGTGAGAAAAGACACTCTCAAGCCTTATCACGATACTGCGAAATCATTTATGGCTCAGTTAGAGGACATATCCTTGAGTCACATCCCTAGAAGGGTAAACTCGCAGGATGATGCACGAGAAGGGTAAACTTGCATAACTCAGCGCTACAATTCAGTTATCCTCATCAGGACCCACGCTTATCTGGGTGGCAGAATGGAGACTCATCGAACTAAGAATTGAGGTCGATGCAGATGACGAGAGAAATATCTTCCCAGAGTGCCCTCCTTATCCATTTGCAGCACTTCTATCAGAAAAATAAGTATTCAAGACTGAACAAGCAATAGCACGGAGTCAAGGAGCTAAGGTTCGGAATCAAGAACCGGATGTCTTTGACCCAATGTGCATAGAAATTGAGTAGGTAGAAGATTGCAGAGAGCTCATCCTCAGTTTCCTAAAACATGGCAGGCTCCCAAAAGATCGTACTGAATGCAACAACATGCGTCGAATGTCTACCAAGTATACCATCCTTGAAGGAGATGCTCTCTTCAGACGGTCGTTTGACGACATTCTTCTTAGATGCGTCGATATCCAAGAAGAAAATAAGGTGTTAGAAGAAGTCCACTCTGGTATTTGGGGACTACACTAGTCTGATCCTAAGCTCAATGAACAAATATGTAGTTTGTGATACTATTGACCTTTCATGATTGTCGACTATTTAAGCTATGCTAAAAAGTGTCAAGTATGCCAAATACACTCCAGCCTGGTTCACCAGCCTCTAGAGCCATTACACCCAACGGTTGCATCATGGCCCTTCTCGCAATGGGGTATGGATATCGTAGGACCTATTGACTCCCCTTTCGCAATGGGCCACATATTTATCCTAGCTGCAATGGGCTATTTCTCTAAGTGGGCTGAAGTGGTCCCCCTCAAGTAGGTTCCGGGGACAGTGGTGGCCTGCTTTGTTCGACATCATATCATATATCGCTTCGAAGTACCCGACAAGATTGTATCCGACAATGGTCTTCAATTTAGGAGTCATCACATCGATCACTTAGTTAACCAATTTGGTTTCGAATGGAGGTACTCGACTATGTACCACCCTCGAGCGAATGGATTAGTTGAGGATTTCAATAAGACTATGTGCAACATCTAAAGAAAGTTGGTATAAAAAACAAGGAAGAACTGACATGAGAAGCTTCCTGAAGCCCTATGGGCTTATCGCGTTACTTCGCGAAATGCTACTGATACCACTCCTTATTCTTTGATTTATGGCGGTGAAGCAGTTTTTACCTCTTGAAATACAAATCCTTTCGTTGTGAGTCGCTATTCACCAAGGAATAACCAAAGATGAAAGAGCTAAGCTCCGGAATCAAGAATTGGACACACTCGATGGAAAGAGGTTAGGGGCTTTGCAGAGCCTTGAACTCAACCAAGGGAGAATGAAGAGGGCTTTCGAAAAATTTGTCAAAGTCTGCTCATTCACCCGTGGTGATCTAGTCTTAGTTGTCAAAAGGCCTATTGCTATTCACTGCCTGTGTAAATGGGAAGTTCCCTTTATAGTAAAAAAGGTCTCATCCAACGGAGCCTATATATTGACACATCCTGATGGAGATGAGGCGATGCCCCCTATCAATGGACGATATTTAAAGGAGTACTATCCGTGATGTGTATGTAAGAGAATGAGACTCAACACGAAAATAAGCAAGATAGTCCAAACAAAATTCTAACTCGTTTTATTGTAGTAAAAATGAGTTACAAGTTACAAGAAGCCCATTAGTAGGGAGGTTACAAATCTCTTGCATCTGAGGATAAGAGGACAGTTAGAAACCAAAACATGTAGTGTTGCTCTTGCATCTGAGGTAAGAGGACGGTTACAGGCCAAACAAATGCCTGCCCCATGAGGAAGAAGCAAACCCACGAAAGAAAGGCTTTCCTCATGAAGAAGAAGCGAAACCACTTGGAGAGTTTGCTTTAAAACATCGGATGAGTAGAAGGATGGTTACAGGCCAGAAGACTAAGCAGAGCCACTGCAAGAAGTTAGCCTTTATCCATCCAACGTGTATGTCAAACATACAAGCTAGATATCTCATCTGTTGTGTATGTTAAACATAGGATGATGGATTCATTCGATGTGTATATCAAACATACAAAGTGAGCTGCCCTGGCAAGGAAATGGCCTATTGTTCACAATGGGTGTCCTTCCACACAACAACATAGACCTCATTATGAGACTGGAGGATTTGGCTTCCAGAAGGTACCACAAGCCACGCCCTATCGCCATTCACCACTTTTTGCCGGCCAGTGAGCATCGCCGTAGGTAGCTCGTCACCGAGCGCCGCAAATCCTGCACGTAACTTACTGTCATAAGCGAGTATCACTGTCCACATCATGATTAGCCACACTTGCTGACAATCGCCGACTGAAGCCAGTGCCGGTTGTGTTCTCCAAACGCCTTTCTTGAGGATCAGTTCCTATTGAGTCAACACTCCAAACCATCAACGCCGGTTGCCCTAGTGCTAGCTGCATTCCTGTTAGCGCTAGCCCTATCGCAATTGTTCGCTTCCCGAGACTCCACATTTTCAAAGATTAAGTTTTCCCACCTTCTTAACGGTCTCATGATTTTCAAAGGTAACCGTACACTTTCCCTACAACAGTTCACCTCCAACGACAGTTCGCCTCTTGCAAACTGTACGCCTTCCATAATGGTCCACCTCCTATGACCGATCATCTCTCGTCGGAAATTTTGCTACATGGCTGAAAAACCTACTGAAAAACATTCCTGCCTACATTTTTGGCTTGGACAGCACTAGTACCTCACAGAAAATTTTTGCAAACTACTCTTAGTTCCCGAAAACCTCTACAACACCACTAGCAGTGTTGGAAAGTGGCAATAATCCCCATGAAACTTCATAAGGACTTCTCAAAAACTCCCAAAACACGAGAAAATGATCACAGGTTCACTTCCTACCTTTTCTGCAAAACCCAATGTAGTCGGAGCCTCTTCCCTTCACCGAAAAATCCCCTGGGCTAAAATGATCTCCCTGCAATCGCCAAGTTCTTGACAAAAACTACACGTCAAAGTCCTTCCCTGCTAAACAGTCTGAAACCCACTGTTGGCTGAAAACCTTCCCTGCAAAAATTTTGCTGAAGTCTCACTTCTCGTCGGAACTCAAACCGAGCACCCTCTCCTCACGGTTAAAGAAAACATGTGCTTAATTTTTTTTAACCTTGGTGAAAAAAGAGGGAAAAAAAGAGTTTAGCCCCCTTATATAGACTACACTACCCTCAAATGTGCCTCACAAAATGGGAATTCCAGTCACGTCCAAGGGAAGCCAAGTGACAATGAGCAGGGTCGGGCTTTAACCCGAGGCCCGAGGTAACTCTCATCAAACAACCCTAGCACTGGTTTACTTAGTGTCGAATGTGTTTTCAAAACAGCTCTAGCGCTGGTTTACTTAGTGCCGAATGTGTTTTCAAAACAGCTCTAGCGCTGGTTGACTAAGTACCGGGTGTGTTTTCAAAATAACCCTAGCGTCGGTTGACTTAGCACCAGGAGTGTCTTTGAAACACTTAGCGTCGGTTGTCTTCAAACAATATCACAGGCTGTGCACAGCGTTAGCTTAGTTGTTAACAACCCAGCGCCGATTGTGTTTTTGGGAACTCAGTGCCGGTTGAAAATTCGCAAGAAGTCACTAGCGCCACACCTTCCAGCAGTCTATTATCACTAAGTGGAAATCATTTGCTAACTAGCACTTATCCTTAGTGGGGTTGCAGCCAAGCCGTGACAGGTCACCCCCCGGGATGTTCCACCTAGGTTGTTGCATCGAAACTGTGACCTATCATCCCTAATGGAGTCAAGAGCTATCCTTCATCCTCATAGGAGTCACACCCATACTGCAGCCCATTATTCCCAGTGGAGTTAGGGTCATTCTTACCTCTTCAATTCTCAGCGGGTCTGTTTCACACCAAGGTATCTTAACCCCAGGGAGTAAGCTTGCCCCCCCTAAGCCTTAGTGACGTTCGTGTCTTTTGACCGTCCTTCAACAAGTCACCATTTCCATCTGAGCCCTTTGCTTGTGTATGGTGTTGACCATTTTATCCTCAGAGAGTCAGATTGTCATTCACAGACCTATTCCCCATGGAGCTTCACCAACATGGCGAACCACACAATGGTTTACTTGCACTACCCTTAACTGCATGGTCCAAACTATATGACCTTAAACTGTAGCGAAGGTCAAGTTACACGATCTTAAAATGCATAGTCCAAACTTTATGACCTTAAACTGTAGCGAAGGTCTAGTTGCATGACCTTAAACTACATGATCTAGTTGCACGACTTTAAAACTACACGGTCTAAACTATATGACCTTAAACTGTAACGGAGGTCTAGTTGCATGACCTTAAACTGCATGGTCTAGTTGCACGACCCTAAACTACATGGTCTAAACTATATGACCTTAAACTGTCGCGAAGGTCTAGTTGCACATCCTTAAACTGCACGGTCCTAGTTGTATGACTGTAAACTGCATAACCACAGTCCTAGTTGTATGACTTTAAATTACATAACCATGTCCAACTGTATAACCTTAAAACTATAGTACACGTCCTAGCTGCATGACATTAAAAGGCTCAGCACCATGGTCCAAACTAAATGCCCATAAACTATGTTGGAGTTCTAGTTGCACGACCATAAACTGCATGGTCCTAGTTGTATGACTTTAAACTGCATGACCATGGTCCAGTGGTATGACCTTCAACCATAGGGCACGTCATGGCCGCATGACGAAAAACTGCTTTGCACGATTCCAGGAGGCATGACCATAAACTCGCCCTCACATACGCGCACACGCCTTTACATGAACTTTCACGCACGCGTTCTTTAACTTACCTGTTAGTGTTCACGCACCACCTTCATTACCTCCCCAGTGAGTTCATTCACTTCATCACCATACCTCATTCCCCAGTGAGTCTCACCCACGTTCCCAAAAAGGTGAGCCATCCCGCCATCCGTACTCATTGTAAGTTAGTGGGTCACCATCGTCCACTCACATTCCATACATAATAGGTAGCCTAATGCCAATTCCCCAAGTGAGTCAAACCGTCACCATACTCACTCCATGGCCTCCACAGACTGTCATTCATCATAACCATGGTCTAGTTGTATAACTTTAAACTATAGTGCGCGTCCAGACTGCATGACGTTAAATTGTTTCGCACAGGTCCTAGAGGCCTGACCTTAAAAAAGGCCTTCACAAAATAATAATAATAATAATAATAATAGGTATTGTGTAAACCTGAACAAGGAAATGCTATGAATAAAAATGACAGACGGGCATGGTCACAAAACCATGAGTAAAAGAGTTTCGTGAATAAAATAAAATTTGGGTATAGTGAAAACTTGAAAGGGCATCATGAGTAAAAATGGATGGAAAGGGTGGACATGGCCCAAAGGATATGGGTAAAGGAGCCCTAAAATAAAAAGACGTTGGTGAAACCATCTCTACGGTGTCACTTCCCAAGTTCAGTGAAAATCTGCAAAGGACGCTTGGACCAATAAACAGGTTGATGCAGCATTCGTCTCAACAGGCGGCTTCAAACCTCACTCAAAAGAAGAAAATCCCTGGTATCATTATACCTAGACTCCAAAAATAAGAGTTTCAAGGAAAACATTTCGATAGCCTGAGCCGAGTTGCAAAACGACTCGAAAGATAGAAGACTTACCAAGATGGCAAGACAAGTCTCATGAGGAAGAATATTATTCCTACGAGGTCACAAACACACTCTAGAAACAAACACTACAAAGGTAAGAAACTGAGAAAGCAAGGGGAGAACCTGCCAAAGATGTCCGCTCGTCTAGCCGACACGACCAGACCTTCGGGATCGGCTAATAGAACCTGGCCCCGACTAGACTCGATAACAAGACCCATAGTGGTACTCTAAATGTCAAAATAAAACCTAGTGTAGCAGAAAATAGTGCCTACCAAAGCAAACCAACAAATCAGACCAAATGGGAACAATGCCCTTCTACATGGAACTCAATTGCCAGATGGGCTTGATTCTGACTAATGAGTTCTGTACAAAATCCTTGGCTTCAGAATCACCAACAGTCATCACGAGGGTAAGGAATTCGATAAGATCAAAAATTCCTCTTCTCTCCCAAAAGTCTCCATAGACGGACCCGCGAACAATGCATCCCTATGTCTGAGCAGCCTAGTTACACCATTACACGAATCTCCTCGACGTTGACGTGGTCTTGTGGCTAGGAAGAAAGAAAGCAAAAGACGAATAAATTTTTTGAAATGATTGTCCTTCTTGATTCTCTTGAAACACAACATTTGGCAGGGCAAGCTGTTTGAACATATTTTTCAGCACCTTGGTCCTTTATAGGAAGCAGGTAAATAAAGCCTACAAAACAGTGGAAATTTTTGACAGTCTTAAAATAGCCCCAGAAGTGGCAAGATTATCAACAACACTTCAAAAGATCACCTGCCAAGTTTCATTACGGTCAGAGTTGTCTAAGGCAGTGAATACAAAGAGACAATTTCAACAAAATCGGTCTCCAGCACCCTGAAATGGACCGTTGTAACTAGAGCTATACTCTTTATGTATAAGAAAACTGTAGGACCACCGCCATTAAATCCGGCATCGTAAAAAACCCTTATGGGTCAAGTTTCAGCTTAATCGGACAATCCAACACAAAGTTATAGGTAAAGGACTAAAAAAGAGTAGGTCACACACTATTCCCGGGTGGCCTCGCTACACCAAAACACCATTAAAGGTGGTTGTTTTCATAGTCATGGGTAGAAATTTTCGAGGCCTATATTTCACTCGTTCCAAGTCAGATCGCTCCAAAATTTGGTGAGCGTGTTCGTCTCATCAAGACGAATGTTATGCCTCGTGACGACGCCCGAGCAGAGAGAAAAACTAAATGAAAGTTGCTGATATGTGAAGGAAGTCGCAAAAATTCAGGAGTAGCATGCATCGTTCGAGCAGCCATATCACGACGCTCGCATAACCGTTCGGCACGAAACCAATTGCCTTAGGTGCGTGAGGTCCGAGACTATCTCTGATCCAAACCTCGCGTACGATGAACAGTTGAATTTCACATACACAGGCATCAAAGTTGCTGTAAATTCTGGCCGTCGGATTCCAAGATTCCAGCAAAAAACTCAAGACGATAAAGAAATCAAGTTACGTTCGTTGCAGCATGAATGCGATGGCATGCTCAATGTGATTCAATGAAAAAATCACGTAGAAACATCAACGAACGAGCACACAATTGATCTGAAGTTTTCAATATTCATCCAAGATTAAAGTTTCATGATCTTGGCTCAAAAACATCATTCATGACTCAAAGTTGGTATCAAAATGATCGCCATGCCGAGTCCTACAAGAAAACAATAATCTTTCGATCAAACAGGCATCAGAATGCCCTCGAGTAAGCCATGAAAGATTATGTAAGTTCTTGGGCAGCAACAGGGACTGTTATGAAATTCCACACATTTTTAGGTAGGGGCAAAAGAGTCATTTCGCACCCATTTTTAGAATTTCTTTAAATTCAATTAAATTGTAATTATCTTCAATTCTAGCAAGTTTTTGGGCATGTACTCACGATTTAGCCAAACTCTATGTAAACATGCAAAGCTAAATTGTAAGGGCTTAGGTTAATTTTTGAATTGGTTCAATAAAATTTCCATTTCTGCTTGAGTTTGTGAGTATGTCTTGGAGAGGGAGAGAGGAGAGAGAAGAAAAGGGTCGATACCCTTCAGATAGATAACTTTATCTCTCCTTCCCTCTTTCTCTCCTCCCCTCTTTCTCTCTCCTCCACTATTCTCTATCCTTCTATCTTTTTCTCTCTTCATTCTCTCTTCTCTCTTCTCATCTCTATTTCTTTCTCTCTCCTCTCTTTCTCTCTTCTTTCTTTGTCCTCTCTTCTCATCTCTATCTCTTTATCCCTTCTCTCTTTCTCTTTCTTCTTTCTCTCTCCTCTCTTCTCATCTCTCTCTTTATCTCCTTCTCTCTTTCTCTCTCTTCTTTTTCTCTCCTTTATTCTCATTTGTAGCTCTTTATCTCCTTCTCCCTTTCTCTCTCCTCTATTCTCATCTCTATCTCTTTTTCTCACCTCCTCCCTTCTCGTCTCTATCTCCTTCTCATCTCTATCTCTTTCTCTCTCCTCCTCCCTTCTCATCTTTATCTCCTTCTCATCTCTATCTCTTTCTCTCTAATCCTCTCTTCTCATCTATATCTCTTTCTCTCTGCTCCTCCCTTCTCATCTATATATCTTTCTCTCTCCTCCTCTCTTCTCATCTCTATCTTGTTCTCTCTCTTCCTCTATCAGCTGGCGAGACCAAGTGTCAACTGGCCTTTACTCTCTTCTTCTCTCTCTTCCTTTGCCAGTCGATGAGACTTCGTGCCGATTGACCGTCTCTATCTTCTTCTCTCTATTCCTCTGTTAGTCGATGATACCTAGTACCAATTGGTTTTCTCTCTCCTCTGGTGTTAGCCGGTGAGACCTAGCACCCATTGGTCTTCTCTCTTTTTCTGTGAGTCGATGATACCTAACTCCTACTGATTTTCTCTCTCGTCTCGTGTCAATCGGTGAGACTTAACACCGACTGGTTTTCTCTCTCCTCTCTTGTTAGTTGATGAGACCTAGCGTTGACAGGTTTTTTCTCTTCTTTACTATCAATCGGTGAGACCTAGTGTGGGCTAGTCTTCTCTCATCTTTTGTCAGTCAATAAAACCTAACATTGACTATTTTTCTCTCTCCTCTCATGTCAGTTGATGAGACCTAGTGCCGACTAATTTTTTCTCTCCTCTCTTATCAGTCGGTGAGACCTAGCACCAACTGGTTTTCTTTTTCCTCTTTTGTCAGTCAGTGAGACCTAGCACCGACTGGTTTGCTCTCTCTTCTCTATCATACAACACAGCCGGTGAAGCCTAACACCGACTGCATTTTCTCTCTCTTCCTTCTAACACAGTCGATAATGATCAACTTCGGTTGTGCCTTTCTTCCCTCTCTCTCCTTCATCCTCTCGTCTTTCATACTCTTCTCTTCCTTTCTTCTCCCTTGTTCTTTCTTTCCTTTCTACTCTTCTTATTATTTCCTTACAGCCTTAATTTTGCCACCCCTTCGTTCGACTAAGAGAGATTGATGTTAGCCGCTCATAGTAGTCATGTCGTCTAGCCGTAATGTTGTTGTGTCAAGATTACTTGGCCCTCTTTATTGCCACGACAGATCGACCATCGTGCTTAGCTATTCATTATTGGTACTGATGTCTAGTTGTGATCTTGTGAGCCGGTCTTTGTTACCGAGCCTTTTTTATTAACAAGTCAGGCCAATTATCTACCAGCCTAGTCACTGCTCTGATCCTCTCGCTTAGTCAAATTCTTTTCCCCCCATCTCTCTTTCTTCTTTTTGAATGAGCATGCATGTGTACGTTAATTAAAGAAGAAAAGGGTGAGGTCTGACCCACCTGTCTTATAATTTTGCAGTATATGTGTGTGGTTGCAGAAAGTAGAAAACAAGAAAAATACAAGTCAAGGGAGGCGATTTTGAACCACTTTTGTTACTGGGGCGGCTTTCTTCATGATCTAAGAGGGCCCCAAGGCGAGTCAGCCTGAGTATGTCCCGAACCCACCTTTAAATTCGTCTTTCACCGGTTGGTAACACTTTCCCCCATTTTCAAACGAGGTTCCTGAGAGAGCGATCTCACAAAATGTCCTGAGTCTTCCCTCCAAACCGGAGAAGCAATCCTCTCAATCCTCAAAAGGATTCAAAGGGCGAGATCGAGGCACCTCCAGATCCTTTTGGGGATTGGGCGGCATGTGTCTCGGGTTTCAGGGGAAGACTTGAGATATTTTGTGAGATAGCTCTCTCAGGAATGTCGTTCAAAAAATGGAGCAGGTGTTAGGAACCGGTGAGAGAGGAATTTAAAGGTGGGTTGGGGACTTACTCGGGCTGACTCATGTGGGCGCCCTCTTTGATGATGAAGAAAGCCTCCCAGTAATAAAACTGGTTCGGAATCACCTCCCTTGGCTAGTATTCTTCTTATTTTCTACTTTTCTGCAATCACACACATATATGGCAAAGATTATAAGATAGGTGGGTTAGACCTCACCCTTTTCCTCTTTGATGAACATACATAAGCATGCGCATTCAAAAAGAAGAAAGAAAGATGGGGGGGAAAGGAATTTGACTAAGCGAGAGGATCAAAGAGGTGACCAGGTTGGTGGATAATTGGCCAGATGTGGCTGCAAAACGGGCTCGGTAACTAACACCGGCTCATAAGATCACTACTAGACATCATTACCTATACCTACTAGCTAAGCTCGATGGTCGGTCTGTCGTAGCAGTAAAGCGGGTCAAGTAATCCTGAAACAACAACATTATGGCTACACGACAAGACTACCATGAGAGGGTAACCTCAATCCCTCTTAGTCGAACGAAGGGGTGACAAATTTAAGGCTATCAAGAAAGAATAAGAAGAGAAGAAAGGAAAGAAAGAAGGAGGGAGAAGAAAGGAAGAGAGAGAAAGAGATAGACATGAGAAGGAGATAAAGATGAAAAGGGAGGAGGGAGAAAGAGATAGAGATGAGAAGTGAGGAAATAGAAAGAAGGGAGGAGACAGAAAGAGGGGAGGAGAGAGAAGGAGGGGTGGAGAGAAAATTACCTGTCTCAAGGGTATCAACCCTCTTCTTCTCTCTCCTCTCTCCCTCTTCAAGACGTACTCATTAACTCAAGTGGGAATGGAAATTTTATTGAACCAATCTAAGAAATGAATCGAAGCCCTTACAATTTAGCTTTGCATGTTTATATAGAGTTGGATTAAAACATGGGTGTACACCCAAAAACTAACCAAATTGAAGATAATTAAAATTTAATTGAATTTAAACAAATTCTAAAAATGGGTGAAAAAGGGTTGTTTTGCTCTGCTTAACAATGTGCGAAATTCTAGAATCGTCCCTGATGCTGCCAGAGAACTTGTGTGATCTTCCATGGCAGACCCGAGGTCGTTCTGATGCCTGTTTGATAGAAAGACTATTGTTTTCTTTTAGGGCTCGGCATGGTGATTATTTTGATACCAACTTCGGGCCATGAATCATGTTTTTGAGCCATGATCATGAGACTTGAACCTTGGATGAATCTTGAAAACTTCGGATTGATTGTGCGCTCGTTCCTTGATGTTTCTTCCTGATTTCTTCATTGAACCACACTGAGCATGCCATCACGATCATGTTGCAATGAATGTTGCTTGATTTTGTGTCCGGATGAAGATTTTGTCATCTTGAGTTTTTTGTCGGAATCTTGAAATCTGGAGGCCGGAATCATGAAATCCAGCTGTCAGAATTTATAACAGATTTTATGCCTTCGTGTGTTAAATGCAATCGTTTATTGTACATGTGGTTTGGACCAGAGATAGTCTCGGATCTCACGGACCTAATACAATTGGTTTCGTGCCGATCCGGTGTGCGAGCGTCGTGATCTGGCTGCTTGAACGAGGCGTGCTATTGCTGAATTTTCTGCAACATCTTTCACGGATTAGTGACTTTCATTTAGTTTTTCTCCCTGCTCGGGTGTAGTCACGAGGGGTACCACATATCGAATTGTTCATCTTGATGAGATGAACATGCTCACCAGATTTGGGAGCGATCCAAGTTGAAATGTGTGAGATATAGGTCCCAAAAGTGACTGCACATGACTGTGAAAACAGCCACCTTTAATGGTGTTTTAGTGCATGGTGGCCACATGGGAATAGTGTGCGGCCTACCCCTTTTTAGTCTTTTACCCATAACTTTGTCCTGGAGTGCCCGATTAAGTGGAAACTTGACCCATAGGGGTTTTCAACTGTGCCAGATCTATTATCAGTGGTCCCACAGTTGTTTGATGCACGAAAAGTATAAATCTAATTACATGGTCCATTTCAAGGCACTAGTGAAATTGTTTCTTTGTGTTCACTGCCTTGGACATTACTGATCGTGATGAAACTTCGCAGGTGACCTTTTGAAGTGCTAATGAAGATCTTGATCAGTTCTGGAGCCATTCTGAGACTGTCAAGAATTTCCACTGCTTTGTAGGCTTTATTAACCTGCTTCCTAACATGGACCAAGGTGTTCAAAAATACGTTCAAACAGCTTGCCCTGCCGATTGTTGTGCTTTAAGAGAAGCAAGAAAGATAATCATTTGGAGGATTTCCTTCAACTTTTACTTTTTTTTTTCTTAACCACATGACTACATGAACGTCAAGGAGGTTCACATAATGGTGTGATTAGGCTGCTCAGACGTAGGGATGCATTGTTCGCGGGTCCGTCCATGGAGACTTTAAGGGGAAAAGAGTCATTTTTTAGGGATTTTGCGAACTCCTCACCCTCGTTTGAGCTGTTCGTGACTCTGAATCTGAGGATTTTGTACGGACCTCTTCAGTCAGAATTGGGCTTGTCTGGCAATTGAGAGCCATGTGGAGGGGCAATGTTCCCATTTGGTTTGGGTTTGTTGGTTTTCATTGGTAGACGTTGTTTGCTACTACACCAGGTTTACTTTTGATGTTCAGAGTACCACAATAGGTCTCGTCTACCGAGTCCAGTCGGGGGTAGGTTCTATTAGCCGATCCCGAAGGTTTGGTCGTGCCGACTAGACGAGCTGACGTCTCGGGCAGGTTCTCCCCTTACTTTGTCAGTTTCCCGCCTTTGTTTTTAGAGTATGTTTGTGTCCTCGTGGGAATAATGTGGTTCCTCATGAGCCTTGTCATTCCGTCTTAGCGAGGCTTCTATCTTTTGATTCCATTTGTAACTAGACTCAGGCTGTCAGAATATTTTCCTTGAAGCTCATATTTTTGGAGTCCTGGTATTGTGATACAGGGGATTTTCTTCTTTTGAGTGAGGGCTGAGTCGCCTGTTGAGACGAGTGCTGCATCAACCTGGTAATTGATCCAAGCATCCTTTGTAGATTTTCACTTGAACTTGGTAAGCGACACTGTAGAGACGGTTTTCACCAACTTCTTTTTATTTTGGGGCTCTTTTACCCTTGACCTTTTGGCCATGTCCACCCTTTCCATCCATTTTTACTCACGATGCCCTTTCAGGTTTTCACTGTGCCCGATTTTTATTTTATTCACAGAACTCTTTTACTCGTGGTTTCCTGACCATGCCCGTCTATCATTTTTACTCATGGTGTTCCATTATTCAAGTATACACCGAGCCCGTTATTTTTCAAAAAAACAATTTGTGACGGCGTGTTTAAGGTCATGCCTCTGGGACTTGTGTGAAACAGTTGAACGTTAGGAGGCCTGGACGTGCACTATGTCTTAAGGTCATACAGCCGGATCATGGTTATGATGAATGACAGTATGTGGAGGCCATGGACTGAGTATGGTGATGGATCGACTCGCTTGGGGAATTTGCATTAGATTATGTAGGATGTATGGAATGTGAGTGGACGATGGTGACCCATTCACTTACAATGAGTATGGATGGCGCGATCGTTCGCCGTTTTGTGAGCGCGGGTGAGACTCATTGGGGAATGAGGTATGGTAATGAAGTGAATGAACTCACTGAGGTGGTAATGAAGGTGGTGCGGGCACACTAACAACTAGGTTAAGGAAGGCGTGTGCATGTATATGAGGGCGAGTTTATGGTCACGCCTCTTGGAACTGTGCAAAGCAGTTTATCGTCATGTGGCAAGCACGCATTATGGTTTAAGGTCATACAGCTGGACCGTGGTCATGCAGTTCAAAGTCATACAACTAGGACCGTGCAGTTTAAGGTCATGTAACTTGACCTTCGCTATAGTTTCAGGTCATATAGTTTGGACCATGGTGCTAAGTCGGGAAGTGTACTATGGTTTAAGGTCATACAGTTAGACTGTGGCTATGCAATTGAAAGTCATACAACTAGGACTGTGGTCATGCAGTTTAAGGTCATGCAACTAGACCTCCGCTATAGTTTAAGGTCATATAGTTTGGACCATGCAGTTTATAGTCATGCAACTAGACCATTGTGTGGGTCACCATGTAGGTGGAGCTCCATGGGGAATAGGTCTGTGGATGACAATCCGACTCTCTGGGATAAAATGGTTAATGCCATACACAATAAGAGGGCTCAGATGGAATTGGTGTTCTGATGAAGGATGGCCAACAGAGGCAGACTTCACTAGGGCTTAGGGGGGCAAGTTTACTCCATGGGGTTAAGATAGCTTGGTGTTAAACAGA